>NC_064614.1:851834149-852142983 GCF_023898315.1 Schistocerca nitens
AAAGTAAGTTACGATTGATCGCGAAATGAAAATCACAGTGAAAATCAGAAATGTTTCATTTGTAACAGTTAGCTACACCTTTCAGCTACTTCTCTATGTAGTCGCCGTTCTGACTCAGACATTCGTCGTAGCGCTGTACCAACTTTCCATTACCCTCATCATAGAAGGCAGCCGCCAGTGCTTTCCGCCAATTCTCTACGCTGGCCTAAAGCTCGTTGTCTGTGCCAGAATGTTGTCTTCATAGCCAGCGGTTCGTTTGAGCAGAGCTGAAACTCAGTGGCAGACAATTACGGGCTGTATTGTGGGTAACCAAACATTTCCAATTGAAACGATGCAGGAACATCTTCATTGCCCCAGCAGAATGAGTCTGAGAATTGTCTTGAAGAAGAAACCGCACGACAGTTATGTAATGTTGGTTGCATAGCTTCAGGGGAAAATTCTCACCAGGCCCTCGTACTTGGCGGGAGACACTATTTTCTATAACATCTTCACGCGGTCACTAAGAGCTCAGGAATAAAAAGAGCGACATAATTCTACCTAGAGTCATACTAAAGACACTGACCAACACATCTTTGCAAAGCTTTATCGGATTTTCATAGTCGTTTCCATTTCGCGACCGATCGTAACTTACTTTCTGGACAGCCCTCGTATGAAACAAATAAGGGGATATTTACAAAAAAAGGTCATACTCTCATAAGATTAGGTTGAAATAAAATCTGAAATAGGAAAAGAAGTCTGAATGACTGAGAAAAGCCTGTTGGATGTCAACAAACAGGGCACATTAATGCCTCTCGATATGGAGAAACAGGGAGTAAACTTTAAAAAGGCTTATACATCCCTGATGTCATCTATAACACTTGCAACGTCCCCACTATATTTGTTTCTACATGAAATTTAGCCCAAATGTACCTCCCACTTTACAAAAATCTTCATATTACAAAAACTACACTCCTGGAAATTGAAATAAGAACACCGTGAATTCATTGTCCCAGGAAGGGGAAACTTTATTGACACATTCCTGGGGTCAGATACATCACATGATCACACTGACAGAACCACAGGCACATAGACACAGGCAACAGAGCATGCACAATGTCGGCACTAGTACAGTGTATATCTACCATTCGCAGCAATGCAGGCTGCTATTCTCCCATGGAGACGATCGTAGAGATGCTGGATGTAGTCCTGTGGAACGGCTTGCCATGCCATTTCCACCTGGCGCCTCAGTTGGACCAGCGTTCGTGCTGGACGTGCAGACCGCGTGAGACGACGCTTCATCCAGTCCCAAACATGCTCAATGGGGGACAGATCCGGAGATCTTGCTGGCCAGGGTAGTTGACTTACACCTTCTAGAGCACGTTGGGTGGCACGGGATACATGCGGACGTGCATTGTCGTATTGGAACAGCAAGTTCCCTTGCCGGTCTAGGAATGGTAGAACGATGGGTTCGATGACGGTTTGGATGTACCGTGCACTATTCAGTGTCCCCTCGACGATCACCAGTGGTGTACGGCCAGTGTAGGAGATCGCTCCCCACACCATGATGCCGGGTGTTGGCCCTGTGTGCCTCGGTCGTATGCAGTCCTGATTGTGGCGCTCACCTGCACGGCGCCAAACACGCATACGACCATCATTGGCACCAAGGCAGAAGCGAATCTCATCGCTGAAGACGACACGTCTCCATTCGTCCCTCCATTCACGCCTGTCGCGACACCACTGGAGGCGGGCTGCACGATGTTGGGGCGTGAGCGGAAGACGGCCTAACGGTGTGCGGGACCGTAGCCCAGCTTCATGGAGACGGTTGCGAATGGTCCTCGCCGATACCCCAGGTTTTGGCGTGCATCCGTGCGTCGCTGCGGTCCGGTCCCAGGTCGACGGGCACGTGCACCTTCCGCCGACCACTGGCGACAACATCGATGTACTGTGGAGACCCCACGCCCCAGGTGTTGAGCAATTCGGCGGTACGTCCACCCGGCCTCCCGCATGCCCACTATACGCCCTCGCTCAAAGTCCGTCAACTGCACATACGGTTCACGTCCACGCTGTCGCGGCATGCTACCTGTGTTAAAGACTGCGATGGAGCTCCGTATGCCACGGCAAACTGGCTGACACTGACGGCGGCGGTGCACAAATGCTGCGCAGCTAGCGCCATTCGACGGCCAACACCGCGGGTCCTGGTGTGTCCGCTGTGCCGTGCGTGTGATCATTGCTTGTACAGCCCTCTCGCAGTGTCCGGAGCAAGTATGGTGGGTCTGAGACACCGGTGTCAATGTGTTCTTTTTTCCATTTCCAGGAGTGTATGTCTTCACAAACTATTATCCAACTTAAAACTCCTATGCTAACCTTTGACTAAACAGAATCAAATTTGAACTGAACTATAACTGATCTGAATGCAACTTGTCTTTATATTAAATGCGCAACTGAAGTAAAACAATCATCTGGCCCTAATCAAAACTTTCACTTACCTCGCGCCTTCACGACATTGTTGCAGACTTCTCGAAAGCACAACAGCAAACAGCAAGCAGGCAGCGGCTAAGCTAGATTTCTGTTTCTAAATACACATTCAAACTGTTGCATGTACGAGTAGTAAGCATAATGACAGTAAGTGACTTCGGCACGTCTCTGTAACGGTTCGTATTCACCTTGACTACAGGTCAATCCCTAAACTGCAAGCACACCAAGGAATCGGCATGATTTCCCATCCGTGAACAAAATGACAAGTAAGAAAATCCGAAATATGTAGTAAAGTTCCAATATTTCTCGTCCCGGTAGGCAATGTTAAATGTGCAGTTTGGTGGAGTCTCAGACAATTATTATTAGAAATTGGAGAGAATTCTGTACAGAATTAAAATAATTAAAATGTTGTGCCCAGATCCCAGGAGGGGGCAACTGCTCCCTCTTGCCACCCCTTCCCCTCCACCCTTACCGCCTTGCGGAAACGTAGCAAACGAAATGCGACACGCAGCTTTGTGAAGAGTCGACGTCGAGACAGGTAACTTTGTAGTCAACTGAAGTGATTTCAGTGAGTCCATATTCAAGGTATGACGTGATAAGTTTGAAGTTGTTGTCCGGACGGATAAAATTGCACCTCTTTAAAGAAACATTGACATATGCTGGCCATAATTTAACTTAAGAATACGTTTTTAACATACTAAGTGTCTTCCAGATTTTTTACGTGCTTTTTGTAGCAGATAGTGACTTTAAGGCGTTCTTCTATGGCTGCCCAGAGTGGAGCGCTGGGCGGCTATGTCCAGACATTATTTTTCGAAAAAACGACTCAACTTTGGACCTTAAGGTAATTTAAATCAAACTTAATAAATGCGAAATCTATGTTTGAGTTTTAAATACTGACTCCTCAAAGGAAGTAGCGCACATCGCAAGACGTATATTATTTTGGCCAGCTCAGTGCCCAATCTGATTGCGGCGCTGCTCAAGTGTAAAACTTTCAAACCACGTAAAAACTAAACAAAAAAAAAGAAATAAAAACTGACACGACTGCAAGGATACGAGGGTACTCGTAGAAGTAAACACGTCCCAGTACATAAGGGTCTTAAAACGAGCCAATTGCGAGACGTTCAGGAATGTTGCCTTGAGTGAATTTCGTCACCAAACTTGCCTCAGCGACTGTATTATAGGCAGCTGTCTAAGCGATCTGTTGCTATGATGCTCCCATCTTCTTCGTGCCAACGATTCGATCTTTCTCAACGTACAAAACATGGCGGCAATCTGCACGTCCGAGGCCCCAGCACTGAGATCTCCAACCGAAAAATTCCAGTAAATTTAGACATACCCAACAGACATCATGTAGTCACATCAATATTCATCTGTAATAACGGCTTTTCTCTCACGTTAGAATGAAATTTTAATCAGTATATCCCTTAGGCATGGAAATAATGAAGTATCAGTATTGTAGCATTTACTCAAGGTGTTTACGACGTAACCCTTTTCAGTTTCGTCAGTATATTTCATATGAATTCAGAGTAATTATGCTCATCAACCCTAACAAACAATTTCGTAGGTTTGGATTAAAAGTATTACGTTCAATGAAAATATCGTAAGAGTACTAGTTTGTGTAGGAGGTTGTCTGGAATTTGCTGTGCTAGACATTAGCCTGAAGACTGGTTCGATGCAGCTCTCCACACCAGATTATTTCGTGTAAGTCTTTTCATATCTGCGTGACCACTGCAGTTTATAGCCCTTTGAGTCGGCTTACTGCATGCAAGCCTTGACCTCCCTCTCCTATTTTATCCCTCCCCTCCCTCCCTTTACACATTTCTCTCTATTGTTTGACAACTGATGTGTCCTATCAAAGACTCCCATACTAAAGTCAAATTAGCGCTTCTTTAGTTACCCGATCTATGCACCTAATCTTCAGCAATTTCCTGTAGCACAGATGCGAAAAGACTCTATTCTGATGGTCTGTGCTGTTTGGCGTCCAAGTTTCATTTCCATAAAAGGATACAAATAATTTCATAAAATATTGTCTGACACTTGAATTTATACTCAGGTGACAAAATTTATGGGAGAGCGATATACACATGTACAGATAATGGTAGTATCGTGTACAGAAGGTGTAAATGGGCAGTGCAATCGAGGAGCTATCATTTGTACTTAGGTGATTCATGTGGAAAGGTTTCCGACTTGTTATGACCGCATAGCGGGATGCTAGTTAGATCTAGACGTTTGGGACATTCTATTTCTGAATCGTTAGGGAATTCAATATTGCGCGATCAACAGTGTCAAGAGTGTGCCGAGAATACCGCGTTTCATGCATCACCTCTCACCACGGACAACACAGTGGCCGATGGTCTTCAGTAACGACCGAGAGCAGCTGCGTTTGCGTAGAGTTGTCTTTGCTGGCACACAAGCAACACCACCTGAGATAACCGCAGGAATCACTGTGACACGTACGACGAACGTATCCGTTAGGACAGTGCGACGAAATCTCGAGTTAATGGGCTATGGCAGCAAACGACCGACTCGAATGTCTTTGCTTAATAGCACGACATTGCCTGCAGAGCATCTCTTGGGCTTCTAACCAAATCGGTTGGATCCTGGACGATTGGAAAACCGCAGCCTGGTCAGATGAAACCCGATTTGAGTTGGTAAGACTTGATGGCAGCTTATGGGCAGGGCGCAAACCCCACGAAGCCATCGACCCATGTTGTCAACAAGGCACTGCGAAAACCGGTGGTAGTTCCATAATGGTGTGGGCAGTGTTGACTTGGAATGTTCTGTGTCCTCTGGTCCAGCTGAACCGTTCATTGACTTGGAGACCATTGTCAGCCATTCATGGACTTCATGTTCCCAAACAACGATGGAATTTTTATAGATGACAATGCGACATGTCATCGAGCTACATTTGTTTGCTATTGGTTTGACGAACATTCTGGACATTTCGAGCGAATTGTTTGGCCACCCAGATCGCCCGACTTGAATCCCATCAAACATTTATGGGACACAATCGAGAGGTCAGTTCGTGCACAAAGTCCTGCGCCGGTAACACTTTCGTAATTATGGACGTCTACAAAGGTAATATGTGTCAACATTTAGTCAGTGGACTTCCAATGACTTGTTTAGTCCATGGCGCTATGCCGGACAAAAGGTAGTGCTACACGATGTTAGGAGATATCGCATGATTTTTGTCACTCATGGTGTATTGAATGTTAAAAGAGTCCTCTTTTCCAAGAATACCTTTCTTGGTACTACCGGCAGGCGTTTTATATCCTCTTCTGACGTCGTGAGTTACGGAGTTTACTGCGAATAAAGGAAAGGAAGTGGATACCCACATCCGCAGTTGGAATGTGGGTGGTTGCTTCCTGGAGACCTTGATGGCTGCACGCGTTACGTGGCATTTAAGAATACGCTAAAACATATAGATTTTTCTTTGAGGTTACATGCCCTACACTGCATACATCAGTGCAAGTGAGTTTCTTGAAGCGACAAAGTTCACTGTAATTGAAATACATCTATTGTGTGATTACGAAGACATACTGAAAAGAAATGGCTCCAAAAATTTTTATTGTGTTCTCAATATCGATTGAAGTATTGTATGTGATGAGTATCTGTCGGTCAACTTTTCCGCTTTCCTGACGCAGGTTGCAACTCTGTGCCCCTAGAGGGTTCGGAATTGGAGCGTCTAACATGGCTGTGTATAAAGTAACTATGTCGGTGCTGGAGAAACTGCGTACTGTTATTGAGTTTCTAAATGCAGAAAACGTGCCTCCAACTGAAATCCGTAGTGGAATGAAAGCTGCGTACTGTGATAATTGTATCGACATCAGTAATGGTGCGACGTTGGGTTGTTCGTGCTCGTAATGAAGGAAACGGTGTTGCTAACCCCAACGTGTCTGACAGAGGCTCACCCACGCCGACGAAGTTCAAGACCGTCCCATCAGTAGGCAGTCATGCTTGGTGTTCTGGTATGTTCAAGGCGTGATGGATTTGGGATTCACAGCTAAAGACACCGCCATAAGCTCTGCAAGGTGCTTTCAGTCACTAAGATAACTGAAAGCACGAATTGGAGAATTTGCCTACACATGGAGCACCCCCTCTTTGAGCACGACAATGCCAAACCATACACAACAGCTACAAGATCTGCAACAATCCGACGGTCTGGATTCACCGTCATTGATCATCCCCCGTATAGTCACTGCTTGGTATCATCCGATTTTCATCTGTTTCCAAAACTTAAAGCACAACTTCGAGGACTTCACTTTGGTTGTGATGAAGCGATGCAAGCAGAGGTAAGGTTATGGCTCTGTCAGTGATGTCAAACATGCTACAGTGACGATATCAACAAGCTGGTCTTTCGTTGGGAGAATTGCGTTCGTGGCCAAGGTGACTATGTCTAGAAATCAAGACATAGTCTTGGTGAATAAAGTTCGAGAATGTTAATAAAGTTTGTTTCGCTTAAAAAGCTTGAAGAGTTTTCACACAAAAAATTCTGAGACCTTACTTTTCAGTGCTCCCTCATATTTAGTCCAGTACAACGGCTTGTACCTCGAACAATTTTCTCTCCTTGTATATTGGATTCAGAGGTAAGAGCAGATCTAATTAGTCTGAGTAGTAGATTAGTTTTGATAAGAATACATAAGCCGTTAGTTCCCGCCCTCCTCAGTACATACATTTTTTTCTTTTGCGGAAAGTTCTCTGAGTGAGTCACTCATGTTGTTGTTGTGTTGCTGTGGTCTTCAGTCCTGAGACTGGTTTGATGCAGCTCTCCATGCTACTCTATCCTGTGCAAGCTTCTTCACCTCCCAGTACCTACTGCAGCCTACATCCTTCTGAATCTGCTTAGTCTATTCATCTCTTGGTCTCCCTCTACGATTTTTACCCTCCACGCAGCCCTCCAATACTAAATTGGTGATCCCTCGATGTCTCAGAACATGTCCTACCAACCGATCCCTTCTTCTAGTCAAGCTGTGCCACAAGCTCCTCTTCTCCCCAATTCTATTCAATACCACCTCATTAGTTATGTGATCTACCCATCTAATCTTCAGCATTCTTCTGTAGCACCACATTTCGAAAGCTTCTATTCTCTTCTTGTCTAAACTATTTATCGTCCATGTTTCACTTCCATACATGGCTACACTCCATACAAATACTTTAAGAAACGACTTCCTGACATTTAAATCTATACTCTATGTTAACAAATTTCTCTTCTTCAGAAACGCTTTCCTTGCTATTACCAGTCTACATTTTATATCCTCTCCACTTCGACCATCATCAGTTATTTTGCTCCCCAAATAGCAAAACTCCTTTACTACTTTAAGCGTCTCATTTCCTAATCTAATTCCCTCAGCATCACCCGACATAATTCGACTACATTCCATTATCCTCGTTTCGCTTTTGTTGATGTTTATCTTATACCCTCCTTTCAAGACGCTGTCCATTCCGTTCAACTGCTCTTCCAAGTCCTTTGCTGTCTCTGACAGAATTACAATGTCATCGGCGAACCTCAAAGTTTTGACTTCTTCTCCATGGATTTGAATACCTACTCCGAACTTTTCTTTTGTTTCCTTTATTGCTTGCTCAATATACAGATTGAATAACATCGGTGAGAGGCTACAACCCTGTCTCACTCCCTTCCCAACCACTGCTTCCCTTTCATACCCCTCGACTCTTATAATTGCCATCTGGTTTCTGTACTAATTATAAATAGCCTTTCGCTCCCTATATTTTACCCCTGCCACCTTCAGAATTTGAAAGAGAGTATTCCAGTCAACATTGTCAAAAGCTTTCTCTAAGTCTACAAATGCTAGAAACGTAGGTTTGCCTTTCCTTAATCTTTCTTCTAAGATAAGTCATAGGGTCATAATTGCCTCACGTGTTCCAACATTTCTACGGAAACCAAACTGATCTTCCTCGAGGTCGGCTTCTATCAGTTTTTCCATTCGTCTGTAAAGAATTCGCGTTAGTATTTTGTAGCTGTGACTTATTAAACTGATAGTTCGCTAATTTTCACATCTGTCAACTCCTGCTTTCTTTGGGATTGGAATTATTATATTCTTCTTGAAGTCTGAAGGTATTTCGCCTGTCTCGTACATCTTGCTCACAAGATGGTAGAGTTTTGTCAGGACTGGCTCTCCCAAGGCTGTCAGTAGTTCTAATGGAATGTTGTCTACTCCGGGGGCCTTGTTTCGACTCAGGTCTTTCAGTGTTCTGTCAAACTCTTCACGCAATATCATATCTCCCATTTCATCTTCATCTACATCCTCTTCCATTTCCATAATATTGTCCTCAAGTACATCGCCCTTGTATAGACCCTCTATATACTCCTTCCAGCTTTCTGCTTTTCGTCCTTTGCTTAGAACTGGGTTTCCATCAAAACTCTTGATATTCATGCAAGTGGTTCTCCTTTCTCCAAAGGTCTCTTTAATTTTCCTGTGTGCAGTATCTATCTTACCCCCAGTGAGATAAGCCTCTACATTCTTACATTTGTCGTCTAGCCATCCCTGCTTAGCCATTTTGCACTTCCTGTCGATATCATTTTTGAGACGTTTGTATTCCTTTTTGCCTGCTTCATTTACAGCATTTTTATATTTTCTCCTTCCATCAATTAAATTCAATATTTCTTCTGTTACCCAAGGGTTTCTACTAGCCCTCGTCTTTTTACCTATTTGATCCCCTGCTGCCTTCACTATTTCATCCCTCAAAGCTACTCATTCTTCTTCTACTGTATTTCTTTCCCCCATTCCTGTCAATTGTTCCCTTATGCTCTCCCTGAAACTCTGTAAAACCTCTGGTTCTTTCAGTTTATCCAGGTCCCATCTCCTTAAATTCACACCTTTTTGCAGTTTCTTCAGTTTTAATCTACAGTTCATAACCAATAGATTGTGGTCAGAGTCCACATCTGCGCCTGGAAATGTCTTACAATTTAAAACCTGGTTCCTAAATCTCTGTCTTATCATTATATTATCTGTCTGATACCTTTTAGTATCTCCAGGGTTCTTCCATGTATACAACCTTCTTTCATGATTCTTAAACCAAGTGTTAGCTATGATTAAGTTATGCTCTGCGCAAAATTCTACCAGGCGGCTTCCTCTTTCATTACTTAGCCTCAATCCATATTCACCTACTATGTTTCCTTCTCTCCATTTTCCTACTCTTGAATTCCAGTCACCCATGACTATTAAATTTTCGACTCCCTTCACTACCTGAATAATTTCTTTTATCTCATCATACATTTCATCAATTTCTTCGTCATCTGCAGAGCTAGTTGGCATATAAACTTGTTCTACTGTAGTAGGCGTGGGCTTCGTGTCTATCTTAGACACAATAATGCGTTCCCTATGCTGTTTGTAGTAGCTTACCCGCATTCCTATTTTTTTTATTCATTGTTAAACCTACTCCTGCATTACCCCTATTTAACTTTGTATTTATAACCCTGTATTCGCCTGACCAAAAGTCTTGTTCCTCCTGCCACTGCACTTCACTAATTCCCACTATATCTAACTTTAACCTATCCATTTCCCTTTATAAATTTTCTAACCTACCTGCCAGATTAAGGGATCTGACATTCCACGCTCCGATCTATAGAACGCCAGTTTTCTTTCTCCTGGTAACGACGTCCTCCTGAGTAGTCCCCGCCCGGAGATCCGAATGGGGGACTATTTTACCTCTGGAATATTTTACCCAAGAGGACGCCATCGTCATTTAATCATACAGTAAAGCTGCATGCCCTCGGGAAAAATTACGGCTGTAGTTTCCCCTTGCTTTCAGCCATTCACAGTATCAGCACAGCAAGGCCAGATCAGTCAATCATCCAGACTGTTGCCCCTGCAACTACTGAAAAGGCTGCTGCCCCTCTTCAGGAACCACATGTTTGTCTGACCTCTCAACAGATATCCCTCCGTTGTGGTTGCACCTACGGTACGGCTATCTGTATCGTTGAGGCACGCAAGCCTCCACACCAGCAGCAAGGTTCATGTTTCATGGGGGAGGGGGGAGTCACTCATATCAGTAAAATATTAGTTTGTATTGTCGGTGCAAGTCGCGCAATACCTGGTACTGTAAGTGAGGTGTCAGCTTGGTATGCTGAGTAGTTTTGTTTACACGGATGTTTAAAGTAATTGTTCTGAACGTGTATCATCATGATGGAAAAACTAGAGTACCTTACTGTCATGAAAATCCTGTTTTGAACAGGTTATCGCCAACATAAATATGTCTAAATTTTGTGAGTATTTATAACGAATGGGTTCTTTTGTTTTCAACGATCAGGAAATCTGTAGCTGATTTTGACGATTTTATACAGGTGAACTACCTACCTTATTTGTGAAATTCGCTATTTGCTATCCACGGGCTCGTCAAACAAGCGCGCAAACGTACCAACTATGTTTATCAAATTTAACCTCACTTTTGAAGCAGTTGTCACGCTGCGCGTATCGCGTTGCGGAGTATTGTGGGCAATCTACGAGGACTAATGCAGGATACAAAATTCGAAATCTGCTCGAGTTGCCAAATATCTCAAAGCTGTAGGTAACAGTCCGGTAAAAAACTGGCAATTGTTTGACAATCGCTTCCCTAAACGGTCAAACTTAGTGTAAAATCAAAACTTTTCACCTTGCAGTGCAGCATAACAACGTTCTGTAGAAATTACAGTATTTGATTCTTTCTTTCTCCCTTTAGCGGTCTTAGCACGGACGTCTTTTACGATTATTTAAATGCTTATTGGCCACGCAGTTTCATCCAATCTTCTCAAAAATAGAGATTTTATAGTCTATAAACGGTTTAAACATACTGAAATTACGATTCTCATTGAAATTAGGGTACCACATTTGTGAAATGCTGTTCTGTTTACGTCATCAAGTTCTGGCCAGTGTGGCAGCAGTTTTTTGTCGCACTTGTTTATAGTAAGAATCAAAGTACAATAGACCCTATTTTATTCGGAATAGGTAGGACTGTAGATGATCTCAACTACCGAAAATTCGGAAATTCAGATAACGCTTAGATTGCCATGTGTTAAATGCTATAAACACACACACTATATATATTTACGAGTAAAAACATTACTTCCACGTAAATTACAGGTATGAGCAGATACTGAAAAGCACAGTGGGTTTAGTACACTGAAATAATCATGTTTCTTTTGAGCCAGATCATTTCGTATCTTATGAGCAGCATAATTATTGAGATGTTTCACCAGCATTAGTTCTTACGCCAGGCGTTCGGATAAACCATTCTTTCCCAGCTTTGTATGTAGCATGAAGTCCAGATTGACTGCTAAAATCGTCAGCTAATCTGGCATCAGTGTCCTCGTTGCCTGCAGACGAATAAACGACGATAATTTCGTCATCAGAGATCGTACTGCAGCCAGAGTCGTTTCATCTCGCAACCAGTCATTTACGTCATTTACACCTATGTCTGAACATTCTGGAAGGTTCGCAATGAACTACGATGGTTCGACATTGCCACCAGTTTCTTTACTCGTATTCCACGTGGAAACTGCGCCATAGATTATTCTTCTGACCTGTTGAAATCCCAGTACCAAGTTCAGCAGCGTTTTTCACCAGTTCTCCTCTACACACACACAAAGGGCTGCATCTTGTTGTCCATGGATTCGAGTTCTTCCTTTTTGGTGCTTTTTTATACCCGCAACAAACGCAGGCAATACATGCCCCTGACAGGACCGCCGAAGCTGCGCCACCATCCTCTCCCCCCTTCCCCCTGTCCATGAAAAAGCAAGTTTAATGAAAATGAAGCATTACTGATATATACTGATTTTTATAACTGCGATTTAATACAATATTATAGATGCTTCTCGCATTCTATCGTCCAAAGTCTCCTATCTTTCCAATCTTCCGCCTGCAAATTCCTCTCTAGCATAGCTCTTCTGACTTCTTCTTCCCATGCTGTTTTCGGGTGCTCTCTTCTTCTTATATAAGTTAGAATCCGTCATATCATCTCCCTAGGCCATCTGTCCTCACCCAAACGGCATATATGCCCGTGCCATATAATATGTTTTGCTTCGACTGTATGCATTATAGTGATACCCAGGTTCGTTCTTTTATGTCTTCATTTTTAATTCCACCCTGCGGTTCAACCTGTAGCAACACCTCCAAACTCTCACGCCGCTGACGATAGATTATTCTTAATTCATTCAAATATTTCCCCTGTTTCTGCTCCAAACATTGCTACACTTGCTGTAATAGTACTCAATATCCCAATCTTCATTTCTGATCTAATACGCTGTTCCAAAAAGTACATATAATTTTTTACCTTGGCCTGTGTGGCTGTTAATTTCGTTTTTAGTCTCCAAATAAAATACATAGACCTTAAATTAAATTACCCAAGCCAAGTAGGACACAGGGACAAATACCAGCAGAATGATGATAAAAACAAAATGAGAAGTAAATAAGCAAATTTAGGAGAAGTGCAAAGAAAAGAAGACATACTGAATGCTTCAGTGGAACGCAGCACTTTCAAAATACTCCATAAAAGCTTAAATGCTGCTTGCAGAGCAAGAACAGTGGCACAATCATCATCATGTACATAGGTACAGGATGTCCCAGTCAAATCTCCCTGATTTCAAAGACCCAGGAAAAAAAAACCACAGTAGATACGACAATGAAAAATGCACAACATTGTAGAGCATCTCAAAGAATTTATTTATTTATCATCAATACACCTCTACATGTGAACCATTTGTAGCACGAAGAATATCGAGTCTATATTCAATTTCTTGCCAAGTTATTTGTAACATTTCCTCTGTTATTGTTGCAATCGCATTAGTGATACGATGTCACAACGTAGGAATATCGTCCATTTTGGTCGCATACACGCTGTCCTTCACGAATCCGCATATGAAGAAATCAAGCGGCATAATGTCGGGTGAACGTGGTGGCCAGGCAATGGGTCCTCCGTGTCCGATACAAAGATTGGGAAATTTCCTATCCAAGAACTTGCGAACAGCCGTTGGCCAATGCAGTGGAGCTCCATCTTGTTGAAAAATGATGTTGGGTTGCAAGTCTTGTATCTGAGGGTACACAAATCACTCCAACATGTCCAGATACACTGACCCATTCACTGTTTGTTCTGCAAAGAAGAATGGTCAAACAGTCCTGCAGTGTATTAACCTGTACCAGACGTTTAGTTTAGGGCTATCACGTACATGTTCAATGACAACGTGCGGATTTTGTGAACCCCAAATCGGAACATTATGCCTGTTAACCATTCCTGATAGATGAAAAGTTGCCTCATCTGAGAATAAACATCTTTCCAGGAAGCTGGCATCCATATCAAATACGCTGCAGCATATCCGCAGCAAATTATTCTTGGCGCAGTTTGTCGTTTGGCATCAGATGTTGCAGAATTTGCACTTTGTAAGGACACATATGAAGATGCTAGTGAACTACACGATGCAATGTTGATCGAGGTACATCAAGTTGCCTAGATGCTTGACGAATTGACTTATGTGGGTTTCTGAGAAATGTTTGTCTGATGTCCTCCATTGTCTCTTCTGAAACTCCATAACGTGCACCACCAGAATGTTTCAGAATACTTCCTGTTGCCAGAAACTACCTCATTCCTTAATTGTTTTCACATCAGATGGATCACATTCATATACACGAGGATAATTTCTTTGCAAGTAACTGGCGATTTTATTTCTGCAAACCATAGGCCCATTACTGCTCGGGCAGGCAGCTGTGGAGACGCCATTTTCACTTCATGCGACCATGCTGCACTCTGGTGACGACACTTGGTACTTCTGACGCTGGAAAATAATTTCTTTGAGATGCTCTACAATGTGGTGCATTTTTCACTGTCGTATCTACTGTGGTTTTTCTCTCCTGTGTCCTTGAAATCAGGGAGGTTTGAGTGGAACACCCTGTATGTTTCTCAACGATGTTTTTTTGTCTGTACGTCATCTCTGCAGTTTTGCTTAATTAAAGTTAATGACTGAGACATCATTTTAAAGATTTCGTTCAGCACTAATGACTAAAAATACACAAATAGTTTAAAGTTATTGCTTTCATTAAGAAGCATTGTTTTAAAAACATTTTTATAAAAACAATGCAGATGGTATCAAGTATTGATGAGACTCTGGTTAACTAACACGCACGGCAGCCGTTGCAGCTGTCCAGATTCCTTATCCAAGAGTAATTTTCACTCGATTTCAGTTATAGATGTCGATGTAAAGAATTTAGAAGGCGGCGTCTACTGACAAAAAGGCCGGGAGATCGGTGTGCTGACCATGCCCCTCCATATCCGCAACCAACGGCGCCTGTGGGCTGAGGATGACACGGCGGCCGGTTAGTACCGCTGGCCCTTCATGGCCTGTTCTGGGGGAGGTTGGATTAGATCTATTGATAATATACTCGTAATTTTACTACTACGCAAAACAGCGGTTCATCACAAAAGTCAGCAAAACCTTGCCTGCAGATGGCTGCGTCATCCAGAACGTCTTGGGTTTTGGTAATGAGGAATGGCGTCATCCCTTGCTTGCTCTCTTTGTTTCAGTTTGGTAGTAGTGTATCCAGGTTTCGTCTCCTGTAACGATTCTCAAGAAGAAGCCATAATCTTCTGCTCCAAAGCGAGACAAATGTTCTTCACAGACATCAATGCATCGCTCTTTCAGTTCAGAGTGAGCTGCTGTAACACCCATTTTGCAGACACTTTGCGAAACTTTAGCACTTCATGAATAGTGCGATGTATGGACCCATAACTAACGTTCAGATTCGCGGCTATTCCATCCACCGTCGCCGCGCGGGATTAGCCGAGCGGTCTCAGGCGCTGCAGTCATGGACTGTGCGGCTGGTCCCGGCGGAGGCTCGAGTCCTCCCTCGGGCATGGGTGTGTGTGTTTGTCCTTAGGATAATTTGGGTTAAGTAGTGTGTAAGCTTAGGGACTGATGACCTTAGCAGTTAAGTCCCATAAGATTCACGCACATTTGAACATTTGAACATCCACCGTCACACGGCGATTTTCCATCACAGTGGCTTCAACTGCTGCAGTAGACTCGGGTGTCACAGTGCGTTGTACCTGTAGGAGGGCGATGACCGTCTGTCACAGCGGTAGCGCCATATCCGAACTTCTTACTCCACTCACACATTTCGTGCAGTGATAGACGTGCATCACCTTTTTCTTGTCATCAGTCTTCCTTCTAACTGGTATGATGCAACCCGCCCGAATTCCTCTCCTGTGCCAACCCCTTCATCTCAGAGTAGCATCTCCAAACCTACGTCCTCAATTATTTGCTGTATGTATTCTAATCTCTGTCTTCAAAAATGGCTCTGAGCACTATGGGACTTAACTTCTGAGGTCATCAGTCCCCCAGAACTTAGAACTACTTAAACCTAACTAACCTAAGGACATCACACACATCCATCCCCGAGGCAGGATTCGAACCTGCGACAGTAGCGGTCGCGCGGTTCCAGACTGTAGCGCCTAGAACCGCTCGGCCATCCCGGTCGGCTCTCTGTCTTCCTCTACAGTTTTTCCCTCTACAGTTCCCTCTAGCACCATGGAAGTCATTCCATCATGTCTTAACAGATGTCCTATCATCCTGCCCCTTATCCTTATCAGTGTTTTCCACATATTCCTATCCCTCTGATTCTGTGCAGAACCTCCGCATTCCATATCTTATCATCCCACCTAATTTTCAACATTCGTCTGTAGCACCACATCTCAAATGCTTCGATTGTCTTCTCTTCCGGTTTTCCCGCAGTGCATGTTTCACTACCATACAGTAGTGTACTCCAGACGTACGTTCTCAGAAATTTCTTCCTCAAAGTAAGGTCCATATTAGTACACTTCTTTTGGCCAGGAATGCCCTTTTTACCATTGCTAGTCTGCGTTTGATGTCCTACTTGCTCCATCCGTCACTCGTTATTTTACTGCCTAGGTAGCAGAATTTCTTAACTTAATCTACTTCGTGACCATCGATCCTGATATTAAGTTTCTCGCTGTTCTCATTTCTACTGCTTCTTATTGCCTTCGTCAATCTATACTCTTTACTCATTATACTGTTCATTACATTCAGCAGACCATAGATTTTTTTGCACTTTCACTCAGATACGAAACAAAAAATACAAACAGAGAACTCTGAAGACAAGAGGGGGAGGGGGGGCGGGTGGAATTGTGGGGCACAGAGAATTTGCGAGACTAAGCTGGTTATCTGAGTATGGGATAGAATGCTGTTACGATAGATGGTGGGCCATTAGCTGTCTTTTGAAGCTTGGAAGGGATTTGGTTCCCCTGATATTTTCTGGAAGATTTTTCCAGAGTCGAGTTCCTGATACGGAGAATGATTTAGAGAATATGTCTACAGAGGATTTTACTGTGTTGAGAGCAGGCGTTTCTGCTGTACTGTTCAGATAGTAGTGTAAAAGTTGACGATAAATAAGAAGGAGCACAGTGATTGAGAAGACGATAGAGCAAGCATAGGGTCTGATTGTCTCTGTGCTTTTTGGCATGTAGGTAGGAATGATATAGTCCTAAAAGCGAATGCCAAAAATGTATCGTGCACAAGCATTCATCCCCAGTTCCAATCTGCTTGAGCTTTCGTACGAAAGTCCTTGGAGAATAGCATCACCATAGTTGTGTACTTGGAGTACAAGTGACTCTAAAAGTTTGTTTTTAAGCTCAAAAGGAAACATTTCTTTATATTTCTGTAGTGAGTGAAGGGACGCTGGCACTTCTTACAGACTGCAGTTGTGTTTTCAGTCCAGCCTAGGTGATGGTCCAGAATTATTTCCAAGTTCTTTCCAGAAGAAGAAAAGGTTATTTCTATGTGGTTTAGGATTCTCTGAATTTATTGTAATGAGTCATTTATGAACATCTAAGACTGCTTCTGTTTTAGATGTGTTAAGTTTCAAACCTAATTCTTGCACTCAGTCTGACAACGCAAGATGTCTGCTCACAAATTTGATGGGTTTGCACTTAGATATAGCTGGCGATCATCAGTGTGTAAGTGATATTTATAGTGGAAGAGAACAGTTGAGATGTCATTAACTTATAATGAGAATAGTAGCAGGCCCAATACTGATCCTTGAGGGACTTCTGATACTACATTCCTCCATTGTCACCGTTTTTACCAATTATTACACGTTCCTGGCCCGACGTAGTGTATGAGTGGGACCATTCTACAGCACTTGAAGAAAAGTTAAGGCTTTTGAGCTTAGCAAGTAAGGTGTCAAAGTCCACAGTGTCAAAGGCTTTGCTGAAATTTAAAAAGCACATAATAGTCACCTGATCTTTGTCCATGGCTTGTTTTAAGTCGCCAACCGCCTTGCCGCAGTGGTAACACCGCTTCCCACCAGATCACCGAAGTTAAGCACTGTCGGGCTGGGCTAGCACTTGGGTGGGTGACCATCCGGTCTACCGAGCGCTGTTGGCAAGCGGGGTGCACTCAGCCCTTGTGAGGCAAACTGAGGAGCTACTTGACTGAGAAGTAGCGGCTCCGGTGTCGTAAACGGCCGGCAGAGCGGTGTGCTGGCCAAATGTCCCTCCATTTCTGTATAATGAAGCCTGTGGTCTGAGGATGACACGGAGGCCCGCCGGTACCGTTGGGCCCTCAGGAACGGTTCGGACGAAGTTTAGTTTTAGTTTTGTTTTGTTTTAAATCATCAGTCACTTTTATGAGAGCAGTCATCGTGCTGCAAGTTTGGCAGAAACCAGACTGGTATTCATGCAAAATGTTAAAACTTGGATAGTGCTGGTAGATTGCAAATGGGTTAGTAGTCGGAAGGTTCTTTAGCAGAGTCCTTCTTTGGTAATGGTTTTATGAATCCCTGCTTCCAGTCTGATAGGACGCAAGAGGTAAAAGAATTGTTAAAAATATTCGTTATTATGGGCAGCAGTGGATCGACGAGAAAATCGATCGTTTGCGCGATAATATTATCGTGTCCTGCAGCTGCAGAACGAATTGGCTTCCTGACCATGTTATGGCGTATAGTCTGCAGAGAAAATTTCTCGTGTTAACCACTCATGCATTAATGGAATCGATAGTTTGTGCCCCAAATAACTCTGGTCCATCTCTCCCGATTGTCTGGCAAAGATAGACCACACTGGGTTCTGTCTGTGGGTAGCGAAATCGATGGCCATTTTAGGTAAGTTCTCTGCCTAGGCGTTTGTCAATTTCGCAGTAAAAAAACTTCATCAATATTGTGCAAACTAAGCGTTGATAATAAAATTATGTAACTACACTACAAAACTTTTCGGCTTACTAGGACAGAGAATTTGATTTTTCTCCAGAACTAGTTAGAAAATGACAGCACCACCTTTGCTCACAAAAGAGCGTCCTCGCAAGTAGCGGGAGCTGTTCTCCAGCGGTGCATTTGTGAAATACGTCACTGCTCCGTCTCGTCTTGTGGTCCAACTCTCCCGGACTTTCTGCAACAAAAACTTTTCACTAAGAAGTTCGAGAAACTACGTTAGGCGAAAGGGAATTTTTTCTTCTCTTAATGTTTAGCATCGGAATAAAATTTAAAAATTCATTTATGTTACAAAGGAATGTTTACGTCGTACTTACCTTAAAGGAAAAGACAACCAACTTCAAAGATCACTAGATTTAAAATATTTTCAAAGATATTTTCAGAAGACTAAGAAAAGGCAACTTTTGTCTGAGGGCGGGGACTGGGGAAGGGGGCGACATATACTACTGGCCATTAAAATTGTTACACCACGAAGACGACGTGATACAGACGCGAAATTTAACCGGCAGGAAGAAGATGCTGTGATATGCAAATAATTAGCTTTTCAGAGCATTAACACAAGGTTGGTGCCAGTGGCGACACCTACAACGTACTGACATGAGGAAAGTTTCCAACCGATTTCACATACACAAACAGCAGTTGACCGGCGTTGCCTGGTGAAACGTTGTTGTGATGCCTCGTGTAAGGAGGAGAAATGCGTACCATCACGTTTCCGACTTCGATAAAGGGCGGATTGTAGCCTATCGCAATTGCGGTTTATCGTATCGCGACATTGCTGCTCGCGTTGGTCGAGATCTAATGACTGTTAGCAGAATATGGAATCGGTGGGTTCAGGAGGGTAATACGGAACGCCGTGCTGGATCCCAACGGCCTCGTATCACTAGCAGTCGAGATGACAGGCATCTTATCCGCATAGCTGTAACTGTTCGTGCAGCCACGTCTCGATCCCTGGGTGAACAGATGGGGACTTTTGCAAGACAACAACCATCTGCACGAACAGTTCGACGACGTTTGCAGCAGCATGGACTATCAGCTCGGAGACTTTGGCTGTGGTTACCCATGACACTGCATCACAGACAGAAGCGCCTGCGATGGTGTACTCAACGACGAACCTGGGTGCACGAATGGCAAAACGTCATTTTTTCGGATGTTTTCTATTTACAGCATCATGAAGGTCGCATCCGTGTTTGGCGTCATCGTGGGAAACGCACATTGGAAGCGTGTATTCATCGTCGCCATACTGGCGTATCACTCGGCGTGATGGTATGGGGCGCCATTGGTTACACGTCTCGGTCACCTCTTGTTCACATTGACGGCACTTTGAACAGTGGACGTTACATTTCAGATGTGTTACGACCCGTGACTCTACCCATCATTCGATCCCTGCGAAACCCTACATTTCAGCAGGATAATGCGCGACCGCATGTTGCAGGTTCTGTACGGGCCTTTCTGGATACAGAAAATGTTAGAGGGCTGCCCTGGCCAGCCCATTCTCCAGATCTCTCACCAATTTGGTCAATGGTGGCCGAGCAACTGGCTCGTCACAATACGCCAGTCACTACTCTTGATGAACTGTGGTATCGTGTAGAAGCTGCACGGGCAGCTGTACCTGTACACGCCATCCACACACTGTTTGATTCAATGCCCAGGCGTATCGAGGCCGTTATTACGGCCAGAGGTGGTTGTTCTGGTTACTGATTTCTCAGGATCTATGCACCCAAATTGCGTGAAAATATAATCACATGCTAGTTCTAGTGTAATATATTTGTCCAATGAATACCCGTTTATCATCTGCATGTCTTCTTGGTGTAGCAATTTTAATGGCCAGTAGTGTATATTGCTTCTGGGCTAAAATGCACTCGAACTGGCCGCGTATTTGACTTTCCCTAACAGTAGAAGCTCAACGCCACTGCATACACGCGTTTGCGGAATACCCCCGCCACTCTCTCTCTCTCTCTCTTCCCTTCCTCGCCGCAGTTTGCGCAAGCCGGCCGGATGAGCAGGGGTACATAAGCGTCGCACAGGCGATGATTCCTACGCTGATGTGGCCGACCGTCACAATGGCAGCAAGGACGACATCGGTCCCGCGACTGGCGCTGCTGTTGCTGTTGTCCGTGGCCCTTGCTGCAGAGGCGTCCGCCGAACCCTTGCTGCGGGAATCAGGTTGAGTATAGCCGCGTTATATTATCTGTGCTTAACACGTTAAAAAACACTGTTTCTTATCATATGGCACACGCCCTTGTCCCGCGAGGTAGCAGCTTACGCTGTAAGCTATTCGAGCATTTCTCGACTCCCTAAAAGCATTTAACTCACTACCGTACCACAACAACGCTTATTAATGAAAGTGTGATCGCATGGGATGACAGAAAATGTGAGACCAGACTGAGGGTTTATTGGTAGGGAGCAAGCAGCATGTTCTCTTGGTTGGAGAGTCATCTTCACATACTTCAGGAGTACCGCAAGGGAATGTACTGGGGCCCATCTTTTTCATGTTGTAGTCTATTAATGGAATGGTAGACAGTGTATCAGTAACGTCAAACATTTTACACATGATGCACTGGTCTTTAATTAAATTTAGCAAGGTTCCATTCATCTGGGTTAATGCGGACCCGAGACTGCACAGGTAACCCAAAACACAGATAATCCAAAGCAACATTATTTTAACGGAAACGGCTGTTAACATTATTTTGAAAAAGTACTGGTTGTCACGTTTGAAAGCTTACGCGTTACTCGCTGCAAAGTAACAACCTATATACAAAACTACAATAAAACTCACTGCATTTCGTATCACTGTCTTCTAGTTACAATTTCGGTACATAATCGTCCAGTTATCTTATGTTTTCGTTTTTCATTAAATGAAACAACTAGTTTACTGTTACCAGTCACCGTTTTATTTATTTCCACGACGCGTTTCAAAGGTTTAAACCTCCATCATCGGGTGGATTTACATTAGTTAGTATGACATTTGTGTGTGTGTTGTGTTAGATTATTTCGAGGAACTTGTGGCACTGCCTCCAGTGGTCACAGGTTCCTTTCACTGTCGTAACACATCACATGTATACAGTATATTAATGTCAATAATAGTCACGGTAAAGCCTAACCTAAAATGGTCGCATTTAAAGTTTTCGTTTTTCATTTAATTTTTTTTTTTTTCTGGCGACGGTTTTCATTTGCCCGATAGTAAAACCTCAGTACAGTGAAACGAATTTTGTCCTACATACCCGAACAACACATCAAAGCGTTAAGTGAATCAGTGTGAGTGATAATGGGTTCTTTGAACGCACCATCTTCAGTCTTCCTACGCCGAGCACGCAACGTTCACTACATCTCGTTTACCTGCTCGAATCCAGGTTCACAGTCAGATCGATATTTAATCACTCGCGGATGTTTTCGTCATCTACGTTTTCACAACCAAAAACTTTTATTTTAACCGTAAATTTAATTTAAATATTTGTTCTAATTAGAACACATTACGTCAGGTTATGTTTTTCATTTTTTTATGAATCGACGGACTACGCACGGATAATCCACATGTCGGATAATCAGCAGCTTGCTGTCTTATGTGAAAAAAACAAGCTGCACAAATATTTTGTCAGATATTGACAAGATTTCAAAATGGTGCAAAGATTGGCAACTCAATATACACAGTATTTAATGTAAAATTGTTCACTTCACAAAGTAATATCAATGAATCATAACTGAAATCAGTCAACTCATATATATTTCTGGATGCAAAAATTTGCGAGCACATGACATGGAATGGTCACATAGATTCAGTTGCACATAAAGCTGATGGAGTCATTGGTTCATTGGTAGGTTACGGGGAAAATGCGGACAAAGATGTTCAACTTGTGTCTGCAGATCGTTTCTATGTATGTACTGAAGAGAAATAATCTGCAGACTGAAGCTGGACCGTTTTGTATAAATAAGGATCACGGACACTCCCTAATGACGAATATATCTACATTTGATAAACTGCGGGTGGTCTACAAAGGAGATAGCTTACGAAAATCTCGTGGGACCCATCACGGAAAATTGGTCAAGTGCTTGGAACCCGTACCAAATTTTAACACTGAAATGGAATATTGAACGTATAAAAGAAGGGCAAAGCACGAATGGTCACAAGTTTGATTCACGGGAGAGCGCCACGGGAACGCTGAAGAAGCCGTGCTGGCTTGAAGAGAGACGTCAGCTGCCCCGTGAAAGGCTGCTTCCGAAGTATCTACAATGTGTCGAGTGAATAATTTAGGAATATAGACTACTACAGTCCTCCTACGTATCGCTCCGACAGGGACCACATCGACAAGATTAAGCCGGATAACTGACAGTGCGCACAGAGGCACTGAGGCCATCATTCTTCGTGCAATTCATACGCGAATAGCGCCCCTAAGACATGCACTTCTCATAGGTTGGTCGCTTGCGGATATGGGTGTGGAGCAGATGCATCATCACAGTCCAGAGTCGAAGCAACAACCAAGACACAGGCGAGACTGCATTGGAGAGAGTGAATACCGTCTTGTAAGCCGGAAAAGTTATGGTCACTTATTTACTTGTTCTGCGTCCGGCAGCAATATGACTGGAGACTATATTTAGATAAGATGTACTGGAAACATATATATAATTAAACAATCTGTGAAGTTATTCGGCTATTCTTTGATACCGTCTGTTTAGTTGTGCAGGTTCACAACGTCACCTTTTCTTAAAACAAGTTTCTACACACATCAGAAATCGTCCACCGTCTTGCACCTCCTCACATTACGGTTTTGATCGTCGGTAAGTGCCTCCTTCACCATTTGCCATTTGCATCTTCCCACACAATATTTAATTCTGTTTAAAGTGGGTTCAAAGCTTTCAGGGTATTTCAAAGACAAGTGCCGGTACTAGCTTAAACGGGCCCTCAAATGTTGAACAATATTGTCAAACTGTCAATATATTGACCATCTGAGGCCGCGTATTGATATACTGTCAGTATCACAAATATTGACGAGCAATATTGATGGCCCTCAAAATATTCTCATTGTTGCCAATATGTACCGAACGTGTGAGGTGAAACATTGACGGTTTGACAATATTCTGTTGAGTCCCATAGTGCTCAGAGCCTCAGACAATATTCTCCAGAGCTTCATGAACCAGCCACGTCGCGAGTGTGTGCTCTGTTTATATTTTTAGTTCGGCTTTGTGTATATCATATCTCAGAATCAATTTTTCAAGTAGTCTTTATAACACAAAACAGTCTTAATAGGCTTATGCAAGGGTAATTGTTGTGTGTACCTCTTAAGGATGGTCAACGGAGGGTTCTCTAAGACACTGCTTACTTTATTAATTTAAAAATATGATATAGGTTGGTGAATAACATAGCAGTTAGGAGAAACGCACTTCGAAAAATACGTCGCGCATCTGCAATGACTGGTAAGAGGTCTGCGAAATGCATGTCATTGTCATAAAATTATCGTAAAACGTCAGAAAAATGTTGTACATTAATTGCCTGGACCTACCCTTGCCAGGCAGATATAATTGCTTCCCAGGTTTCCATACAATTTTACTAATTTTGTTTGCTGATATTACTAAAGAACTAAGCTTCAAGCACATCAAAGAACTGCTTGCAGGAATGCTTGAAATTTGTTTCTGTAATATCACCAGACACAAGAGTTCCTTGAATGCAGAGTCGGTTTTTATCCATTCTGAGAGGACGGGAAGCTGCTTTGAATGCCGACGGGGACATGATATTGTGTTGTGTAGTTGATGTTTGCATATTTCTCTCCAACCTCTAAAGAGCATCTTGTGGCTAACCTCACCTACACCAATCTCAATCGTCAGACAAGTGCAAAACTTTTTCACTTGTCTCGCAATTGAGAATGTTGATATAGTGCAATGTATCTAATGAACAGTTTTACATAACTTACATAACATTGCCTTTGAAAATGACAGAAAGTCAAAATGCGTAAGGTTGTTGGAAGACAAGGCATAAGAAAAGTTATTAAAAGTGCATCCAAATGGCAGCGTCGTCTCACAGCATTTTCATGCAAACTGCTGCTGACACTTCAAAAAGTTCAGTGCATTCTGGGCTGGCTCTGAGCACTATGGGACTGAACTGCTGTGGTCATAAGTCCCCTAGAACTTAGAACTACTTAAACCTAACTAACCTAAGGACAGCACACAACACCCAGCCATCACGAGGCAGAGAAAATCCCTGACCCCGCCGGGAATCGAACCCGGGAACCCGGGCGTGGGAAGCGAGAACGCTACCGCACGACCACGAGATGCGGGCTGCATTCTGGGCTCTTGCCTTCACGTCATTGATAACCAAGACAGTCGGGAGTCAAAATTGAGGTCCAAAAACCGCACAGTGTTTAAAATGGAGAAAGGTGTTGCACATATGCTATTCAGGTAAATTAAAAATACGGCGGTAACGATTAAAATGATCACTGGAATGATGGTCATCAATGACTTCCTGCTAAACAGAGTGTGCAAGGGCTGGAGAGCAGAAAGAGAGGTCGTCAACTGAGGATGACCGAGTAGCAAAACTGAAAGGAGTGGAAGTGCCCATGTTGAGGGTGCACAGCTTATGATATGTCATGAGGTTCTCCAAAACCCAACCCTAAGTGCAAGTACAGGTCGAACCCCACAATACCTGATGGGCTATGAGGTCTCCCAGTAGGAGAAATGGTCAGGGGAGTTGCTCTATAAGATCTGTGAGAACTTCAGTGTCTATCACATCTTGTTGAGGTAAGTACAGTGAGCAAACAGTGGTCCTCTGACTCACATGAATTTCAACTGCAACTGCCTGCAGGTCAGTAGCCAGAGGGAGAGCTGAGGAGTGGAGTGCGTTATTGACAAACACAGTGATCTCTCCCTGGGCCCTTTCCCTAGGCACGTCGATCTTGTGATGGAATGTGTAACCCCATAATACAGGGGTATCAGACGCTTTAAAATGCTTTTCCTGCAAACAAGCACAAGTGGTGCTCATGTGCAATGAGTTTCAATTCCTTCACATGTGTCCTGAACCCATTAATGTTTCACTGTAATATGGGAGTCATTTATCATGGTGGTAGCACTTTCACATTGTCTTTCCTCTGGAGAGTCAAGGAGAGAGAGAGAGAGAGAGAGAGAGAGAGAGACATCGAACCCAACAGACAGTTTGCTTCCTGTCTCCGTCAGCGGTTGATTCTCTAACTTTGACTTGGTTATTTATTTATTTTTTTTATTTTTGCTTGGGGCGGCTTTGGAGCCACAACACTGCTAGTGGCAGTGCTGTGTGGTGCAACAGACTGAACCTCTGGAGAGACATTGGGCACCGCAACGTCGGCAACCACAACCTTTTCTTATATTCTGGGAGAAGATATGGGTTATGAAGTAACTGCAGCAGCATGAGTGCATCGACAAACGCTGGTGCTAGTGCTGATACTAACAACCTCCATTTGTGTAGTAGCATCTGTCTTCTGAACTGGCTGTTTAAAAATCAAATGGCTCTGAGCACTATGGGACTCAACTGCTGAGGTTATTAGTCCCCTAGAACTTAGAACTAGTTAAACCTAACTAACCTAAGGACATCACAAACATCCATGGCCGAGGCAGGATTCGAACCTGCGACCGTAGCGGTCTTGCGGTTCCAGACTGCAGCGCCTTTAACCGCACGGCCACTTCGGCCGGCCTGGCTGTTTAAGAACAGAAGCAAAACAGGTAGCGAATATTGAAGGTAGAATGGCCTTATACATCTCTTCGGACCTACCGTACGAAATGCGCTTTGTAGTTTTACGTTCTTGTATCTACGGCTCTTCAAGATATACACTGCAGTCCCTACTCATGACAGTGTGATCCCCAGAGCAATTTATACACTTCAGAGGAGATGAACAAGTAACTCCTTTGTGGGAAGTCATAACACATTTGCCACAAGTGCCTTCTACCTTAAACCCCACAGAAGTATTCTCAAAAACAATGGCGTTTTGAAACAATGAATTTGGTTGGGGACATAAGGCCGCACGCTTAAGTGAATGAAACCTGCCTTGATATTCTGTGGAAGTTTCGTGCTGTTAAAAGCGTATACAAACGAGTTTGACTTAACCAGATCGCTTTTCACCCTTTTCATTATATTTTGGACTTCAATAATGCCTTGTTGGGCCCATTCACCTTTAGTTTCGTCTTTGGGAATGTCCACCAGATTCCTGCACGCCACATCTTTGTAGTAGTTCAAAGTGGTATGGAGCTCAGTCTCACTGGTACATTGCCGAGGGTTTTTGGCTTTCTGCAGATTTTTCGCTCGTTGGGAACTTGAGGTTTCGGCCAACAGTGCCCTATTTCGCAAATGCTTAACGGATTTCAATGTATCTGCAATCCCCTCTAATCCCTTTAGAATGTAAGAAGGTGAGATTTTTTTCAAAGCTGCCCTGTTTCCTTTTAACTAGTAAAAACACATTCTGACTAGCAATATGTCACTACATACACTAGAACTCCGAAATATTCCTGAGTATGGAGGACTGGCTACACGATCCCTCTTGTTAGACTTTGTATTACTACCTACCAGCGGTCCCCTAATTACGCTGGGAGGAAGAGGAGGAACAGCAAATTTCGAGGGTTCCATCTCGGTCCCTTTAGCAACTAGGGATATAACTTGCACTCAGAGCGAGCTCTACTTGCTTGAGTAAGCCTTATACAACTGAGGTGTGGCAGTTTCCCCAGATGTTGCCTGATAACAACTGTTCTACCTCAATAGCCATGCACCTCATTGGCACGCAGAACAGCTTGAGATTGAGGTTTTTTAGCAGAGGTTTTTACCATCCTTGCGATCCAGGTAATCAAGCAAAGATCCCTAATCGCTGTAACACACAACATTCCACCATTGCATCACATGATGGTTGCTGAAGCATGCCCAAAGCTTACAGTGACAGAAGACTGGCAGTGCTTACCAGTCCCCAGCTCAGAAATCCCGGGGTCACCAAGCAAGAAAAAGTTTCATTAATACTGGCGTGTTCTGTTTGTGTTTCCATAAAACGGTGTGACTTGGGACAGTGGGGTGACTTGGGACATTTTGACAGTGTTTTGTTTTTTTATTATGTTGGCAGCAGTGGGTGGCCAGAACTGTTTTGCTCATTGTTATCGTTTATGTGATGATGTGCTGATGTCCTCAGGTTGAAGGGAACAACTTGTTATCAATGTAAGTACTACTTTTAAATATTTGAAAATTGTCAAAATATTAACAAAAAATGATAGTGAAATAGGAAGGCCTACTGGTTGTTATGGATTAATAGTGGAAATGTGGTTATTGTTTAAATGAGATCCCCACTTCTATCTCTAATAATAACCACAGAAAGATAAAAATTTAGGCCCATATTTTGGACTGAAATTTTCGATTTTGAAAATGACAATAAACTTGGGGTGACTTGGGACATGTCGTTGATTGGCAGAAACCCTTCATTAGACTTAACTAAAGAGAGATGTATGCACAAAAGCGCATTAAAATGAAGATGTTGGTGTTTCTTACACTCCTGGAAATGGAAAAAAGAACACATTGACACCGGTGTGTCAGACCCACCATACTTGCTCCGGACACTGCGAGAGGGCTGTACAAGCAATGATCACACGCACGGCACAGCGGACACACCAGGACCCGCGGTGTTGGCCGTCGAATGGCGCTAGCTGCGCAGCATTTGTGCACCGCCGCCGTCAGTGTCAGCCAGTTTGCCGTGGCATACGGAGCTCCATCGCAGTCTTTAACACTGGTAGCATGCCGCGACAGCGCACTGGACTCGCGTTCGGGAGGACGACGGTTCAATCCCGCGTCCGGCCATCCTGATTTAGGTTTTCCGTGATTTCCCTAAATCGCTCCAGGCAAATGCCGGGATGGTTCCCTTGAAAGGGCACGGCCGACTTCCTTCCCTAATCCGATGAGACCGATGACCTCGCTGTTTGGTCTCTACCGCCAAACAATCCAATCCAATCCGCGACAGCGTGGACGTGAACCGTATGTGCAGTTGACGGACTTTGAGCGAGGGCGTATAGTGGGCATGCGGGAGGCCGGGTGGACGTACCGCCGAATTGCTCAACACGTGGGGCGTGAGGTCTCCACAGTACATCGATGTTGTCGCCAGTGGTCGGCGGAAGGTGCACGTGCCCGTCGACCTGGGACCGGACCGCAGCGACGCACGGATGCACGCCAAGACCGTAGGATCCTACGCAGTGCCGTAGGGGACCGCACCGCCACTTCCCAGCAAATTAGGGACACTGTTGCTAGTGGGGTATCGGCGAGGACCATTCGCAACCGTCTCCATGAAGCTGGGCTACGGTCCCGCACACCGTTAGGCCGTCTTCCGCTCACGCCCCAACATCGTGCAGCCCGCCTCCAGTGGTGTCGCGACAGGCGTGAATGGAGGGACGAATGGAGACGTGTCGTCTTCAGCGATGAGAGTCGCTTTGCCTTGGTGCCAATGATGGTCGTATGCGTGTTTGGCGCCGTGCAGGTGAGCGCCACAATCAGGACTGCATACGACCGAGGCACACAGGGCCAACACCCGGCATCATGGTGTGGGGAGCGATCTCCTACACTGGCCGTACACCACTGGTAATCGTCGAGGGGACACTGAATAGTGCACGGTACATCCAAACCGTCATCGAACCCATCGTTCTACCATTCCTAGACCGGCAAGGGAACTTGCTGTTCCAACAGGACAATGCACGTCCGCATGTATCCCGTGCCACCCAACGTGCTCTAGAAGGTGTAAGTCAACTACCCTGGCCAGCAAGATCTCCGGATCTGTCCCCCATTGAGCATGTTTGGGACTGGATGAAGCGTCGTCTCACGCGGTCTGCACGTCCAGCACGAACGCTGGTCCAACTGAGGCGCCAGGTGGAAATGGCATGGCAAGCAGTTCCACAGGACTACATCCAGCATCTCTACGATCGTCTCCATGGGAGAATAGCAGCCTGCATTGCTGCGAAAGGTGGATATACACTGTACTAATGCCGACATTGTGCATGCTCTGTTGCCTGTGTCTATGTGCCTGTGGTTCTGTCAGTGTGATCATGTGATGTATCTGACCCCAGGAATGTGTCAATAAAGTTTCCCCTTCCTGGGACAATGAATTCACGGTGTTCTTATTTCAATTTCCAGGAATGTATACATGTTGGAGTCATTGTTAGTATTTGCTTATTGTTTTATGGTTAGGTTAAGGGGTTAGGTTATGTTATGTTAGGTTACATCACATTTGATATTACTGTGTGTCCTTGTTTATCAATGTGTTTGGTTTTGCAGTATAGTTTGAAGAACATATTATTTTAAATATCTACAAGAAAACTTTTAATGTTGTTTCAGATGCTTAGAGAGTATATTAGGAAGGTTGGTGGTAGGCCTTACAAACGATATGTTATGGAGAATCTTGCAAAAGCTGTGGCAGATGTTCAAGCTAAAGCTTTGTCTGTAAGTCAAGCAGCTGATAAGTATGGTGTCCCCAAGAGCTCTATTCAGAGATGGGTATCATCAGCAAAAGACTCTCCACCCAAGAAAGCCACTGGCCAAACTTTTCTCAGTTCTCGTGAAGAAGACCTCATAGTAAGCAATTTGGTAACTGCGAGTGAGTGGGGTTTTCCTTTGACTTCAATGGATGTTAGAGTAATTGTCAAACAATATCTAGACAGGCTGGGAAAAAGAGTGAAAAAGTTTAATAACAACCTTCCAGGATGGGACTGGATTGTGTCTTTCCTAAAAAGACACAAGCAAATTCTGTCTGAGCGATGGTGTATGAATATCAAAAGAGCGCATGCTAGAATCGACGAAACAATGATGCAAGAATATTTTTCTGGACTTCAAAATAGTTTAGATGGCTTTCGTCCTGAAGCAATAATCAATTATGATGAAACCAACATTACTGACGATCCTGGAGTTAAAAGGGTCATTGGCCGAAGAGGATCAAAACGTGTGTACCGTATAATGGACAGTTCAAAAAATAGTATTAGTGTCATGTTCTGTGGCACAGCTAGTGGTGAGCTGCTTCCACCTTATGTAGTTTATGGTGCATCGCATGTGTATGATACTTGGAGGCAGGGCGGCCCAAAAGGTGCACTTTATGGATGTTCAAAAACTTTCTGGTTTAATGAAATTATATTTTCAGATTGGTTCGAAGGAATCATACTTCCATATGTGAAAAAGCTGCCCAAAGAAGCGCCGAAGGCTGTAATAGGAGATAACTTGTCCAGTCATATCTCCATAAATGTTTTACAGAAGTGCAGGGAGCATAACATTAAATTTATATTACTGCCACCCAATTCAACACCCCCCCCCCTGCGGGTTCGGGGGTTAGAATAGGCCCGTGGTATTCCTGCCTGTCGTAAGAGGCGACTAAAAGGAGTCTCAAACGTTTCGGCCTTATGTGATGGTCCCCTGTCGGGTTTGACCTCCATATCTCAAAATTTTTCCGAAGAGCGAGCCGATTGGGGAAGGGCGCCTTACTTGGTGCATTGTGTCCATGTTGTGTTGAGAACTTTCGCCATCTTATTCGTCGTTGCATTGCAGTCCTCCCCGCTCTCCATCGCTTGGGCATGGATATGCTCCTGGGTACACTTTCTGCCAAACACTGTGCAGGGCCATTTTCTGCACTGACGGCGACCGTGGACCACATGTCACCTAACATCCAGCATGGTAGCCAATCCGTTGTGGTGGGGCCGCCATGTACCCTGTTGGTTGTAGCCCCCTGACAACACAGTGATCGCTCTACTGATGCATGCGCCGTTAACTCCCCACATATGCCAAGGAGTAGATTCCCATCTCCCTGGGGCATCGGGACTCCCGGCAATGGCCATCCTGCCAGGTGGCCTTTGCTGTGGCTGGGTGGCGCCCGTGGGGAGGGCCATTGGTCGGAGTAGGTGGCATCAGGTTGGATGACATGCAATGAAGCGTGGCACATCTTCTCTTGCTGGTGGCCAGCCACCAGCAGTCTCTAAGCGTTCGAGGGCCCATTTTAAAGGTAACGTTTATGACCCCAAATCGTTCCCCTCCCTCGCCACACCATGGGAGGAACGAAAGGTATTGAATGAAAGTGACACTTATTCGCCCAGGTATCTTGTCTGCACCAGAGCTGATGGGGAATCCTTTATATCCATGAAGCCTCAGTTCTTTGTAGAGCATTTAGAGGACAATTTTGGGGAGGCGGAGGGCTTGTCCAAAATGCGGTCCGGATCGGTGTTGATAAAAACGGCATCCTCCGCCCAGTCGCGTGCCTTGCTCGCTTGTAATAGGCTGGGGGATGTCTCCGTATCTATCACGCCCCATAAAAGTCTGAATATGGTCCAGGGCATTATCTTCCACAGGGATATCCTTTTAAAGTCTGATGACGAGCTGCGCGCCAACTTGGAGCGACGAGGTGTCCATTTCGTCCGGCGCGTCCACCGGGGTCCAAGGGATCATCAAGTTGCCATTGGTGCCTTCATCTTGGCCTTCGAGGGTGACACGTTACCTGAGAAGGTCAAGGTGATGGTGTACCATTGTGATGTCAAGCCGTATATCCCTCCCCCGATGCGGTGCTTCAAGTGTTGGAAGTTCGGCCATATGTCTTCACGCTGTGCTTCCGACCTCGTCTGTCGCGATTGCGGTCGACCATCCCATCCTGATCATCCCTGTGCCCCGCCTCCAATCTGTGTGAACTGTGGTGAGCACCATCCGCCTTGCTCGCTGGACTGTCCAATTCTGCAGAAGGAGCGGAAAATCATGGAAATCAAGACCCTCGACCGACTGACGTACACTGAGGCGAAGCGGAAATATGATCGGATTCATCCAGTGCGTATGACATCTTCTTATGCCGCAACTGTCACTCCTGCTACAGTCCCATCAGCTCCAGTCAGCTCTCAGAGTCGAAGGCCCACACCTGCCCCCTTGATGGTGGGGGGCACTAAACTCCCTGTTGCTCCTGCTCCATCTACTTCAGGAGCAACACCCCCCAAACCATCGGGGACATCAGTTCCCCCTTCCCAGCCGGAGAAGCGTAAGTCTTCTTCGGCTCCTCTCGCCAGGAAGGGTTCCTTTGGGGACCTCCCTTCGCAAGTTCCGACCGGTACGAAAGCAGACAGCCGCAAGTGGCTCAAACAACCACCGGTCCCTGGTCGTAGGGCCTCACGGTCGTCGTCTGTCCCTGAGACTGACCCAGTGAAGCCCTCCCAGCCTGAACCACCGAAGGCACAGCGAGAGAAACAGAAGAAGAAGAAAGTCCCCAAGGCTAACGACATTGCGGTGGCATCCATCCCGCCGCTTCCTACAAGCTCTGCGTCTGAGGACGAGGTGGAGATTCTGGCGTCCGCTGAGGACCTCGATCTCGCCAGTCCCTCGGACGCAATGGATAGCATTTGCACGGGTGCTCCATCGGAGGCAGCAGGTGACCCAGCGGCGTAATCTGCCTTCCCAGTCCCGTCACGCCTTTCCCAGCCATGGGCAACACCATCCTCCAGTGGAACTGCAGCGGTTTCTTCCACCATCTACCTGAGCTCCGCCAACTTATCAGCCTTCACCCTTTCTTCTGCATTGCTCTCCAGGAAACTTGGTTTCCAGCAATGCGAACCCCCGCCCTCCGTGGCTATCGGGGTTATTATAAGAACCGAGCAGCTTATGAAAGGGTGTCTGGTGGCGTCTGCATATATGTCCTTCACACTCTGCACAGCGAGTCTGTCCCTCTCCAGACACCTTTAGAGGCTGTCGCTGTACGGGTATGGACGCCACAGGCTGTTACCGTCTGCAGTCTTTACCTTACACCGGATGGTGATGTCCCGCAGCATGTCCTGGATGCACTGGTAGCCCAATTGCCGCCACCTTTCTTGCTATTGGGCGACTTCAACGCCCATAACCCTCTGTGGGATGGGTTAGTGGCAACAGGTCGAGGCGCCATCGTTGAGCATTTATTGTCGCAGCTTGATCTCTCACTGTTAAATGATGGTGCCTTCACACACTTCAGTGTGGCGCATGGCACGTACTCCGCCATTGACCTTTCAATCTGTAGCCCTAGCTTCTTACCGTCTGTCCAATGGAGTGTGCATGACGACCTGTGTGGTAGTGACCACTTTCCGATCCTTCTGTCACTACCACAGCGTCACTCTTCTGGGCGCCCTAGCAGATGGGCTATGAATAAGGCTGACTGGGACTTGTTCTCCTCCACTGCCGCTATTGAGCCTCTCTCTACTGATGACATTGATGTGGTGGTTCAATCGGTCACCACTGGCATCGTTACTGCCGCCGAATCTGCCATTCCCCGTTCTTCTGGGTCCCCTCGGCGGAGGGCTGTGCCTTGGTGGTCGCCTGAGATCGCTGAAGCGATTAAAGATCGCCGGCGGGCGCTCCAGCGTCACAAGCGACATCCCTCCATAGACCACCTTATTGCCTTCAAACGGCTGCGTGCACGGGCCCGCCTCCTTATCCGCCAAGGCAAGAAGGAGTGCTGGGAGCGGTATGTGTCCACCATTGGCCTCCATGTCACTCCATCGCAGGTATGGGCCAAGATTCGACGCGTCTACGGCTATCGGACCCCTGCCAGCGTCCCTGCGCTCTCACTGAATGGAGCAGTTTGTACTGACTCCGACGTCATTGCAAACCACTTAGCAGAGCATTTTGCTATGAGTTCCGCTTCTGCGAATTACCCCCAGGCCTTCCGCTCCATTAAAGAGCGGATGGAACGTCGGAGCCTTTCTTTTCACACAAACACTTCTGAATCCTACAATGCTCCATTCAGTGAGTGGCAATTTCACAGTGCCCTTGCCGCTTGCCCTGATACCGCTCCCGGGCCAGATCGCATCCACTGTCAGATGCTGAAACATCATTCAGTGGACTGCAAGCGACGCCTCCTCGACCTTTACAACCGTCTCTGGGTCGAGGGTGAGTTTCCGTCGCAATGGCGGGAGAGCATTGTCATCCCCATTTTGAAACCGGGCAAGAGCCCTTTGGAGGTGGACAGCTACCGCCCCATTAGCCTTACCAATGTTCTTTGCAAGCTTCTCGAACGGATGGTGAGCCGGCACTTGAATTGGGTACTGGCTCCGCCTCAGGGTGGGTTCCGTAAAGGCCGCTCCGCCGCCGACAATCTGGTGAGCCTAGAGTCGGCCATCCGTACTGCCTTTGCCCGCCGTCAGCACCTGGTCGCTGTCTTTTTCGACATGCGGAAGGCGTACAATACGACATGGCGTCATCACATCCTTTCTACGCTTCATGGATGGGGTCTTCGGGGCCCTCTGCCGATTTTTATCCGCAATTTCCTGTCGTCTCGTACCTTCCGCGTGCAAGTCGCAGTCTCATATAGTTCCTCCCACGTCCAGGAGAACGGTGTGCCGCAGGGTTCTGTTTTAAGTGTCTGCCTGTTTTTAATAGCCATTAACGGGCTCGCTGCAGCGGTGGGAAGTTCTGTCTCCGCTTCCCTGTATGCTGACGACTTATGCCTTTACTACAGCTCTACTGGCATTGCAGCTGTTGAACGTCAGCTACAGGGCGCTATCCACAAGGCGCAGTCTTGGGCTGTAGCGCATGGCTTTCAGTTTTCGGCTGCCAAGACCCGTGTTATGCATTTCTGCCGGCGCCGAACGGTCCATCCTGAGCCGCAGCTTTATCTTGCCGACGAACTCCTTGCTGTCGTGGAGACCCACAGGTTTTTGGGGGTCGTTTTTGATGCTCGGTTGACTTGGCTGCCTCAGATTCGGCAGCTTAAACAGGCGTGTTGGAGGCATTTAAATGCTCTGAGATGCTTGAGCCACACCAGCTGGGGCGTCGACCGATCTACCCTGCTACGGCTCTACCAGGCGTTAATCCAGTCCCGTCTGGATTATGGGAGCCTGGCTTATGGCTCAGCATCCCCATCTGCGTTACGGGTGTTGGACCCAATCCTTCACAGCGGGGTACGCCTTGCCACTGGTGCCTTCCGTACCAGCCCTGTGGACAGCATCCTAGTGGAGGCTGGTGTCCCTCCACTGCGATTCCGACGCCAACAATTACTGGCTGCTTATGCTGCCCATGTTTTTAGCTCGCCCGGGCATCCAAATTACCGTGTCCTGTTCCCGCAGTCCGTCGTCCATCTGCCAGAACGTTGGCCCCGGTCGGGTTGTCCGTATGCCGTATGCGCCAAGGAGCTTCTCTCCGGGCTTGGGTTTTTCCCTGTTCCACCTCCTTTCCGGGCACCTCTGCGTACACCCCCGTGGTGTGTTCCTCGCCCTTGCCTTCGGCTCGACTTGGCACAGGGCTCCAAGGACTCAGTCCCTCCAGAGGCCTTCCGCCGCCGCTTTTATTCCATCCTGGCCACGTATCAGGGCTCTGGCATTGTTTACACTGACGGCTCGATGGTTTGCTGGTCGAGTCGGTTATGCGTTCACTCTAGGGGACAATTCCGAACAACGTTCCTTGCCGGCTGGCTGCAGCGTTTACACTGCTGAGCTGGTCGCCATCTTTCGAGCCCTAGAGTATATCCGCTCCTGCTCAGGTGAGTCCTTCGTTATCTGTAGCGATTCCCTGAGCAGTTTACGAGCTCTCGACCAGTGTTTTCCTCATTCCCGTCTGGTGATGGCTATCCATGAGTCCCTGCATACTCTTGCGCGTTGCGGCCGCTCTGTGGTCTTCGTCTGGACCCCAGGCCATGTTGGGATACCTGGCAATGAGAATGTTGACCGCCTGGCGAAAGAGGCCACTAGTAAATCGTCTCTGGGGATTGGACTCCCGGAGACTGATTTGCGGGCAGTCTTACGCCGCGAAGTTCTTTCGGTTTGGGACGCTGAATGGCGCAATCTGCCCACGCCCAACAAACTCCGTCCAATCAAGGCGACGACGACTGTGTGGCGGTCGTCCATGCGGGTCTCCCGCCAGGAGTCTGTTGTCCTCTGCCGGCTGCGCATTGGGCATACTCGGCTTACGCACGGCCACTTATTGCGCCGTAAGGACGTACCTCTATGTCGCTGCGGCTCCGTTTTATCTGTGGTCCATATTTTACTGGAGTGTCCGCTTTTAGCTGTGCTCAGGCAGTCGTTCGCACTGCCTGACATGCTCCCTGCCCTTTTAACAGATGACTCTGCTGTGGCTGACTTAGTTTTACGTTTTATTCAGGCAGGGGTTTTTTATCATTTAATCTAAGTGTTTCTGTTTTATCTTATTGTTTTGTGTGGATTCTGGCCTTTGGCCTCCGGTTTTAAACTGATTTTTTAATGTGTTTTAATTGGTTGGCTTTTCCTTTTTTATTTCTATGGTCGGCCAACCACTGTCACACTCTGTGTGATTTTAGTTCGTTTTGTCTGGTCTTTGTCTCAGTTTCTCTTGTTCTGTGTCGTCTGTGCTCTATTCTGTTACTCGTTTTTATTCTCTGTGGGCGTTTTTAGTACTTGGAAAAAGGGACCGATGACCGTAGCAGTCTGGTCCCTTCAATCCCCCAAACCAACCAACCAATTCAACACATCTGTGTCAACCTCTTGACATGGCTTACTTCCGTCCACTGAAGGCTGAGGGGCGCAAAGTTTTAGAAGAATGGAAGCTGAAGAGTTGGGGTCCTATTATGAAGGACGAATTTCCTGCAGCACTGAAGAAGATACTCAACATATGAATTACAATGACCAAACGAGACACAACTTAAAGGTCGGATTCAAGAAAACTGGAATTTTTCCATTCGATCCACAACAGGTCTTGAAACTCATTCCCAAAACTACTGAAAATGAAGCAAGCATTTCGTACATTTTTGTGTGAATTGTTCAGAAAGGAGACACAGCCACTTCGTTTGAGATGAAAGAGACTTTCTGTTCCACTTGATAAAAGCATTTCAAATGTAGATTTGGATGACCTTGATGACTCATAGACTCATGACAATAGTGACACTAATGCTCCATTACTACCTTCAACTTCTAAGCCTTCTGCTGAAGACAATTTAAGATCAGAGAGTGAGAAATACCTGAGCTATGCTAATGACATAGATGATCATCTTTCAACTGACGAATACAATGAGCACACAGATGCCGCAATTAGAGGAACTAATACACCAATACCTATCACTTCAGAAGAGGAGTTAAATGGAGGAGACTTCATTTCTGTAATGTTTAACTATGTTGGACGAAAATGCCAGGTTGTTCTGAAAACATTAATAGGGAAAATATTGGTCATAAAAGATTCCAAAGTGAAAACTTCATTTATGAGAAAGTCCCAGAAGCAATCAGACATTTATGTTTTTCCAAATGTAGAAGACATTCAAGAAGTTTCTATTTCACACGTTCTGTGCAAACTTGTTCCCCTCTTTGTTCATCATGGTCGTTACAAGTTCCCGTGTGAAACTGCAGAGTACCTAATGTAAAAAAAAATCTAATTACTGTAATTAAAAACAACATGAAACAATTCATTTTTGTACTTTTATATATGTGAAACACTATTTTAAGACAATAAATACCATAAACATTTCTTTTGATTCTTTTTTAACTTTTCAAGATTTGTTTTTAATTTTAATATATCATAATTTTGATTATTTCATCTTAAAAGACACCAAAATTGGTGTCATATTTAAAATGAAAAAAGAAAAACATTTTCACTGTCCCCAGTCACCTCTTTGGTGAGGTGAATGCAGTTTTATGGAAAATATTTGTAGGTGTCCCAAGTCACCCCACCCTGCAAGGTGACTTGAGACACCAACAAAAAATTAAATTAAAATAAATGACCGAATTTAAGATAATATTTGATACATAAATGTAATCTACTGACCCAGACCTAACTTTTGATATACATATCCTTTTCATAAGTTGCATGGGCTCTGAGAAATAGCTAAGGAAACACAAAAAGCATCCCAAGTCACCCCATTTTACGGTTCCATTATTAATGTGATTATAAAGAGAGGCAGAAAATGAGCTGTGACATGAAAATAAAGTGTTTCTTGACTGATGTCCATATAATACATTTTATTCCTCTATAAGTGAAAAGCCTTACCTGAAAGTTTGGCCAGACTCTTTTGTTACACCCTTTATTTATTGCCAATCTCTCACCCACTTTGTTTTTCAAGTGACTGGGAGAAAACCTCAGGTGTTTCCTGTATGCAAGAAGGGTAAAAGAACAGACCCACAAAATTTCAGTCCAATATCATTAACATTGGTTTGTTGCAGAATTCTGGAACATTTTCTATGTTAGAACACAATAAATTTCCTTCAGACAGAAAAGCTTCTGTCCACAAATCAGCACTTATTTAGAAAGCATCACTGATGTGAAACTCAGCTTGCCTTTTCTTAGATGATATCCTGTAAACAAACGGATGAAGGGTAAAATATTCTTCAATTCCCAGAAAGTACTTGATGAGACCTAATGCAAACTGTTAATGAAGGTCTGAGCATACAGCATAGGAATATTTGAGGGGTTTGAAGACTTCTTAAGTAATAGAATTTAGTACATTGTCCTGACTGTCAAATGTTCATCAGAGGCAAAGACGTCACCAGGAATGCCCCAGGAAAGTGTAACAAGATCACTCTTATTCTCTGTATACAACAATGATCTGATGAAAAGGGTGAGCAACACACTACAACTGTTTGCTGCTGACAATGCAGCACAAGGGAAAGTGCCCTCATTGAATGACTGTAGGAGGATACAGGATGACTTATACAGAATTACTGTCTGGTGTAATGAATGACAGCTTCTTCTAAATGTGGAAAAGTGTAAGTTAAAGCAGATGAGCACGGGAAAAAGTCCTGTAACATTCAAGTACAGTATTAGTGGTGTGCTTCTTGACACAGTCATGCCAATTAAATAACTAACTGTAACATTGCAAAGTGGTATGAAATGGAATGATCACATGAGGTTGGTAGTAGGAGACATGAATAGTTGACTTTGGTTTACTGCGAGAATTCTAGGAAACTGTAACTCATCTATAAAGGAGACTGTGTATGGAACATCTGTGCAATCCATTCTTGAATACTGCTTGGGAGTTGAACTGATGGAAGACATCGAAGCAATTCAGAGGCATGCTACTAGTTACAAGTTTATGATACACTATTTGGGACTCACCCTTGTACCTACATATTGGTATGAACTGCTATAGAGTCAACAGTGAGCCATTGCCGTCTATGTGCCATTGAAATGTAGGTGATATAAACTGTGTTGTGCTGTGGTTGGACATAAGTGAATATACAAATGCACCCTGCATGTTTTATCTCATTATGTGCTATGTACAGGCATAGGAAATTCAGCAAAATATCATAATAAAAAAGTACAGATATACAAGATAGAATACAAGGGGCAGTCACACTGTACGTATTACTATTAGTATTATTAATATTATCATTGTTATTATTGTTATTATTACTATTATTCTTTTGTTAATCGCACAATGTACGAAAAACTTACATAGTCCATGTCCTTAAGGATCTCCTCAATATGGATCTTTGGAATGAAGAGTTCATCTGATATAATGTAATCATTTGAAAATTTCATACTTGAAACATAGCAGTTTGCTGAATGTTAAATCAACATTGTGGGCAGCTGTGTTAAGCTGATGAATGAGCTGTTTTTTTTTTTTTTTTTTACAACGGAATTTTTCATCCAGCTGCCCTGAAAGTCCGAACAATATTTGCCAGTCATTGTGTTACAATAAGAAGTATCAGTTTGGTATCCGGGAAAAATATCTTTCCAAAATACAAAATTGATCTAACCATTTTTGGTGCGGCCCAGCTGGAAACCACTTCATTGGCTATTGGTTCATTTCTCGTGTCAGTTGGGCCCCCACATCTAATCAACAAAAGCCAATTAGACAAATAATTCCTTGTCGTATTTGTTAGTTCTGTTCAGCTTGGTGGGTTATCCCAAACACTTGAGCAGTACTCAAGAATGGATGGTGCAAGTGTTTCGTACAAAGTCGCCTTTATAGATGAGCTACACTTTCCTAAAATTCTCCCAATGCATGAAAGTCAAGTATTCATCTTCCCTGCTACCTACCTCATGTGCTCATTACATTTCATACCATCCGTTATTCCTTGTTGTATCGATAATGCAGTGTCAACAATGAAGAGAAATCAGTTCACAGCATTGAAGAACTGCAGTAGCTGCCTTGTGCAATGCTTTCTTTTATCAACTACTCTGTCTAATACTATACTGAGCAAAGTACTTAAGTCCATGGTAAAGGACTCTTCCTACTGCTATTTTGGAACATTATTCATGTGTAACATTTTTGAGCAAACTATGAGATTTGTTCTTGTTAAACATATTGCAAGAACTCTTTGTTAGATGTTCTGATCTGTTGCAGTGGACTTCCCTTGCAGCTTTGGTACAGAATTTGTGACTGAATGCTCAATCGAGAAACTGTAAAATCCAATTCTTATGGTCATGCTATTATCAAGAAGTCAGTGATCACAAGAGCTGGTTCACAATAATGATTTGTGTCTGAAACAATCTTGTCATTGGTTTGTGGAGCAGTTGAAGGAGGATTTCTTGAATGATGAGGCTTGGTACATGATGTGTAGCCTATATGATGCCACAACCTATATAGTGATTCACACCGAATAGCTAGAGATTGGTGAGAGTAAATCTGGTGGATGTCTAGTGGAAACTGTTTACTATAAAATGTTGTTGGTCAGTCAGATTGAATGGAGAAGGTGGGAATATTTGATTTTGTCTTTCCATTGTTTTTTTTTTTTTTTAATGGCAACATCAATACTGATAGCTATGAAGTAATTTAGATAGTAACATGCATCTCAAACTGAAACAACTCTTTGGAATCAGAATAGAAATGCTGCCATCCATGAAGTGATCTCCATTTTATGAAAGCCTGAAGATAATAAATAGATTGGTAGAATTGCCTGCTCTCTGTCTTGATGAAACACACATCTGGTATGAACTAGAGCATAATTACAACCTGTATTGATTCACCTAAAAAGTGTAAATTGCCATTCATTACATTTCAGGCAGTATTAACATAAATAAGAATTTCAGTGAATCAGAAACTCACTGAAGCCATTCCTTAAGTATTAAATGCAGTAAGGAAATGCATCGCATTTTAATTAATTAAGTGAATGGCACTTTGGAGCCAACAATAGTAGACATCAAGATATTTTTAGTCATATAATGCACTTTATGCAAAAATTAAGCTTCCAAATAACAAAAATATATGTTAAAAAACTGTGAAATATTCTCCATGGTATACACAACAAAGAAGAACTTCAGGATTTGGGTCAACACAATATGTACACAGTGAGCTGGAGCAGGATAACGAGTTCAATACTTAATGTAATCTGATTGTTACTTTTTCTACAATATATGTTTTGAGATGTAACAATGTGGAATAGCTCTATTTATACTTGTTGCAGTTCCGCTCTGTAAATATTTTTCTTCGTTCTTGTTTCCTGTCCTACATGTAATGCATGTAACTTGAATGCATAAAACTGAATACTACATAAAACTGCTAAACTCTTAAACACACTGTGTACTCATAAATTTTATTATAAAAAACTCTATTTTACAGACAGCTGGGAACATCAGAACAAATAGTTCATGTAGAAACAATTTATTTAAAGAACGATTCTGAAAGTATAGTTCACAAAAACTATGTGCTCTCCAAACTTGAACCCCACTGATAACTGTTTGTTTCAAGAGTGGCATCACATATTTGATGTACTTCTATTATGTTAAATAACTTATTACTGCTTCCAAAAACTAAGTAGCGTAGAAAGTATCATTTCCAATAATATTTGAATCCTACAATGTAATTCTTTTAAAATTTCAATGTCAGAATTTTATAGTCCCACTTTATCTGTTTCCAAAATTGTATAGCTGTCCTGAAATAACATTTTAGCTACATGGAATATTCAAATCATAAAATTCTTTTCGAGCTTTTGTTGATCCAAGTATCTACACACCAAACATCTCCTCTTACAAAATCGAAACATTATCCATATTAATTTAAGAACATTCAGACACCCACTAACCACAATAAAATCTGTGACTAATGTGAACCTATTTTTATACCTCTTATGATATTTGTATTGTTATTAATAATTCAATGACATTAAATTTTAAAATTTCATAGTTTCTATAATGTTATTTATTTATAGGGTTCACACACAAGGCCATAATCAGTTGGGTGCAAGTATTCAGTCAGAAAAAACAGTTTGTGTTTGTCAATAAAGTAATTGTGTTATTAGTCTGTCTGTGATGAGAATTAGGTCATTGAGAAACTATGTCATGCAGTGGTGTTTGAACAGTCAAGATGTTTGTTTGATACTTGAGAATTTTTGTGAAACAACTCATTGTTTGTGCAGCTTACCAATCTGTGTCTGAAATCTATATTAATACTTTACTAGAAGCTGATCACCGTAACATGGAAACAATAAATGTAAATAAACTAAAATCGATATCGGCAGTGTTTTATAGTGTTATTATATTTGATTGTTTAAATCACCTGATAATCAGAGGATGAAGGTTGGTGAAGAGTGAAGTCTTTGAGACTCAAGATGGATACAAAATAGGGTGGCAACATTACAATTTCAGCTGTCAGCTCTCAGATGAATACTGTAATAGGATGATCAGAGCGGGTGACGTGGTCGGGGTTGTAGGGCGCGGCTGGGTAGAAGAAGGTGGCTGATTTTAGCAATCTTCCTCTTTATTGCTGGTTCTTCCAATACATTCTCTGGTAGCTTAGTCCCACCGCTCGTGTCATGGTGGAGACGTTCTGATGCACGCAGCCTGGGGAATGCGACACTGTGCTCAGTCAGTGGCTGCGCAGGCGGTAGGAAGTTAGCAGCATGAGGCCTGGCCTAGCAGCTCGCCTCCTGCAGACGGGCAGCTGCGGGCAACACCCTCTGCCGGCCGGTCCTCGGGGATAGCGTCACCGATGACGACAACGTGACAGTGACCGAACGCCCAGTCGGTCGAACCGAATGCCAATGCCCACCTCTGTTGCACTTAAATAGTGCAGACCGCTGCTGAATCCGCTGGTTACGCAGCGCCGTGTTTATTAGAAGGTTCTCGATGAGTTGGCTAACGCAACCGCACCACACGTGGCCCACGCCTGCGTAATCCTGCTAATACTGCATTCTGGCTGTTTATGGCTGCCGTGCATGTAGACACATACCGACGCTCGTTGCAAAACTGTGTCACCTGCATAACGCGCTGGCCAGCCTTCATCCGCCGTCTGCCGTGGACTGGCGCATCGCGCACTGAAACACACTAAATCACAATTTCGCACAATATTTCCTAAAAATAACCTCTTGTCTTCTACAATACCATATTTAAATGTGTAAATCTAAGATAAGTTATAATAAGTGAAAGGTAAGATACTTTGATCAGTCATTTTTGGGCATACATGTGTGATTTTACAACGAAAAGTTTCATTTTTAAACAAAAATCAAAATACATTTATGTAAGCTGCAGTGAATGTGTAATGCATCATATGCTATGGTGTCACACAATAAACAGCTGTATTGTGTGTGATTTTGAACCATGTTGAAGTTTCTTGTGTGACACCAAACAACATATTCCTTACATATAAACAACACTGACTTAGTGTTGTTTGTTTTTGTAAAATAACTTGCCACCTTACTTGTATTTGATTTTTAAATACTTATTTATTTTTCAAAAATCATTTTACTATCAAAAAATCACTAAAGACAAATGTTATTTTGTGTAAGCATTAAAACATTCTTTCATGTAATTATTCAAACATTGACAAGGGAAACTCCCCATTGCACCACCCCCTCCCCCCTTGGATTTTGTGTTAAAATGGCACAGTGGATAGCCTGTCAAAAGCTGAGAACACAGCTCAAGCATGAAAAAAGGAAGCATGAAAAAAGAGCAAAATAGGAACAATGAACACTCCAAGCATAATATGTACAACACTAAGTAAACTGCAAGAGTCATGTTGTGGTTGTGTTGTCAGGGTGATAGAGTGCAAAGCGGGTAATCTGTGATGTGTATTCAAAACTCACTTGCATCCTACTATTATTTTTTTTTTCACACAATTATTAAGCTTCCATCTGGTCATTGATGTGCCTTTTCTCCTTGCATAGTCTTGGCAATTATGATACTACATGCTGGTTATAGAATATGAGTTGTGCAGTAAGAATATCTTACTGTCACAAGTAAATGTGATGAATAGTGAGAGCAGGCATGGTGCTACATAGACCTTTCACAGAAATGAAAACAACAAACAAATTGGAGTGAACTATGTTACAACAAAGGAATTCTACAGTCAAAAATTCCAAAGCAGAACATAAGAGTTATAACATGTGGTACCTATGTAGAACTAATGGAAAGTTCATACATATGGATGTCCTTTCCTTACACCTTGTTGTTGCAAACAGATGTTAAACCATGACACAACACAAATCTGAATTCAGTGAGCAGACACATCTGTCACTGGACAACAGATCATAATTTTATGAAAAAAATTTTTTAAAGGATATGAGGGAGTTATGAACATGGATCTCACCCTTTGCAGTCCAACACCATGACAACATAACCATGACATCATACATGTTTACTCTTCCTCAGCTTTGCACTTCTTGAGTGTGGACCATTCACTGTTTCAATTCTGCTTCTTTTATCACAGTTCAGTACACTTTATCTACTGTGCTATCTTACCATTAAATCTGAGGGGGGCTGCAAAGGGGAGTTTCCCTTGTGAGATCCCTGAAGTCTCTACTATTCAGTTATTAGTTTTTGAAAATATACTTTCTAAATCTCCCAGGGCATTGAGTGGTAGTACTTCAAGCTGAAAGCTTAGCACAGTTTACAGCTTGGATCATTATTGTCTAGGCAGAAACACCAGCTAAATGATACAAATAGCTAAAATTCTTTCTGTATATTCCTTTGTCTTATTACAGTATCATAGCTCATGAGTCAGTTTAGCGCATTTTTATTTTATGAATTTACAGACAAAAACGCTGCTGCTGCAAGTGCAGGATATGGACCTGTTTTACAACGAGCAAAAAGATCTTTTAAGCTTGGAGCTGGTCTCAGTCATCAGTTTAACTTAGGGTAAGTTAATCTAACCTGATTTAACTGAAAATCTATTTTTGAATGTTGCAAATTTCAAAGATAACTCACAAATTAATTGGATTCTTCTATAGTAGCTCAACTGACACATTTATATTATCAGTGAAATCAAAAGTAGACATGGAAAAAATTGTTCAAGAAGGCAAACAGACAAGATAAAGTACCATATTTCCGTTACTGATATTATGGCAACTTGTCTAAAGATTACCATGATATGTAGCAATATAATTTATAGATTGTAAACTCCCAACAATTTTAAAACAAGGAAGACACTTCTCCTTCATAAAATTGGGTGTCATGTGGATATGACCAAAAAATGGTTCAAATGGCTCTGAGCACTATGGGACTTAACACCTGAGATCATCAGTCCCCTAGAACTTAGAACTACTTAAACTTCACTAACCTAAGGACATCACACACATCCATGCCCGAGGCAGGACTCGAACCTGCAACCATAGCAGTGACGAGGTTCTAGACTGAAGCGCATAGAACTGCTCGGCCATCGTGGCCAGCAGATATGACCCTCTACCTAAACCAGGTGTAGTAGATAGCTGAACTAGATAAACTGCAAGGATACAGAAAGATAATAACCCATTGATCACAGCTCAAATGTAGAAGAAAATATGTAACTTTGACGTGGGAGATGTAAAGGGATAAAATTAGATAGTAGCAGGGGACAATGAGAACAGAACATGGAAGGAAAGTAGTAAAATTTAGAAATAGTAAATACATATGTGACTTTACCATTTTATTTTTTCCCTTCTGGCTTGTTTATTCCATAATTACCACATTCCTTCCATAGTCATACCCTCCATACTCTTTTTCTCTGGTTGAATCATATTGTCTACCCATTACTCCAACTTCTTCTTTATATGATCTACTCTCACATCACCTCACTTTTCCATTACTGGCATCCATAATTGAGCATTAACATTCATGTGCCTTCTACTAATCACAGTGCACCTTGCCTTATGTTCCCTGCCCTGATTTCAAGTTTTCTTTTTCCTCTCACTATCTTCACTGTTTCCAACATTTGTCCATTGCAGTAACTTTATTATTTGTCATTTATGATATACACAACACAGCTGTTGATAGACGTGTCATATGAAGGGCTTATTTCAATAGTGGCACAAGTCAATTTTTGTTCATATTGAGATACAGAGTCCTAACGTTAAATGAGCGCTGAAAAATCTGCAGTTGAGATATCAGAAATATTCAAGCATATGGCTTCTTGCTAGAGATGAACCTTTTTTTCTGTTTGTTTGGCTCATTAATTTCAGAAGCATTATAGACAGAAAAGTGGAGGTAATGGACTTGTACCACTATTGAAATAAGCCCTTCATATATTACTTAGCCTCATAATATTTTAGGGACCAATTCCTATTATTGCATTTTATTTGGGTTTAGTCTTCCCAAAGCTTTCAGTATAATTGATTTCAAATTCTGATGTTTATTTTTAATTTTATCCATGTTTCGCAGGTTAAAATGTGACTGTACTCAATACACTGGAAGTATGAATTAAAAAACCCAATCAGTCATAACTTTTTGCATTTTATTTTTATTAAGTACACAATGCATTTCAGACCCTGTGGGTCCATTATCAGGTGTAATTTGTCTTAATACATGCTTTATTTTATTTAAAAAAAACACCCACATGTATTAAGACAAATTAAGCCTGATGATGGACTTAATAAAATGCAAAAAGTTATGACTCAAGGCGTTTTTTAATTCATACTTCCAGTTTGATGTTTATATTTCTTCGAATGCAACACTCTCTGTTCCACTATATTATTATTATTGTTATTATTAGATATATTTTCTTTGGAGTTGGCTATTGTTTGTTCTTCTGAGTTGTGTGAACACTGACTGGAGATATACCAGAGGTCTTGTTTCATTCCAGTACTGGGCTTGAGATTGGCCATCACCCAGGACATGGAAATGGGTATGGTTATCCACCACCTCCGCCATATCGTCAATATTATGGCCACATCCCTCTACCTTATAGCTACAACAATCAACCATATGGCTACAACTATAATTATCCGATTTATCCAGCACCTGCACCTGCCAGTACACACAGTCAGTCATATAGTGAGGCATCCAGTTCAGGCTTCGGAAAAAGTTATTCTGGTGCCCATCCAGTAGCTCATGGGTAAGTAATTATTCATAACAGAAGGAATCTGTTTAAATACATTAAGGTTAGACTATTCATTTATAATACCTGTGTGATTTAAGTTACACATATTCTCTGTGATGACAAGAAACATCTAAATCTATGTCAAAATTATGCAAAACCACTGTGAAGTGCCAGGTAGAGGGCAGTTCACATCATACCACAGATTGGGTTTTCTTCTCTTCCTCCTGTCTGTGGACTGTGAGAAGAATGATGCCTCTTTTCAATCTGTAATTTGTCTAACCTTTCTTTGTGGTGTACAGGGAGAGAGGCAGTAGCATATGTTTAGATTTTCACTTGGCACTTGTGTTTGAAACTTTGTAAGTAAGTTATCATGCAGTAGCTAACATCTGTTTTCAAGCATCTGTCAGCTCACATTTCTCAGCACTTCTGTGATACTTTATTGTGGGTCACAAAACATGTGATAATTTGTGCTGGCATTTTGTATACTTTCAACATCACCAGTTGCCTTATAAGAACTATCTTGTGTAGACCTCCTGCACTTTCCACCTCATAACAGAATAGCAAGAGTTGGGTTTCGATAACCAATGTTTCTGGAATGCTTGACGTGGAGGAGGTCATTCTTTTCCAGATACCTTGTTACATTTGAACTCAAGCTTTGTTCTAAGATTCTGCAGCAGACAATGTCAGTGATATGAGGCAGCTGTTTTATGGAGTTCCTGTACTACCCTTCTTGCAAAAGAGTGTGACCTGTGCTTTCTCCAAACACTGGGCACAGATTTTTGTTCAAAGATGTATAGTGTTTTGTGGTTTAGAGAGGAGCTGAATGAGCTGCAAATTCTGTAAAGCATCTCACAGATTCTACATGGCACTGGTAGAATGTTCTATTTTAGCAATTTCATCTGCTTCTCAATATCCCTGGTACTAATATCTGTATCACTCTCAATTATAGTGGAGTAAGAGTTAAAGTGGGACTGTGGTCCTGAATCACCTGTAAAAAAAACATTTGAGAACAAAGTTTGACATTTATGAATTTACTTTACTATTTTCATTTTTGGTTTCTTCATTGCCCATGAGTTTCTGGACACAAACTTGGGTGCCAGTGACAACATTTAAATAGCACCAAAATATCTTCAGGTTTTTTGAGAACCCTTTTTATAAAATTCAACTGTGGTAGTTGCTGAAGGCTTGTGTTGCCCTTTTGAACAGTCAAATGCATTTCATTCAGCAGGTATTGATCAGTAGTTTTTGCCTTTTTTTACATCTGTCATGCAGCAATTTAGTAATTATTTATATTTACATTTATTTATTTATTTATTTAGTTATTTATTCATGGTCCATAGATCCAGTATACAAGAGAATTGTATGGATTGGAATGAGTCATAATTATACATGAGAACATAGCCTACTTATATATGCTAATAACCACAAATTGCAATATGTGTTAAGGAACAAAATATGTTAACAGTTACAAGCTTAGGCACTTCCTAAAGTAAAACAGAGACATAAAACAATATGATAATAAATTACAATTATTCCATATTAAGTTATAACTCTTCTAGAAGTTAAGTACATTGTTATTCTGACATAGGTCATCATGTTCAGCTACAAAGAGGTAACAGCAAATATTACAATTCAATGTGCCATATCTGACTTACAGTATACAAGTGTTAATGCCAAAGGACCCATCAAGAGAGTAAAAAGAATGTTCCAGAAGATGTTCTTTTAATTCACTTTTAAATTGTGCTATTACACTATGATTTTTTATGTCTATAGGAAGGGCATTAAATTCCTTTTTGCTTGAATTATGTACACATTTTTGTACTAGGCTCAAGTTTTTCCATCCACATGCAAGTCGTGTTTTGATTTGTGTCATAGTAATGATAGTCACTGTCGGTTTTGTGCATGGGTAGGTTCTTAATTAAAAGGACACAAGGGATAGGATATATTGTGAAGTCACTGTTAATACTTTGTGTGCTTTAATGAATGATTTCTACTCACTCTGCTTAGAATTCAGATTGCTCTTTTCTGAGTGACGAATACATTATTCCATATGACAACAATGAATGAAAATAGCCGAAATAACCACACTTAACAACATCATTATTTGCACTCTCTGCTATAATACGTAGAGCATAAGTTGCTGAACTAAGTCTTTTTTTCAAGTCCAGTATATGACACAACCAATTTAATTTATTGTTGGTGTGGAGGCTTAAAAATTTAGAAATTTAGTATAATATACTTGATGTATATCTTGATCATTACAACTTGTATCCTCCTGCACTTTTCTGAACCCATGGAAATGAATGTACTGTTCCTTTCTTTTTCTTTTTTTTTTCAAAGTCAAGCCATTGCAAGTGAACTGTTTATAGAGACCATTGGGCACAAGGTTGGCAGATGTTGCAATGTCACTGTCACATGATTTTTCAACTAAAAGACATGTATCATCTGAAAAGAGAGTAAATTTGGTAGTAGCTTTTGTACACTGTGAAAGGTCATCAATAAAAATAAGAAAGAGCAAGGGGCCCAGCACAGAACCTTGCAGCACTCCTGTACTTACTGTTCCGCAACCAGATGAGGCTACTGTGCCATCTCCATGATTAAGGATACTATGACTTTATTAAATTCTATGTCTTTCCTGATTACATTGATATATGCATTATAGGGTATCAGATGTAAAATGACCTATATATACCAAATTTTAAAGTTATGGTCATGTTTGCTTCCATGCCCCATTTATTTCTGTTACAGAAACCAGTATTATTTTGAAAAGAACTGTCAACCTTCTGTTTCCAGCTATTATATGTATGATACACTGTATATGTTGGTAAGAGTGCAGGTTTCTAGTGTCTGTAAATGATTATCTATGCTAGTATTCACTTTTGTTTTGCTGAAGCAGTTTGTTCACATGTTACTGAATGATTGTTGCCCAGGAACTACATATAATTGTGGAAGTACATATCCTTTAGTATGCAATAAATATGTACTACGCTACACATAATTCAATACAAGCAAATTCAGTGCTAACCATTTCACAAAAAAAGCGAGCCACATTGTTGAAAGTAACCTATGTATCAGTTCTTCAGAGAAGAAACTCCCACATGGCATGCCTCCTGATGATTCAAATTTTTGTGTTAACAATGATGCTGTTTGTAGTGGATTTGCTGTGGGCATCTTATCTTCTTTGATAAAGGAAGTGGCGCGATGTAAACAATGTGATGGTGTAGGCTGTAACTGAACAACAAATTTGCAGGAAGGCTCTGAGCACTATGGGACTTAACTTCTAAGGTCATCAGTCCCCTAGAACTTAGAACTACTTAAACCTAACTAACCTAAGGACATCACACATGTCCATGCCCGAGGCAGGATTCGAACCTGCGACCATAACAGTCGCGGGGTTCCAGACTGCAGCATCTAGAACCGCTCGGCCAATCCGGCCGGCTAGCAGGAAGGATTTATCGTTAAAATTTGTTGTTCTGTTTAGATCCTGCAATAAATCTACCTCAAAAATGACTTTGAACATTGTGCATAATTCATATGATGTGAATTTGAAGTTAGTGTGTGCAATGCATGCAATAGGGAAAGGAAAAAAGGCTGCTCAAATGTTTTGTTGTTTGATGGATCTTTCTCCTCCCAGTAGGTTCAGCAAGTACATAAAAATACTTTTAGGGGCCTTGATAGTTGTGTCTAAAGCATCCATGAAATGTGCAGTAGAAGAAACTGTAAATATTAGTGGAACCAGGGACATTGCTGTTACACTTGATAGGACATGGCAACATCAAGGACATCATTCCTTGAATGGTGTTGTAAGTGCTACTTCTCTAGAGAATGGAAAAGTTGTTGATGTTGAGTGCTTATCTAAGTACTGCCACACCTGCCCTGGTAACAACGAAGGATGTATTGAACATCAGTGTTCTAAGAATTATGATGGTTACAGTGGAGGTATGGAACTGGATGGACTGCTAAAAATATTTCAGAGGTTGATGCCTCTAAATAACATTAGATACACGAAGTACATAGATGACGGGGACTCTAAAGCTTTTAATAAAATTAATGAGTTCAATGTTTATGGTGATACCTTGATAACAAAACTGGAGTGTTGTGCACGTGTGCAAAAGAGGATGGGTGCTAGCTTGAAGAAGCTACGAAGAGAAATGAAAGGAAAGTTGCTATCTGGTGGCAAACTTCTGTCTGGCTGAGGAAGATTGACAGAAACTGAAACAGACCTTCTTCAGAGTTATTATGGACTGGCCATTAGACAAACGGCACTTCTGAATGATGTTACAGCAATGAGAAAAGCTGTATGGGCCACCTACTTTCGTAAGTTGTCCACAGATGACCACCCTGTTCATGGACTTTGCCCTAAAAGAGCAGATTCTTGGTGTGGTTAGCAAAAAGCAAAAGAAAGTGGTCAAATATACCATCATAAGCATTCTCTTCCTGAGCTTGTTATGAATGAAATAAAACCAATTTTTTGAGACCTAAGTGACCCTGTTTTGCTTAGTAAATGTCTTCATGGTGGCACTCAGAATACAAATGAAAGTTTCAACCATTGCATTTAGGAAAGGTTACCCAAGAATGTTTTTGTGGGACTAAATACATTAAAAGTTGGTGCACTAGATGCAGTGATATGTTTCAGTGATTGAGTGATAGGAAGGTTGGAAGTCCTGAGAAATTTAGGCATAAAATGTGGCTCTAATTTGGAAGATCAGTTGCTTGTGTGTGACAGACAACAGGTGCATGAAGCTGAAAGATTTGCTTTTCAAGTTACCAAAAAAGCAAAAAATGCTAAAAGTAATGCTAAGAAGAAGCCTGAAGATGAAGAAATGCTGCAGGATGAAGACTATGCCTCAGGAATGTCCTGAGGCACAGTTTAATTGGACTCATATCTTCATTTGCAATTTCCTGCAAGTTGTATTTTTCAGAATTAAGGTACAAATATTTCCTAAAGTTTATAAAGCATTGCTCTAATTTTTTTTTCTGTAACTTGAAATAGTCCATACTTACGTAATAGACCTAAGCTTTATTGCACAATCAACTAAATTATAGAAAAATAACATTTTATTAAGAAATAATTTATAAAAATTAAAATGTAAGATGTGTTTTTTTTTATCCTTATAATATACATAATAGGTGGAAATAAATAGGTCTATACCTCAGCCTCATGTCATGCATATCTGGTAAAAATTTGGTCTTCTCCATATGTATAACATTGGATTAAATGGTACCTCAATTTAAGGAAGCAATTTGGAAAAAAATCATCAATTTCTTTGTAATTTTTTAATAACCCCAAACAGGTTCAAAAATATTCAAAATATTTTTAATTTGTTTAGAAAGTGTGCTGCATTACCTGATATTAACAAAAAATCTGTAAAACATATACATTATAAACAGTGCCTGAAAAAAATAGGTGTTGATTTTTACATAATATTGAGCCAGAAAAGTAGCCTGTATCCTTAAGCAATACCCCCTGCTTTCTACCAGTTAGGTATGATCAAAGCCACATTCCCACTGTGCCACTTAAACCATAATATACAGTTTTTGAAAGGAGGATTTCATGGTTCACACAATTGAAGACCTTGGTATAAATCGCAGAATATACTAACTGAAGCTAATCTATTGTTCAGTGCTTCTAAAACATTATTGGTATCAGTTGACAGGCCTGCTTGGAATCTGAACTAACAATGGCTAAGAGCCTTGTAGATATTTGGGTGCTCCATAATTCTCTTATGTATAGATCAGTTTCATCACCTTTCTTGAATAGTGGTTTCACATCTGTATACTTTATTCTGTCTGAGATGATACCTTGTTGAAGGGATTCATTAAATATATGGCAAAGTATTACACAAATGGCATTATGAGAATGTTTGAGTACCCTAAAGGAAATATTATCAAAGCCAGATGAATTTTTGGTTTGCATTTTAATAGTGATCCTTTTCATCTCACTGGCAGTAACAGGGGATATATGCATTTGACTTATTTTGCACAATCCATACACATTGACAGAGATCTTCCAACCAGTTTTCTCGTAATCTGTTAGAAACTGCTTATTAACCCCTTCAGTCATGAATTATTTTTAAAATAGAAAAAAAAAATTTGCACTTTATTGTGTCTATATGGACCTATTTGTTGTATATTCGAGCAAAATTTCATTATGTCATACTTGGTTTAAAAAATGAAATGTTGTCCAATAAATTGGACATTGGATCTCGGAGATGTTGGTAATGTGAAATAAGAAGTCAGTAGTTACAAATTATACAGCAATATTTATTGTGCAAAATCTTTTCAACAGTGGAATTTTTTTACAAAATACAGGAATCTATATGTTATATTAATAATTTTAACTATTGGTGTTATGATTTACAGAACAGTTAATAAGTTGAACACTTACAGAAGACAGTTTTCTTTATATTCATTTTGTTTGAAAGGCCACAAAGCAATTTGCATCTTTTTTTAGGCAAAGGTGAACATTATATTTTAAACAGATTATTTTTTATTTCCCTTGACATGGTGTGTTTTTGCATCTACCTCCATCTTTGCTTTGATCTACTACTGAGAGATGGTTAATACCATCATATTGTACATTTGATTGAGGTTGTCTCTCTGCTCTGAATCTTTTCTGCTGAGTCACTTTTCCAGCTCCTTCACTGCTTGCCCTACTACTTCTTCTCTTTGTGTTTGTCCCTGCTCTCACAAGGCTTTCAGCTACACTCATTTGAAAATGCAGTAAGTCGAGTACTTTGTTGTCTTGAATTTTTTTCACTGAACAGTGTTTTTGATATTATAACCAGATGTTGACCAAAGCAAACTCAACAGCATGCATCAGCATTCTTAGAGTCCATTTTCTGGCTCTAATAAAGATTCTGTACAGTCCAATCAGCTGATCAAACAAGTCTACTCCACCCATTGATTCATTGTACAATTTAACAACTTCAGAGTGCCTGATTTTTATGTATGATCTTGAGGTTTTGCCCCATCATTCAACAGTGTCTTCTTTACCTATTCCAACAAAATTTGAACCCAATGCCACAGTTCTGTTATCAAGCCACTTTGTCAGGACTACATTATTGTCTCTACTGACAACCTGGTCAGAAAATCATCTCTCCTTCTTTCTGATATCTTTGTCATTTATCAATGTAGGAGAAAAAAACCTGTTTACATGAACTGTTCCAGCAGCAAAAATTTCTCTGTGTTTTAATACTTGAAGAAGATGAGAAGAAGAGAAGTAATTGTCAAAATATAGTTTGTGTCCTTCACTTTTTGTTCTGTCACACAAATGGAGAACAACAGATGCACCTAAACCGAATAGTTTCTTGTTCTGTTCATCAAGCTCAGTTGCACTACCCTGATGTATTAGGAAGTCATAAACAACACCAGATCTTCCAGCCAAAACAAATATTTTAATTCCCCAAGGACACGGCTTGCCTTTCACATACTGTTTGATTGAAAGCTGACCTTTGAATGGAACCATCTGTTCATCAATACATAAGGATTCTTCAAGGGAGAATTCTAAACATCTTCTTCTGATGGCATTGTACAAAGGTCGAACTTTATACAATTTGTCACTTAAGTTTGCAGTGCATTCCAAATTGTTGACAATATGCAGAGCATTTTGCAACTGGTAAAAACCTATCTCTAGTCATAGAATCTAAGAATAAAGCTATTCCAACAAACTTGTCCCAGTAAAGTCTCACTCAAAGAAATTTCAAGTTTCCTATCGCTAGGCCTACATGCAGGCCAATGAGTGCTTTTATTTCATCTGGGTTAGTTGGTTTGAAATCTGTATAACAAAACTGTAATGGATATATATTTGTGTTTCTCGAAAACATTTCCCATTCTTGTTCAGTTACGTATTTCATAAAGTAACGACAGGTTCTTCTTCAATTTATTGATCAATGTAGCACTGATTCTCAAAATGAATAGGAGGAGGTGGCCAAGGGTGACTTCTATACTTTATTTCTTCTTTCCTAGTGAGATAGTCATATTCTGGTTTACTATTACATACAGTCCCTGCAGGTACAGATAGCTCATGTGGCTGTTTGTCACCTTGGATATCATTATAAACTGACGCTACCTCCACTGCATCTTCTGTGAATTCAAATTATGTCACCAACAAATCATCTCTCGCTGTCATTTTCTCACTTCCTATCCTTGGAGTTGTGGAAACAGCGCATGGAATATTTTCAAGATAACCTTCATCATCTGAAATATTGATATCAGAAACATCTCCTGCTTCTAAGAGGTCCAGGATCTCTAGGATGTGGTCTTGATTTGTTGTGTCATATTCCTTCGTGTGATCTACAAACAAAAACCAAGTTTTAGTAAACTACCATGTATGTTACAGATGAAAAGGTCATAAAATACAAAGCTAATTACTGGATATCATAGATAAAATAATTTATTAGCTAATATATTATGCTATGAATCCAAAGAGAAATGCAGCATTAATTGAAAGAACGTTATAAGACAGTAGAAGGTTGAAAACAACTATTATATCAATGCCTTCACTGCAGCTTATTATGAAAAAAATATTAACGCCGAATCCTGATGTCCAGAATTTTGGATGACGTAATTTAGTGACATAATAGCTCAATTATGTTCATAATCGCACAGCTGTTATATTAAACACAATCTCTACAGATGGCTCTTACCCAATATATTTTTTTTTGGGCACCAGAAAAGAAACTCCACCAAGAGTGTATTTCCGCCGTCCACCTAACCTTCGTAACCTCTTAGTTCATCCCTATGAAATCCCCAAACCACCTTCCCTACCCTCTGGCTCCTACCCTTGTAACCACCCCCGGTGTAAAACCTGTCCCATGCACCCTCCCACCACCACCTACTCCAGTCCTGTAACCCGGAAGGTGTACACGATCAAAGGCAGAGCCACGTGTGAAAGCACCCACGTGATTTACCAACTGACCTGCCTACACTGTGAAGCTTTCTATGTGGGAATGACCAGCAACAAACTGTCCATTCGCATGAATGGACACAGGCAGACAGTGTTTGTTGGTAATGAGGATCACCCTGTGGCTAAACATGACTTGGTGCACAGCCAGCACATCTTGGCACAGTGTTACACCGTCTGGGTTATCTGGATACTTCCCACTAACACCAACCTGTCAGAACTCCAGAGATGGGAACTTGCCCTTCAGTATATCCTCTCTTCTCGTTATCCGCCAGGCCTCAATCTCCGCTAATTTCAATTTGCCGCCGCTCATACCTCACCTGTCTTTCAACAGCATCTTTGCCTCTGTACTTCCGCCTCGACTGACATCTCTGCCCAAACTCTTTGCCTTTACAAATGTCTGCTTGTGTCTGTGCGTGTGCGGATGGATGTGTGTGTGTGTGTGTGTGTGTGTGTGTGTGTGTGTGTGTGTGTGTGTGTGTGTGTGTGTGCGGGTGTATGCCTGTCCTTTTTTCCCCCTAGGGTGGGTCTTTCCGCTCCCGGGATTGGAGTGGCTCCTTGCTCTCTCCCTTGAGGCCCATATCCTTTCGTCTTTCCCTCTCCTTCACTCTTTCCTGGTGGGGTGGCCGTTTGTTGCGAGGGCTTGAATTTCGTGTGTGTGTTTGGGTTTGTTTGTGTGTGTATCGACCTGCTACTGCTTTTGTTCGGTGGGACATATCATCTTTGTTTTTAGATATGTTTTTCCCACGTGGAATGTTTCTCTCTCTCTCTCTCTCTCTCTCTCTCTCTATATATATATATATATATATATATATATATATATATATATATATATATATATATATATATATATATATATATAAACAAAGATGATGTGACTTACCAAATGAAAGTGCTGGCAGGTCAACAGACACACAAACGAACACAAACATACACACAAAATTCAAGCTTTCGCAACAAACTGTTGCCTCATCAGGAAAGAGGGAAGGAGAGGGAAAGACGAAAGGATGTGGGTTTTAAGGGAGAAGGTAAGGAGTCATTCCAATCCCGGGAGCGGAAAGACTTACCTTAGGGGGAAAAAAGGATGGGTATACACTCGCACACACACACATATCCATCCACACATATACAGACACAAGCAGACATCTCACAAGCAGACATATTTAAAGACAAAGAGTTTGGGCAGAGATGTCAGTCGAGGCAGAAGTGCAGAGGCAAAGATGTTGTTGAATGACAGGTGAGGTATGAGTGGCAGCAACTTGAAATTAGCGGAGATTGAGGCCTAGTGGATAACGAGAAGAGAGGATATATTGAAGAGCAAGTTCCCATCTCCGGAGCTCGGATAGGTTGGTGTTAGTGGGAAGAATCCAGATAACCCGGACGGTGTAATACTGCGCCAAGATGTGCTGGCCGTGCACCAAGGCATGCTTAGCCACAGGGTGATCCTCATTACCAACAAACACTGTCTGCCTGTGTCCATTCATGCGAATGGACAGTTTGTTGCTGGTCATTCCCACATAGAATGCATCACAGTGTAGGCAGGTCAGTTGGTAGATCACGTGGGTGCTTTCACACGTGGCTCTGCCTTTGATCGTGTACACCTTCCGGGTTACAGGACTGGAGTAGGTGGTGGTGGGAGGGTGCATGGGACAGGTTTTACACTGGGGGCGGTTACAAGGGTAGGAGCCAGAGGGTAGGGAAGGTGGTTTGGGGATTTCATAGGGATGAACTAAGAGGTTACGAAGGTTAGGTGGATGGCGGAAAGACACTCTTGGTGGAGTGGGGAGGATTTCATGAAGGATGGATCTCATTTCAGGGCAGGATTTGAGGAAGTCGTATCCCTGCTGGAGAGCCACATTCAGAATCTGATCCAGTCCCGGAAAGTATCCTGTCACAAGTGGGGCACTTTTGTGGTTCTTCTGTGGGAGGTTCTGGGTTTGAGAGGATGAGGAAGTGGCTCTGGTTATTTGCTTCTGTACCAGGTTGGGAGGGTAGTTGCGGGATGCGAAAGCTGTTGTCAGGTTGTTGGTGTAATGGTTCAGGGATTCCGGACTGGAGCAGATTCGTTTGCCACGAAGACCTAGGCTGTAGGGAAGGGACCGTTTGATGTGGAATGGGTGGCAGCTGTTGTAATGGAGGTACTGTTGCTTGTTGGTGGGTTTGATGTGGACGGACGTGTGAAGCTGGCCATTGGACAGGTGGAGGTCAACATCAAGGAAAGTGGCATGGGATTTGGAGTAGGACCAGGTGAAGCTGATGGAACCAAAGGAGTTGAGGTTGGAGAGGAAATTCTGGAGTTCTTCTTCACTGTGAGTCCAGATCATGAAGATGTCATCAATAAATCAGTACCAAACTTTGGGTTGGCAGGCCTGGGTAACCAAGAAGGCTTCCTCTAAGCGACCCATGAATAGGTTGGCGTACGAAGGGGCCATCCTGGTACCCATGGCTGTTCCCTTTAATTGTTGGTATGTCTGGTCTTCAAAAGTGAAGAAGTTGTGGGTCAGGATGAAGCTGGCTAAGGTAATGAGGAAAGAGGTTTTAGGTAGGGTGGCAGGTGATCGGCGTGAAAGGAAGTGCTCCATCGCAGCGAGGCCCTGGACGTGCGGGATATTTGTGTATAAGGAAGTGGCATCAATGGTTACAAGGATGGTTTCTGGGGGTAATGGATTGGGTAAGGATTCCAGGCGTTCGAGAAAGTGGTTGGTGTCTTTGATGAAGGATGGGAGACTGCATGTAATGGGTTGAAGGTGTTGATCTACGTAGGCAGAGATACGTTCTGTGGGGGCTTGGTAACCAGCTACAATGGGGCGGCCGGGATGATTGGGTTTGTGAATTTTAGGAAGAAGGTAGAAGGTAGGGGTGCGGGGTGTCGGTGGGGTCAGGAGGTTGATGGAGTCAGGTGAAAGGTTTTGTAGAGGGCCTAAGGTTCTGAGGATTCCTTGAAGCTCCTCCTGGACATCAGGAATGGGATTACCTTGGCAAACTTTGTATGTGGTGTTGTCTGAAATCTGACGCAGTCCCTCAGCCACATACTCCCGACGATCAAGTACCACAGTTGTGGAACCCTTGTCCGCTGGAAGAATGACGATGGACCGGTCAGCCTTCAGATCACGGATAGCCTGGGCTTCAGCAGTGGTGATGTTGGGAGTAGGATTAAGGTTTTTTAAGAAGGATTGAGAGGCAAGGCTGGAAGTCAGAAATTCCTGGAAGGTTTGGAGAGGGTGATTTTGAGGAAGAGGAGGTGGGTCCCGCTGTGACGGAGGATGGAACTGTTCCAGGCAGGGTTCAATTTGGATAGTGTCTTGGGGAGTTGGATCATTAGGGGTAGGATTAGGATCATTTTTCTTCGTTGCAAAGTGATACTTCCAGCAGAGAGTACGAGTGTAGGACAGTAAATCTTTGACGAGGGCTGTTTGGTTGAATCTGGGAGTGGGGCTGAAGGTGAGGCCTTTGGATAGGACAGAGGTTTCGGATTGGGAGAGAGGTTTGGAGGAAAGGTTAACTACTGAATTAGGGTGTTGTGGTACCAGATTGTGTTGATTGGAATTTTGAGGTTTTGGAGGGAGTGGAGCTGGAAGTGGGAGATTGACTAGATGGGAGAGACTGGGTCTGTGCGCAATGAGAGGTGGTTGAGGTTTGCTGGAAAGGTTGTGAAGGGTGAGTGAGTTGCCTTTCCGGAGGTGGGAAACCAGGAGATTGGATAGTTTTTTGAGGTGAAGGGTGGCATGCTGCTCTAATTTGCGGTTGGCCTGTAGGAGGAAGCTCTGAATAGCCGGTGTGGATGTGGGAGAGGAAAGATTGAGGACTTTTATTAAGGATAGGAGTTGACGGGTGTGTTCATTGGCTGAGTTGATGTGTAGGTGAAGGATTAGGTGGGTGAGGGCAATGGATTGTTCGGTTTGGAACTGGTATAGGGACTGATGGAAAGAAGGGTTGCAGCCAGAGATGGGAACTTTAAGTGTGAGGCCTTTGGGGGTTATGCCAAATGTCAGACAAGCCTGGGAAAATAAAATATGCGAGCGTAATCTGGCTAGGGCGAAGGCATGTTTGCGGAGGGAATGTAAATAAAACTTAATGGGGTTGTTGTGGGGGTGTTGTGAGGGTGACATGGTAATGAAGGTGGAATGTTTAACATGAGGTTGAAATGAAAATGAAAGATAAAAATATATGGGGAGAGATAAAGGTGAACAAGAAAGCAACTGGAGATCTGGTATGAAAAAAGGCGAAAAAGTGTTGGTTGAGTTGATCCTGTGGTGAACTTGGGTTGGTAGACAGCGATGTGCATAAAGGGTAGGTGGTTGTGTTTCCGCTAAAACACGTTAAAGGACGGAGAAATTCGGGAAAATTTCGAAAAAACGTATTAAAAGGAGTGGTGTTGTGGTGAAAGATTACGAAAATGGGGCTAAAAATTGTCTGACGAAGAAATAATGACGTTAAAACCTGTGCGGAGCGGCTAAAATGATCAGTGATGTGCGAAAAACGGAAGTGGAAATAAAGTGAAAGTTATTAGAACTGGCCGAAATGGTTGTTTAATACGTGAAAGCAGCTGTAATTGAACTAGAAACGGTGGATTTTATAGCAGCGGTAGTGTTGAAGGCGGAAAATAAAATTTTTTTGGTTATGGTTTGGAAGTGGGTTACGTATTATTGAGTATATATAGGCGGGATAAAATTGTATAGTAGATTACAGTGAAAAGCGGAAGGTGAATACAAAGTGAGATTACTGGAAAAAACAGAAAGAGAAAATAAAGAGAAAATAAGACGACAGGAAAGATTTCGAAATGCAACAGCGACAATAACAAACGTAATTGTTGGGTTCAAATTAATGATATGGTTATAATAGAGGGAAACATTCCACGTAGGAAAAACATATCTAAAAACAAAGATGATGTGACTTACCAAATGAAAGTGCTGGCAGGTCGACAGACACACAAACGAACACAAACATACACACAAAATTCAAGCTTTCGCAACAAACTGTTGCCTCATCAGGAAAGAGGGAAGGAGAGGGAAACCTCCGAAACCTCTGTCCTATCTAAAGGCCTCACCTTCAGCCCCACTCCCAGATTCAACCAAACAGCCCTCGTCAAAGATTTACTGTCCTACACTCGTACTCTCTGCTGGAAGTATCACTTTGCCACGAAGAAAAATGATCCTAATCCTACCCCTAATGATCCAACTCTCCAAGACACTATCCAAATTCAACCCTGCCTGGAACAGTTCCATCCTCCGTCACAGCGGGACCCACCTCCTCTTCCTCAAAATCACCCTCTCCAAACCTTCCAGGAATTTCTGACTTCCAGCCTTGCCTCTCAATCCTTCTTAAAAAACCTTAATCCTACTCCCAACATCACCACTGCTGAAGCCCAGGCTATCCGTGATCTGAAGGCTGACCGGTCCATCGTCATTCTTCCAGCGGACAAGGGTTCCACGACTGTGGTACTTGATCGTCGGGAGTATGTGGCTGAGGGACTGCGTCAGCTTTCAGACAACACCACACACAAAGTTTGCCAAGGTAATCCCATTCCTGATGTCCAGGAGGAGCTTCAAGGAATCCTCAGAACCTTAGGCCCTCTACAAAACCTTTCACCTGACTCCATCAACCTCCTGACCCCACCGACACCCCGCACCCCTACCTTCTACCTTCTTCCTAAAATTCACAAACCCAATCATCCCGGCCGCCCCATTGTAGCTGGTTACCAAGCCCCCACAGAACGTATCTCTGCCTACGTAGATCAACACCTTCAACCCATTACATGCAGTCTCCCATCCTTCATCAAAGACACCAACCACTTTCTCGAACGCCTGGAATCCTTACCCAATCCATTACCCCCAGAAACCATCCTTGTAACCATTGATGCCACTTCCTTATACACAAATATCCCGCACGTCCAGGGCCTCGCTGCGATGGAGCACTTCCTTTCACACCGATCACCTGCCACCCTACCTAAAACCTCTTTCCTCATTACCTTAGCCAGCTTCATCCTGACCCACAACTTCTTCACTTTTGAAGACCAGACATACCAACAATTAAAGGGAACAGCCATGGGTACCAGGATGGCCCCTTCGTACGCCAACCTATTCATGGGTCACTTAGAGGAAGCCTTCTTGGTTACCCAGGCCTGCCAACCCAAAGTTTGGTACAGATTTATTGATGACATCTTCATGATCTGGACTCACAGTGAAGAAGAACTCGAGAATTTCCTCTCCAACCTCAACTCCTTTGGTTCCATCAGATTCACCTGGTCCTACTCCAAATCCCATGCCACTTTCCTTGATGTTGACCTCCACCTGTCCAATGGCCAGCTTCACACGTCCGTCCACATCAAACCCACCAACAAGCAACAGTACCTCCATTACAACAGCTGCCACCCATTCCACATCAAACGGTCCCTTCCCTACAGCCTAGGTCTTCGTGGCAAACGAATCTGCTCCAGTCCGGAATCCCTGAAGCATTACACCAACAACCTGACAACAGCTTTCGCATCCCGCAACTACCCTCCCGACCTGGTACAGAAGCAAATAACCAGAGCCACTTCCTCATCCTCTCAAACCCAGAACCTCCCACAGAAGAACCACAAAAGTGCCCCACTTGTGACAGGATACTTTCCGGGACTGGATCAGACTCTGAATGTGGCTCTCCAGCAGGGATACGACTTCCTCAAATCCTGCCCTGAAATGAGATCCATCCTTCATGAATTCCTCCCCACTCCACCAAGAGTGTCTTTCCGCCGTCCACCTAACCTTCGTAACCTCTTAGTTCATCCCTATGAAATCCCCAAACCACCTTCCCTACCCTCTGGCTCCTACCCTTGTAACCGCCCCCAGTGTAAAACCTGTCCCATGCACCCCCCCACCACCACCTACTCCAGTCCTGTAACCAGGAAGGTGTACACGATCAAAGGCAGAGCCACGTGTGAAAGCACCCACGTGATTTACCAACTGACCTGCCTACACTGTGAAGCTTTCTATGTGGGAATGACCAGCAACAATCTGTCCATTCGCATGAATGGACACAGGCAGACAGTGTTTGTTGGTAATGAGGATCACCCTGTGGCTAAGCATGCCTTGGTGCATGGCCAGCACATCTTGGCACAGTGTTACACCATTCGGGTTATCTGGATACTTCCCACTAACACCAACCTGTCAGAACTCCGGAGATGTGAACTTGCCCTTCAGTATATCCCCTCTTCTCGTTATCTGCCAGGCCTCAATCTCCGCTAATTTCAAGTTGCCGCCGCTCATACCTCACCTGTCTTTCAACAACATCTTTGCCTCTGTACTTCTGCCTCGACTGACATCTCTGCCGAAACTCTTTCTCTTTAAATATGTCTGCTTGTGAGATGTCTGCTTGTGTCTGTATATGTGTGGATGGATATGTGTGTGTGTGTGCGAGTGTATACCCGTCCTTTTTTCCCCCTAAGGTAAGTCTTTCCGCTCCCGGGATTGCAATGACTCCTTACCTTCTCCCTTAAAACCCACATCCTTTCGTCTTTCCCTCTCCTTCCCTCTTTCCTGATGAGGCAACAGTTTGTTGCGAAAGCTTGAATTTTGTGTGTATGTTTGTGTTCGTTTGTGTGTCTGTCGACCTGCCAGCACTTTCATTTGGTAAGTCACATCATCTTTGTTTTTAAATATATTTTTCCTACGTGGAATGTTTCCCTCTATTTTATATATATATATATATATATATATATATATATATATAAAACAAAGATGATGTGACTTACCGAACGAAAGTGCTGGCAGGTCGATAGACACACAAACAAACACGAACACACACACAAAATTCAAGCTTTCGCAACAAACTGTTGCCTCATCAGGAAAAAGGGAAGGAGAGGGAAAGACGAAAGGATGTGGGTTTTAAGGGAGAGGGTAAGGAGTCATTCCAATCCCGGGAGCGGAAAGACTTACCTTAGGGGGAAAAAGGACAGGTATACACTTGCACACACACACGTATCCATCCACACATATACACTCCTGTAAATTGAAATAAGAACACCGTGAATTCATTGTCCCAGGAAGGGGAAACTTTATTGACACATTCCTGGGGTCAGATACATCACATGATCACACTGACAGAACCACAGGAACATAGACACAGGCAACAGAGCATGCACAATGTCGGCACTAGTACAGTGTATATCCACCTTTCGCAGCAATGCAGGCTGCTATTCTCCCATGGAGACAATCGTAGAGATGCCGGATGTAGTCCTGTGGAATGGCTTGCCATGCCCATTCCACCTGGCGCCTCAGTTGGACCAGCGTTCGTGCTGGACGTGCAGACCGCGTGAGACGACGCTTCATCCAGTCCCAAACATGCTCAATGGGGGACAGATCCGGAGATCTTGCTGGCCAGGGTAGTTGACTTACACCTTCTAGAGCACGTTGGGTGGCACGGGATACATGCGGACGTGCATTGTCCTGTTGGAACAGCAAGTTCCCTTGCCGGTCTAGGAATGGTAGAACGATGGGTTCGATGACGGTTTGGATGTACCGTGCACTATTCAGTGTCCCCTCGACGATCACCAGGGGTGTACGGCCCGTGTAGGAGATCGCTCCCGCACCATGATGCCGGGTGTTGGCCCTGTGTGCCTCGGTCGTATGCAGTCCTGATTGTGGCGCTCACCTGCACAGCGCCAAACACGCATACGACCATCATTGGCACCAAGGCAGAAGCGACTCTCATCGCTGAAGACGACACGTCTCCATTCATTCCTCCATTCACGCCTGTCGCGACACCACTGGAGGCGTGCTGCACGATGTTGGGGCGTGAGCGGAAGACGGCCTAACGGTTTGCGGGACCGTAGCCCAGCTTCATGGAGACGGTTGCGAATGGTCCTCGCCGATACCCCAGGAGCAACAGTGTCCCTAATTTGCTGGGAAGTGGTGGTGCGGTCCCCTACGGCACTGCGTAGGATCCTACGGTCTTGGCGTGCATCTGTGCGTCGCTGCGGTCCGGTCCCAGGTCGACGGGCACGTGCACCTTCCGCCGACCACTGGCGACAACATCGATGTACTGTGGAGACCTCACGCCCCACGTGTTGAGCAATTCGGCGGTACGTCCACCCGGCCTCCCGCATGCCCACTATACGCCCTCGCTCAAAGTCCGTCAACTGCACATACGGTTCACGTCCACGCTGTCGCGGCATGCTACCAGTGTTAAAGACTGCGATGGAGCTCCGTATGCCACGGCAAACTGGCTGACACTGACGGCGGCGGTGCACAAATGCTGCGCAGCTAGCGCCATTCGACGGCCAACACCGTGGTTCCTGGTGTGTTCGCTGTGCCGTGCGTGTGATCATTGCTTGTACAGCCCTCTCGCAGTGTCCGGAGCAAGTATGGTGGGTCTGACACACCGGTGTCAATGTGTTCTTTTTTCCATTTCCAGGAGTGTACATACACAAGCAGACATATTTAAAGTTTGGGCAGAGATGTCAGTCGAGGTGTAAGTGAAGAGGCAAAGATGATGTTGGATGACAGGTGAGGTATGAGTGGCGGCAACTTGAAATTGACGGAGATTGAGGCCTGTTGGGTAACGGGAAGAGAGGATATATTGAAGAGCAAGTTCCCATCTCCGGAGTTTGGATAGGTTGGTGTTGGTGGGAAGTATCCAGATAACCTGGACGGTGTAACACTGTGCCAAGATGTGCTGGCCGTGCACCAAGGCATGTTTAGCCACAGGGTGATCCTCATTACCAACAAACACTGTCTGCCTGTGTCCATCAATGCGAATGGACAGTTTGTTGCTGGTCATATATATATAAATAGAGGGAAACATTCCACGTGGGAAAAAATATATCTAAAAACAAAGATGATGTGACTTACCAAACGAAAGCGCTGGCACGTCGATAGACACACAAACAAACACAAACATACACACAAAATTCAAGCTTTCGCAACAAGCTGTTGCTTCATTGGGAAAGAGGAAAGGAGAGGGAAAGATGAAAGGATGTGGGTTTTAAGGGAGAGGGTAAGGAGTCATTCCAATCCCGGGAGTGGAAAGACTTACCTTGGGGGAAAAAAGGACAGGTATACACTCACGCACACACACAAATATCCATCCGCACATACACAGACACAAGCAGACATTTCTGATTTCTGTGCATGTGCAGATGGACATGCGTGTGTGTGCAAGCGCACACCCGACCCTCCCTCCCCCAAGGCAAGTACCCCCGCTCCCGGGACTGGAACGATTCCCCCCTCCCCCCCAAAACCCACATCCCTTCATCCCCCCCTCCTCCCTCCTCCCTCCCGATGAAGTAACAGTCCACCGCGAAATCCTGAACTTTGTGTGCATGCTTGTGCCTCCCCGCGTGTCCGTCGACCTGCCAGCACCCTCGTTCGGTAAGTCAAAACAGATGATGTGACTTACCGAACGAAAGCGCTGGCAGGTCGACAGACACACAAACAAACACAAACACACAAACGAAATTCAAGCCCCCGCAACAAACCACCGCCCCATCAGGAAAGAGGGAAGGAGAGGGAAAGACAAAAGGATGCGGGCTTCAAGGGAGAGGGCAAGGAGACACCCCAATCCCGGGAGCAGAAAGACCCACCCTAGGGGGAAAAAAGGACAGGCACACACTCACACACACACACACACACACACACACACACACACACACACACACACACACACACACACACATACACATCCATCCGCACATGCACAGACACAAGCAGACATTTGTAAAGGCAAAGAGTTTGGGCAAAGATGTCAGTCGAGGCAGAAGTACAGAGGCAAAGATGTTGTTGAAAGACAGGTGAGGTATGAGCGGCGGCAACTTGAAATTAGCGGAGATTGAGGCCTGGCAGATAACGAGAAGAGGGGATATACTGAAGGGCAAGTTCACATCTCCGGAGTTCTGACAGGTTGGTGTTAGTGGGAAGTATCCAGATAACCCGAACGGTGTAACACTGTGCCAAGATGTGCTGGCCATGCACCAAGGCATGTTTAGCCACAGGGTGATCCTCATTACCAACAAACACTGTCTGCCTGTGTCCATTCATTCGAATGGACAGTTTGTTGCTGGTCATTCCCACATAGAAAGCTTCACAGTGTAGGCAGGTCAGTTGGTAAATCACGTGGGTGCTTTCACACGTGGCTCTGCCTTTGATCGTGTACACCTTCCTGGTTACAGGACTGGAGTAGGTGGTGGTGGGAGGGTGCATGGGACAGGTTTTACACTGGGGGCGGTTACAAGGGTAGGAGCCAGAGGGTAGGGAAGGTGGTTTGGGGATTTCATAGGGATGAACTAAGAGGTTACGAAGGTTAGGTGGATGGCGGAAAGACACTCTTGGTGGAGTGGGGAGGATTTCATGAAGGATGGATCTCATTTCAGGGCAGGATTTGAGAAAGTCATATCCCTGCTGGAGAGCCACATTCAGAGTCAGATCCAGTCCCGGAAAGTATCCTGTCACAAGTGGGGCACTTTTGTGGTTCTTCTGTGGGAGGTTCTGGGTTTGAGAGGATGAGGAAGTGGCTCTGGTTATTTCCTTCTGTACCAGGTCGAGAGGGTAGTTGCGGGATGCAAAAGCTGGTGTCAGGTTGTTGGTGTAATGGTTCAGGGATTCCGGACTGGAGCAGATTTGTTTGCCACGAAGACCTAGGCTGTAGGGAAGGGACCGTTTGATGTGGAATGGGTGGCAGCTGTCATAATGGAGGTACTGTTGCTTATTGGTGGGTTTGATGTGGACAGACGTGTGAAGTTGGCCATTGGACGGGTGGAGGTCAACATCACGGAAAGTGGCATGGGATTTGGAGTAGGACCAGGTGAATCTGATGGAACAAAAGGAGTTGAGGTTGGAGAGGAAATTCTGGAGTTCTTCTTCACTGTGAGTCCAGATCATGAAGATGTCATCAATAAATCTGTACCAAACTTTGGGTTGGCGGGCCTGGGTAACCAAGAAGACTTCCTCTAAGCAACCCATGAATAGGTTGGCGTACGAGGGGGCCATCCTGGTACCCATGGCTGTTCCCTTTAATTGTTGGTATGTCCGGTCTTCAAAAGTGAAGAAGTTGTTGGTCAGGATGAAGCTGGCTAAGGTAATGAGGAAAGAGGTTTTAGGTAGGGTGGCAGGTGATCGGCGTGAAAGGAAGTGCTCCATCGCAGCGAGGCCCTGGACGTGTGGGATATTTGTGTATAAGGAAGTGGCATCAATGGTTACAAGGATGGTTTCTGGGGGTAACGGATTGGGTAAGGATTCCAGGCATTCGAGAAAGTGGTTGGTGTCTTTGATGAAGGATGGGAGACTGCATGTAACGGGTTGAAGGTGTTGATCTCCGTAGGCAGAGATACGTTCTGTGGGGGCTTGGTAACCAGCTACAATGGGGCGGCCGGGATGATTGGGTTTGTCAATTTTAGGAAGAAGGTAGAACAATTAAAGGGTACAGCCATGGGTACCAGGATGGCCCCCTCGTACGCCAACCTATTCATGGGTCGCTTAGAGGAAGCCTTCTTGGTTACCCAGGCCTGCCAACTCAAGGTAAGTCTTTCCGCTCCCGGGATTGGAATGACTCCTTACACTCTCCCCTAAAACCCACATCCTTTCGTCTTTCCCTCTCCTTCCCTCTTTCCTGATGAGGCAACAGTTTGTTGCGAAAGCTTGAATTTTGTGTGTGTGTTTGTGTGTCTATCGACCTGCCAGCGCTTTCGTTCGGTAAGTCACATCATCTTTGTTTTTAGATATATTTTTCCCACGTGGAATGTTTCCCTCTATTTTATATATATATATATATATATATATATATATATATATATATATATATATATATATATATATATATATATATATATATATATATATATATATATACACACACGCACTCCTGGAAATGGAAAAAAGAACACATTGACACCGGTGTGTCAGACCCACCATACTTGCTCCGGACACTGCGAGAGGGCTGTACAAGCAATGATCACACGCACGGCACAGCGGACACACCAGGAACTGCGGTGTTGGCCGTCGAATGGCGCTAGCTGCGCAGCATTTGTGCACCGCCGCCGTCAGTGTCAGCCAGTTTGCCGTGGCATACAGAGCTCCATCGCAGTCTTTAACACTGGTAGCATGCCGTGACAGCGTGGACGTGAACCGTATGTGCAGTTGACGGACTTTGAGCGAGGGCGTATAGTGGGCATGCGGGAGGCCGGGTGGAAGTACCGCCGAATTGCTCAACACGTGGGACGTGAGGTCTCCACAGTACATCGATGTTGTCGCCAGTGGTCGGCGGTAGGTGCACGTGCCCGTCGACCTGGGACCGGACCGCAGCGACACACGGATGCACGCCAAGACCGTAGGATCCTACGCAGTGCCGTAGGGGACCGCACCGCCACTTCCCAGCAAATTAGGGACACTGTTGCTCCTGGGGTATCGGCGAGGACCATTCGCAACCGTCTCCATGAAGCTGGGCTACGGTCCCGCACACCGTTAGGCTGTCTTCCACTCACGCCGCAACATCGTGCAGCCCGCCTCCAGTGGTGTCGCGATAGGCGTGAATGGAGGGACGAATGGAGACGTGTCGTCTTCAGCGATGAGAGTCGCTTCTGCCTTGGTGCCAATGATGGTCGTATGCGTGTTTGGCGCCGTGCAGGTGAGCGCCACAATCAGGACTGCATACGACCGAGGCACACAGGGCCAACACCCGGCATCATGGTGTGGGGAGCAATCTCCTACACTGGCCGTACACCACTGGTGATCGTCGAGGGGACACTGAATAGTGCACGGTACATCCAAACCGTCATCGAACCCATCGTTCTACCATTCCTAGACCGGCGAGGGAACTTGCTGTTCCAACAGGACAATGCACGTCCGCATGTATCCCGTGCCACCCAACGTGCTCTAGAAGGTGTAAGTCAACTACCCTGGCCAGCAAGATCTCCGGATCTGTCCCCCATTGAGCATGTTTGGGACTGGATGAAGCGTCGTCTCACGCGGTCTGCACGTCCAGCGCGAACGCTGGTCCAACTGAGGCGCCAGGTGGAAATGGCATGGCAAGCCGTTCCACAGGACTACATCTAGCATCTCTACGATCGTCTCCATGGGAGAATAGCAGCCTGCATTGCTGCGAAAGGTGGATGTACACTGTACTAGTGCCGACATTGTGCATGCTCTGTTGCCTGTGTCTATGTGCCTGTGGTTCTGTCAGTGTGATCATGTGATGTATCTGACCCCAGGAATGTGTCAATAAAGTTTCCCCTTCCTGGGACAATGAATTCACGGTGTTCTTATTTCAATTTCCAGGAGTATATATATATATATATATATATATATATATATATATATATATATATATATATATATATATATATATAGTAGAGGGAAGCATTCCACATGGGAAGGATGTATCTGGGGACAAGGATGATGTGACTTGCCGGGTGAGAGTGCTGGCGGGTCGATGGACACAGGGGCGGACGCAAGCATGCACACGAAATTCGGGCTTTCGCGGCAGGCGGTTGCTTCGTCGGGAGGGTGGGGGGGGCGGGGGGATGTGGGTTTTGGGGGAGAGGGTGGGGAGTCGTTCCGGTCCCGGGAGCAGTGGGACTTGCCTTGGGGGGAGGGGGGGACGGGTGTACACTGGCGCACACACACACACACACATCCATCCGCGTGTGCGCGGACACGGGCGGACATTTGTGGAGGCAAAGAGTTTGCCTTTACAAATGTCTGCTTGTGCCTGTGTATGTGCGGATGGATTTATGTGCATGTGTGTGTGTGTGTGTGTGTGTGTGTGCGAGTGTATACCTGTCCTTTTTTCCCCCTCTGGTAAGTGTTTCCGCTCCTGGGATTGGAATGAGTCCTTACCCTCTCCCTTAAAACCCACATCCTTTCGTCTTTCCCTCTCCTTCCCTCTTTCCTGATGAAGCAACCGTTTTTTGTGAAAGGGAACTCTGACATTGGATACATTGCAGTGAAAATTACTTATAACTGATGAAGCATGGGATACCACCCATCTCCTTTTAGCCATGACGCCATCAACATGTAAACTTTTTTTTGATACCGAGAAACACCAAAACATACAAGAGAATGTCTTCCACTGGAGTTTATCTATCACCTCCGTAACACTTTCGTGATTACTAAATGATCCTGCGATGAAGCATGCTGCTCTCTGTTGGATCTTCTCTATCTCTTCAATCAACCCTATCTGTTACAGATCCTGTACTGGTGAGCAGTATTCAAGCAGTGGTGAAACAAGTGTACTGTAACCTACTTCCTTTGTTTACAGGCTGCATTTCCTTAGGATTATTCCAATGAATCTCAGTCTGGCATCTGCTTTACCGACGATTAATTTTATATGGTCATTCCATTTTAAATCACTCCTAATGCCTACTCCCAGATAATTTATGGAATTAACTGCTTCCAGTTGCTGACCTGCTATATTGTAGCTAAATGATAAAGGATCTTTCTTTCTATGTATTCGCAGCATGTTACACTTGTCTGCATTGAGATTCAATTACCATTCCCTGCACCATGCGTCAGTTCGTTGCAGATCCTCCTGCATTTCAATACAATTTTCCATTGTTACAACTTCTCAATATACTACAGCATCATCTGCAAAAAGCCTCAGTGAACTTCCGATATTATCCACAAGGTCATTTATATATATTATGAATAGCAACGGTCCAACAACACTCCCCAGCGGCACACCTGAAATCACTCTTACTTCGGAAGACTTCACTCCATTGAGGATAACATGTTGCGTTCTGTTGTCTAGGAACTCTTCAATCCAATCACACAATTGATCTGATGGTCCATATGCTCTTACTTTATTCGTTAAACGACTGTGGGGAACTGTATCAAATGCCTTGCGGAAGTAAAGAAACACGGCATCTACCTGGGAACCTGTGTCTATGGCCCTCTGAGTCTCGTGGACGAATAGCGTGAGCTGGGTTTCACATGACCATCTTTTTCGAAACCCATGCTGATTCCTACAGAGTAGATTTCTAGTCTCCAGAAAAGTCATTATACTCGAACATAATACGTGTTCCAAAATTCTACAACTGATCGAGGTTAGAGATATAGGTCTATAGTTCTGCACATCTGTTCGACATCCCTTCTTGAAAACGGGGGTGACATGTGCCCTTTTCCAATCTTTTGGAACGCTACGCTGTTCTAGACACCTACGGTACACCGCTGCAAGAAGGGGGGGGGGGGGGGAGGGGGCAAATTTCTTCGCGTATTCTGTGTAAAATCGAACTGGTATTCCATCAGGTCCAGTAGCCTTTCCTCTTTTGAGCAATATTAATTGTTTTTTTTATCCCTCTGTCATCTATTTCGATATGTACCATTTTGTCGTCTGTGCTACTATCTAGAGAAGGAACTACAGTGCAGTCTTCCTCTGTGAAACAGCTTTGGAAAAAGACATTTAGTATTTCGGCATATGGTCTGTCATCCTCTGTTTCAGTACCATTTTGGTCACTGAGTGTTTTGACATTTTGTTTTGATCCACCTACTGCTTTGACATAAGACCAAAATTTCTTAGGATTTTCTGCCAAGTCAGTACATAGAACTTTACTTTCAAATTCATTGAATGCCTCTCGCATAGCCCTCCTCACACTGCATTTCGCTTCATGTAATTTTTGTTTGTCTGGAAGGCTTTGACTATGTTTATGTTTGCTGTGAAGTTCCTTTTGCTTCTGTAGCAGTTTTCTAACTCAGTTGTTGTACCACGGTGGCTCTTTTCCATCTCTCACGATCTTGCTTGGTGCATACTCATCTAATGCATATTGTACGATGGTTTTGAACTTTGTTCACTGATCCTCAACACTATCTGTACTTGAGATAATGCTTTTGTGTTGAGCCATCAAGTACTCTGAAATCTGATTTTTGTCACTTTTGCTAAACAGAAAAATCTACCTACCTTTTTTAATATTTCTATTTATGGCTGAAATCACCAATGCTGTAACCACTTAATGATCATTGATTCCCTGTTCTGCGTTAACTGTTTCAAATAGTTCGGGTCTGTTCGTCACCAGAAGGTCTAATACACATATCTGTTTAACACTACCATCATCCACTATTAGCGGGCGAGGGCACTACATGCTTGTCGAACTGGCTGTCAGTGGTTCAGTTGTCGAGAACGGTTGCTGGAGCTTCGAAATGCTTGAAACAATAAATGACATCGCTTTTCCTACCAAAAAAATGCACTGTTATTGATCGTATTGCAATTACCAACATGAAAAAATGAAATAAAAAATTTACGTCCGTGAAATAAATCTTTGGCACTCTTCCAAGTTCTTAACATCGTAAAAAAAAATTACTTTGTCGACGAAAAGGTTTAGGGGTACACATCCCCCAGCATTCGCCTAGAAAAATGGCACTGGTTATCTCTACTCTTTGTACCCAATCTACTAGGTGTGATCAGAACCAGTCATCAGCTACCCCTCTTATTGCGTACATTTCTAGTTACTGAGTAAAATCTTATGGTCAGCAACATCAGAAGCCTTAGAAACATCTAAAAAATTTTGTTTCAGTACAAATGTTGGTAGTTCATCTAAGTCAACTGGCTTTTGGTTTTTTAGTATTTGTACAGTTTTACTGACTTCATGCTATCTGGTTGGTAGTAACATCATTGTACTTAGTTAGTAATTATTTAATGATGTTAAGTTTGTTTTGGGAAATTTTTGTTGTAACTTCTCTGCAATACTTGAAAAGTTAGGGGTCACACAGAGGCATACAGATAATCATTTTTCCCTCACTCTATTTGTGAGAGGAACAGTAAAGGAAAGGACAAGTTGTGGTACAAAGTAACTTCTATCTCACAACATACGATGACTTGCAGTGTAGTGTATATGTAGATGTAGGTATAGATGTTATTAAAACTTTTTCTGTTGCTCCTTCTTTCTTTTTTATGACCTAGCAGACTATTTTGCTTTTATTCTCTGTATTGTATTTTTTGCAGCAATCAGCACCTTCCTGTAAATCTTTTTGTACTATGATAGAAATTTAAGAACTTTGTCTCATTATGACTCTTTTTCATGAAACTGAGTTGTTTAAGGGTTTGGGAGGACTTCTTAATTCTTTCTGTTACCCAGTGGCTTTTGCGAGACATTAACACTAATGTGGTACCTTCGGAAATGTCTTTCCAAAGTTCGGTATAAATAATGTTGGGAATTTAGTGAAAGTGACATTTACATTGGTTTTTCTATAAAATTCATCCCATCTTTTGTTTATTAATTCTGTAGAGAAATTTTATGTTTTGATTTGTGATAAATGTCTTTTGTAGGCTTGCAGTTTAGAGACTTTTTTCATAACTGATTTTACTGTTGTTATTTGGTAGAAAAGGTCACATAGTCCAAGATCTTTTACAGATGCATCACACTTTTCCCTGTCCATATCTGTGGTCACATGGTTAATTACTGGTGTAGTTATTGTAGAAATTCTTGTTGCAATATTGAACAATAGGGGCATGCCAAAGCTCTGAACAATGTTTATGACAGTGCTACTAGTTTCATTTATGATATCTGTTTTTATTTTAATGATATCACACAAAATTATGTTGACATTTGCACTTGAGACTTTATTTAGGATGTATGTCAATTTATTGAAAAAGTGTCCGCACTACCACTGATAGAATGATACATAATAAAAATTATTAATTCATGATAATGTCAAGCCTTGTTAATTCAGAAGCAGATATTTCGAGTTATTGTCTTAACTTACTGTACTAATGCCATGTCGTGATTTGAACTGTGTTCCTTTTCTGATCTAAAGGCATGATCCTCCACCGTTTGAAGTGTTCCTACAGTAAGAGCCTGTCTTTTCATACAATGAGAATATTACTCACTGGATTTCTGTGTCTAAAAAATGGTGCTCAATGACACAAACTACCATGCAGCCCATAGACTGGAGCTCAACTTCGAACTATTACGTTTTAATTTTCATTGATTGCATGTTTTGATGAGGGACTGTTAAGTTTGTGAAATTTCCCACATTACTTTTACCAATGGTCATTTCATGTGTGAGAATCTATCTTGTGAATGATTGTTTCAGAGTTTTTTAAACTTCTGGACATATTCTTTAGGTAGAAGAACCTGTTGCTTGGATTTATACTAAAGAAGACCTACTTCTCCAACCACTGACAATAGGTATTTGACTATTCATGGCTTGAGATTTATCCCCTATACTTTCATGAATAAGCTTTTTTGGTGATGGTGGTTAGTGTTTAACGTCCCGTCGACAACGAGGTCATTAGAGACGGAGCGCAAGCTCGGGTTAGGGAAGGATTGGGAAGGAAATCGGCCGTGCCCTTTCAAAGGAACCATCTCGGCATTCGCCTGAAACAATTTAGGGAAATCACAGAAAACCTAAATCAGGATGGCCGGAGACGGGATTGAACCATCGTCCTCCCGAATGCGAGTCCAGTGTGCTAACCACTGCGCCACCTCGCTCGGTCATGAATAAGCTGTACCAATATGTCCTTATCTGTAAGCCATGCCTAGTTGAATTCCATCTATTGATAGTTCCAATAGGCACCAGAGCAGCATGTGCAAAGTCAGTTGTTATCAGTGTCATCTCTAAACCCAGATTAATCTGCCTCAAAGTTCCATTAAGATGTGGTTGATCATGACCCCACAACAACTCAACAAAGTGTGTCAGTGTCATGTCAAGGAAACTATCTTGTTTAGGGCGTCACTTATCTCATAAGTGACATTTCTGCCCCAGTCACTCTTACTATCTGGTCCTCTTATGAAAAATCTTTCCATAAAGACCCTAAGTCCTCTACCAATTGACTTAGCTCTGCATTTGGTTTGAATATGTTGGTGACTGGTACACTGCCCCCAAGCTTTCCTGTAACTGAGGGCCTGCACCTCAGCCATGGCTACTACCTGAAGTAGCACTTCTTCCTAACACTTTGCCTGTGGTTTACTGAACATGTATATATTTATATACTTGCTTTAACTGTCCTTTGTTCTTTGGTAATCACTGCTGCTACAGCTGCATCATTCTCACTTTGATGGTCCTTAGCTAAAGGCATTTTCTGAAAGGAGAAATTTTCCTGCTCTCACCTCTTAATCATATCTCAATAACAATTGTGATGATGATGATAATAATAATAATAATAATAAAGCAGTCTGTGCCATACCACGCACTTGGACAACTGATAGGTGACCCCAAAGATTTTCAAGTTCGAACAAAGGATGTGCAAAGGATAATTCCATTCAGGAATACATCACTCTTCTCCACACACTCCATTTTCTCTTTTATTCTAAGAGAAATTGGAGTGGATGTATTAAGGCCACTCCAAAACTTGTTTAAAAACACTGTGAATCAAATTTCTCAAAAAATTCCTGAAAATGTGAAAAATTAGGATTTTGTTAATAGAGCACACAAGTTCGATAAACTAAACAGACATTTATTTATTTATATCTTCTATACAAATAAAAATATGTTTTGAATGAACAGACATTAAACATTACTTTATTGTAGAGCAGCAATTGGTAGGAGTTGGGTAATTTTTATGATTAGCAGCAACAATCTGTAAAGCAAACTGTTTTTCAGATTCGCTTGTGTGAGAATGTTGCTGTAATCTTGAACAGATTTGATACATCTTTCCTCAGTCATTCACTACAATTGATGGAAATTTTCACTTCCAATTTTGTAACAAGTATCATCATTCCACAGTGAAAGGTCTTACTTGCGGAAGTCAAGGGCAGTAGAAAATCTCCTGAGGAACTGTTTCATATTAGAAGTTAGATAAAATGAGAAATCATTCTTTGTAAAGGAAGAAAAATTACTTTGTTACCGGTACCTAATATAACTCTTCAACTGATTTTTTTCTTGTTAATCTTCTTCACATTTGTTTGTTTGTGCTATACCCTAAAACATATTTGCTCAAACATAATCATCTGATAAGCATGAAGTTAATTTCAAGAGCTAAGAACCAGGGATGTCTTTCTGCTTATTACATGTCCAGTCTACCGATTTTCAGGTTTATTTGATGAAGTGTTTTAATTCACAGTTGTCATTGTAATGTTAAAATGAGGAAACAGCTGCAAATCCTCAAACATGTAACATGTAAAACAATATCATGATAATGTATTACTTGATGTATGAATAGTAAATCATGAGAATATCCCTGAATTCCTTCTGATAACAAAAACCAGTTTGTTACATACAGTCAGTGGGATAACTAGGATATGGCGGCGATGCGGGGGGGGGGGGGGGGGGGGGGCAGGAGGAGGAAAGAGTGACCAGTTTTGAGTCGGAAAAAAAAGGTAAAAGAGAAAGTGCAAAGAAGGTGAAGTAGAAAAAGAAAAACATGAATTGGAGAGCACTAAAATTTCAATGTGGTGGTAATGTATGAAAGGAAATTATTAGCAAATTAGGACTCAACTGTATTGAATAAGAGTCTATAACAGCTTCCACTCCCAGCACAAAATAGCTTGCTTCTTGTTGTCAGCTACTAGATAGAATCATTATTGTTATAATAAGTGAACCATCAAAACAAAAATGTGAAGGATTTATTTTGATCTTAGTATTTTGTTTTTTTGTAGCTCTCCATTAACCAGCAATGAAAAAAATGAAAATGGAACTGCAATATTGTTGCAAGTATTGTTGGTCTGGGCTATTTGTTGATCCAAGTTTTGAATTTTATCATACAAAAAATAATTACTAAAAAATTGAACCTTTTACTTAATTGTAAACCAATGTTCACCTCAATAAATGAATAAATGGTTAAAGCACCAACATTGGGTGATGCCAGCAGGGGTGAGAGGGGGGAAGTGGTGGGGAATGAGGGTGTGGGGGTCAAAGAGGGAGGACAAGTTTGAAGTCTGCCCTGGGCACCAGTTGCTATAGATGTGCCACTGTGTACATCCAAGCAAGAAAAAAAATTCTTTTTAAATTGTACTCTGCATGAGGCAACAGGAACTGATCTTTAAAGTTGAAACTGCCTTTGTCACCTGACTGACTGCTGTTTCTGTATGGACAGGTGGTGGTCAAGAAATCATCAGGTACTTTATTACCACCAGTTATGTAAGTCTCTTATAAAGTTTTGTCTCAGCATATCTATATCTTTTACATAATGCCATTTCTGGACAAAAAGGTGGCACCATCAGTGTGCTAAAATACCTTTTCAAAACTAACCCAAAAACATTATTATGGCAATGGAGGTAAAACAAATCATAACTGAACATTTTAACTGTGCTACGTTTTTTCTGTCATACTACAGCAAAGTGCCTGAATTTTGTCAGTTATAACCCACTTACCAACTGTTTGAGAAATTATTCTTAAGTTTTTGAGAATTTAGAGATTCCCAGAAACTGCTACACTATGTGATCAAAAGTATCTGGACACCCCTAAAAACATACGTTTTTCATATTAGGTGCATTCTGCTGCCACCTACTGCCCAGTGCTCCATATCAGTAGTCGTTAGACATCTTCAGAGAGCAGAGTGGGGCACTCCGTGGAACTCACAGACTTCAAATGTGGTCAGGTGGTTGGGTGGCACTTGTGTCTACGCCTGTATGTGAGATTTCCACACTCCCAAACATCCCCAGGTCCATTGTTTCCGATGTGATAGTGAAGTGGAAACATGAAGGGGCATGTACAGCACAAAAGCATACAGGCTGACCTCATACGTTGACTGACAGAGACCGCCAACAGTTGAAGATGGTCGTAATGTGTAATAGGCATACATCTATCCAGACAGTCACACAGGAATTCCAAATGGAATCAGGATCCACTGCAAGTACTATGACAGTTAGGCAGGAGGTGAGAAAACTTGGATTTCATTGTCAAGCGGCTGCTCATAAGCCACACATCATGCTGGTAAATGCCAAATGACACCTCACTTGGTGTAAGGAGCATAAACATTGGATGACTGAACAGTGGAAAAGCATTGTTGGAATGACAAATCACGGTACACAATGTGGCAATCTGATGGCAGGGTGTGGGTATGGCGAATGCCCGGTAAACGTTATCTGCCAACTTACATAGTGCCGACAGTAAAATTTGGAGGTGATATTGTTATGTTGGGGTTGTGGTTTTAATGGAGGCACTTGTTGTTTTGCACCACTTGTTTTGCATGGCACTATCACAGCACAGGCCTACACTGATGTTTTAAGCACCTTCTTGCTTCCCACTGTTGAACAGCAATTTGGGGATGGTGATTGCATCTTTCAACATGATCAAGCACCTGTTCATAATGCACAGTCTGTGGTGGAGTGGTTACACAACAGTAACATCCCTGTAATGGACTAGTCTGCACAGAGTCCTGACTTGAATCCTATAGAACACCTTTGGGATATCTTGGAACGCCGACGATGTGCCAGGCCTCACCAACCAACATTGATACCTCTCCTCAATGCAGTACTCCATGAAGAATGGGCTGCCATTCCCCAAGTAACCTTCCAGCACCTCATTGAACATATACCTGCAAGAGTGGAAGCCGATGGAGGGTGCCATGAACTTGTAAGTCATTTTCAGCCAGGTGTCTGGATACTTTTGATCACATAGTGTACTTGCCTTGACAAATTACTGTTATTGCTAGTCTATCAACTCTTACAGCATATGTGAGTGCTGGGAACAGCTTTCCATCCCAGTGTAATATTAATACTTGTCAGTAATTAATGTTGAAATTGTGCCTTATTTCTGTGTGTCTCACTTCACAAACTTGTTTCCTGACATACTGAAAATAAAAACAGTTCATTGCTAGGTTTTCAGTACCATGGCCAAAAACTTCTGCAACAGTAATTAATATATCAGTACTATTTCAATAACTGATTTTGCTCTTATCAAAAACATAAGAGAGATAGAGATTAAAGAAAAGCACAGTCTTTGAACTTCTGTTGCTGGTTCTGTTATTGCTGCTGCTAACAGACAATTTTTTAATGTCATTGTGAATGTTACTGTTTTATCTGACCGATGTTGAAAGGTGTGTTTTTGATGCAGCAAGCTTATAGTGGCAGAACAATGTTTCCTTTCATCATAGGTCCTTACCTTCCCAGCAGTTTTCATTGTAGTGCAGTTTTCTGCTGCTCATTTCCTTTATTCTCTTTAATTTTTGTTTCTTCCAAAGCATCTTCCACCAGGACATAACCCACTCAAAAGGGACATTGTTATGCCATACCAAATTCCATCCCCTTGACATGAGTCAGATCTCTGTGGAAGACCCAAGTGCAAGACCCAACCAGTTCACCCACCCACCACATACTACTTTAGTTCCATCACAGGCTTATCCTGTGTCATCAGAGGCAGGGCGACATATGAAAGCAGGCATGTCATGTACAAATTCTTCAGCAACTTTTATACATCTTGAGGGCTTGACCACCAACCAGATGTCCACCCAATTAATGTTCACTACTAAACTATTGTCAAGAGCACATCTGGGATGACTTTCCTGCAAAATCTTCTTCAGCTCTGAGTTTCACTGGATAAATTTTTAAAGGAACACCCTGCCATGTGAGTTTTATTGTTTATTTAAGTACAACCTAGGTTTTGGCCTTTTATGCCATTTTCAAGTATTTGCCAATACCAAAAATTGCGTATAGACCATGTAAAATTTCGAAAGATATAAAATGCCTTAAACAATGAATGTAAATTGGTGTATAATTACTAAATGTGTACTTAAATGTTATGTCGTAACACTTAACATGTTGTCAAGCTCAAAGTTAGCCATAAATTAAGAAAAAATTTGGCTCCCCACAAAATGCCAGATGTAAAATCATCATCTTGTAACAGATCAGTAAATAATCATAGGAGCATGTCATATTTAGTAAAAACAGGCTTATGTTGGTAAATAATAGATAGCACATGTCCTTAAAACTTTATGATAGTAAAATCAAAGAGTATGAGTAATAGAATAACTGAATACTACAATGATGAAGTGTCACAGATATATGACTATTAATGTTAATGTCCTCATACTATACATAACTATCTTTGGGATGGCACTGTGACCATCATTTTTGCAATATATATGTATATATGTGTACATCAGATTGTGAGCAACTGTAAGTGAACATACATGAAGTTGGATAAGGTACCACAAAGGAACAAAACAAAATAAAATTCAGAGACAGTGAATCACATATAAGAACAGAATAAGTGCCATTGATAATACAAAATACAGAAGTTACAATAAGAGTTAAAAAGTTGGGAGGTTGGGGGAGGGGGGTGGGGTTAATGATGTTGGCTGCAGAGGGATGGGACAGATACAGGAATATACACTGTTAAGACAAGACTTATAAAATTCAGAAAATTAAGACAATTGACAGTGTAATTAAGAGAGAGAGATTGGTCTGGAATCAAATACAAGGGAAGCAGAAGGGGGGGGGGGGGGGGCATGGCAATGTCAAGGAACAATAGCGAGATGGAGAAGTGGAAAAGCAATGTTGGAGGTTGATATATGTAGGGGATGGGCACGAGGGGCTGGATAAAATGACAATAGGGATATAAGTGCATATTTTATTAAATTCTGAAGCAGGAAAAATCAAAATGAGAGTGAAGAGGCAGGTGAAAGTTGGGTTGGTGGTTGGGGGAGGGGGGTGGAGGAAGTGAGGACAAGGGACTACAATGGCCTTAATCATAGGTGAGTGGTTGAAGTCTCACAGTGGGGGTGGACCATGACAAAAGACTGTGATATATATTGACAGACAAAGCATTAAGGAATTGTGTGTGTGTGGGGGGGGGGGGGGGGCTGGTTGGGAAGGATAGTGATCCATTAGATTAGGTTAGTATAGTAGTGTTGGCAAGGCAAAGAGCAGGATATGAGAGAATGGGAGAGAGACCAGAAGACACAGGGGATAATCTCCCCCCCCCCCCCCCATGTTTTCTGGTCTTTCTCCCATTATTATAGATAGTGCGAAGATGTTTAACATTAACAGTCATATATCTATGACACTTTGTCACTGTAGCATTCGGTTATTCTATTACTCATACTCTTTGATTTTACTATCATAAAGTTTTAAGGACTTGTGCTATCTTTTATTTACCAATGTAAGTCTGTTTTTACTAAATTGACATGCTCCTATGATTATTTACTCATGTGTTACAAGATAGTGCTTTTACATCTGGTATTTCATGGGGAGCCAATATTTTTCTTCATTTATGGTCAATTTTGAGCTTGCCAGCATGTTTAAGTGTCCTGCAGTATATGTTAAAGATATAAAATGTAAGTACATATTTCATAATTATACTCTAATTTACATTCATTGTTTAAGACATTTTACATCTTTTGAAATTTTACATGGTCTTGCTGTATGCAATTTTTGTTTTCAGCAATTACCTGAAAATTGTATAAAAGGCCAAAACCTGGGTTGTGCATAACCAAACAATAAAACAGTCAAATGGTGGTGTGTTTCTTTAAGATTAGATTAGATTAATACTTGTTCCATAGATCATGAATACAACACTTCGTAATGATGTGGAACGTGTCAGGTTAATAAAAGATGTCTGTACAAGATATTACATTACACAAAATATTGCATGACACTAATGTTTAAATTTTTATATATATATATTCCCCCCCCCCCCCCCCCTTAATGTATATTTAAAAATTCAGCAAATGAGTAGAAGGAGTTGTCATCTAGAAATTCTTTTAATTTATTTTTAAATGTTAGTTGGCTATCTGTCAGGCTTTTGATTCTGTTTGGTAGGTGACCAAAGACTTTTGTAGCAGCATAATTTACCCCTTTCTGTGCCAAAGTAAGATTTAACACTGCATAGTGAAGATCATCCTTTCTCCTGGTGTTATAGCTATGCACACTGCTATTACTTTTGAACTGGGTTGGATTATTAACAACAAATTTCATAAGTGAATATATATATACTGTGAGGTTACTGTGAGGATCCCTAGATCCTTAAATAGATGTCTGCAGGGTGACCGTGGGTGGGCTCAAGCAATTATTCTGATTACACATTTTTGAGCAATGAATACTTTTCTACTCAACGATGAATTACACCAGAATATGATGCCATACGAAAGCAGTGAATGAAAGTAGGCATAGTAAGCTAATTTACTGGGATTCTTATCACCAAAATTTGCAATAACCCTAATAGCATATGTAGCTGAACTCAGACGTTTCAGCAGACCATCAATGTGTTGCTTCCAGTTTAACCTGTCATCAATGGACACACCTAAAAATTTAGAAAATTCTACCTTAGCTACAGACTTCTGTTCAAAGTCTATATTTATTACTGGAGTTGTGCCATTTACTGTATGGAACTGTATATACTGTGTTTTATCAAAATTTAAAGAGAGTCCGTTTGCTGAGAACCACTTAATAATTTTGTGAAAAACATCATTTACAATTACATCACTTAGTTCTTGGTTTTTGGATGTTATTACTATACTTGTATCATAAGCAAAAAGAACTAACTTTGCATCTTCATCAATGTGGAATGGTAAGTCATTAATGTATATCAAGAACAGTAAATGACCTAAGACCGAACCCTGTGGGACCCCGTATTTATTTATTTATTTATTTATTTATTTCTTACACCATGGATCCAACTGTGACAATTTCACATGGATGTAGTGTGTGTCAATTTTTACATTGTCAATGACAAGTACTTGTACACTATGTTTACAGGTAAAGAATATAAAGTTACTTAACCACTACAATGATCCATAACACAATATAATGGAATGAGAATCCTTAGACCTACAGATTACAGGTATAAAACAAAGTAAATTAAACCTGAAAAGGTCATATAACCCAGACTGTTAAATATAAGCAGTTAACACTAAAAGAGTTACATATGTGACAAGAATGTTCAGCTTAATGTTCAATTTATATGATAATACATCATATTTTAAGGCCGTTTCTCACTGTGTTTCATAAACTCTTCCAAACTGTAAAATGACATGGCTAAAAGAAATTGCCTCAGAAGCTCTTTAAATGTAGATTTGTTGGCAATTTCACATTTGATTTCTGGAGGAAGAGCATTAAATATCTTTATACCAGAGGACTGTACACCCTTCTGCACAATCTTCAAATTTTTACCTTCAGTGTGGAAATCATGTTTCCTCCTTGTGTTATACTGATGGTATTCACTGTTACATTTGTATAAATCAGTGTTTTTACTTATGAAACACATAAGTGAGTATATATATTGAGAAGTAGTTGTAAGAATTCCCAGATTCCGGAATAGGCTTCTGCAGCTGCATCTAGGATCTACACCAGACATCACTCTTACAACACGCTTCTGAGCAATGAATATTTTCTTTGCAAGAGGTTGATTTCCCCAGAAAATAATTCCATATGCCATCAAAGAATGGAAGTAACCATAGTATGCAGCTTTTTTAATGCTTAAGTTTGCACTGACAGAGATGATTCGCATTGCAAAAACTGAAGAGCTGAGTCTCTTGTAAAGATCTAAAATGTGATGGGACCAGTTTACTCTACAGTCAATCTTCACGCCTAGAAACTTTGTTACTTCCACTCTTTCTATGACCTGTGTGGCATATTTAACAGTCATTTCTTCCTCAGTTTTGGCAGTTGGGGTGAACTGAATATAATTAGTCTTACTCAGGTTAAGTGAAAGACCATTTGCAGTAAACCATTTCATTAAATCTATAAGAATAGTATTAACAGACTCTTGAACATTTTCACATTTAAGACCATTAACCATTATGTTAGTATCATCTGCAAAGATGGTAAAATTGCACTGAATCATTGAAGAATAAGGTAAATCATTTATAAATAACAGGAACAGTAAAGGACCAAGAATAGAGCCCTGTGGAACTCCACAATTTATGTCTCTCCATTCCGATGAAATCATTCCACCACACAAACTGTCTGACTTATCTAAGACTACTTTCTGTTTCCTCTCTGTCAGGTATGACTGAAGCCAGTTATTTGCTACACCACTTATTCCTAGATGGTCTGCCTTCAGTAACAGTATTTGGTGGTTCACAGTGTCAAAGGCTTTACATAAATCACAAAATAACCCTGTTGTCACCATTTTCTCATTTAGAGATTCCAAAACCTTATCTATAAAAGCATATATTGCTTGTTCAGTTGACAGACCTTTCCGGAAACCAAACTGATGTTTGCTGAGAATATTGAATTTATGTAGGTGTTCTAAAATTCTAGAATACATGAGCTTTTCTAGTACCTTTGAAAACACAGTCAGGAGAGATATTGGTCTGAAATTTTTAACATCAGTTTTCTCCCCTTTCTTAAAGAGAGGCTTCACGATAGCATACTTTAGTCTATCAGGAACAATTCCTTGCTGCAAAGAGGCATTGAAAATATGACACAGTATATTGCTTACAGAAGTACAACACTGCTTTAACAATTTGCTAGAAATATTGTCTACTCCACAGGAGTTCTTGGTTTTCATGGAGGCAATTGTTCTTTCAATTTCTGATACTGTAACAGGTCTAATATGCATTTGGATGATTTTGTTAGGGAAAGCATTTCGCAAAAAGGTCAGGGCATCATTCACAGAACCCTTGCAGCCTATTTGCTCAGACACTGACAGGAAGTGTTTATTAAAGATTTCAGCTATGATCTCAGGATTTTGCACAAGATTCCCTTCATGTTTGATTATGAAGTTTTCTACAGCTCTTTTTTTATTGTTCCCTGTCTCCTTGTTAACTATTTGCCAGACAGTCTTCATTTTATTATTGGAGTTATCAATTTCTTTTACATAATACAGTGCTTTTGATGTCTGAATAACTTTCTTTAGGATTTTACAATACATGTTATAATGGCTGATTAATTCTCTGTCCCTTGACCCTCTGGTTGCAACATAAAGTTCTCTCTTATATTTACATGACACTCGAATACCCTTTGTGATCCATGGCTTCTTTAAGGACGAGGAAATATTGTTCCTAACAAACTTTTTAGGAAAAGCTTCTTCAAAGTGGGATAGGAATTCATTTATGAATATGTTGAACTTTGTATCAACATCATCTACTCTGCGAACTGAATTCCAATCTTCATGCTGCAGCTTATGGTTAAAAAATTCCAGGGTCTCTTTGTTCATAAGTCTGATTGTCTTCCAGGATGGGACTGCTTTTCTTGACAGGTCTGTAGTCATGTAGAGTGAGGAGCTGTCCATCATGGTCTGATATGCCATTTACTATTGCAGTGACAGTGAAGTTCTGGTATAAATTTACATCTAAAAATATATTGTCTATCAGAGATTGACAGTCAGGTGTGATCCTAGTAGGAAAGTCAACCACTGATGTAAGATTGTAGGAACTCAGCAAATTCTGGAGCTCTACTTTGTTGTTGCATTCCATTGCGAAGTTGACATTAAAGTCCCCAAGTAAGATAATGTCATTATTTTTAGAAAATAAGGTTGATAGTAACAATTCTAACTGAACCATAAAGACTGTACTTGATAGCCCCCCAGTTTGAGGAATCAGCTGTTGTTTTAACATTACATGAACCACTTATTTCAACTTTCTGCATTCTTCCAGTTAAGTATGAATTAAACCATTTGTGCACTGCCCCACTCAAACCATAATGATTTAGCTTATCTAAAAGAATTCCATGATTTACACAATCAAAGGCCTTTGAGAGATCACAAAAAATACCAATGGGTGATGTCCAGTTATTCAGAGCATTTAATATTTGATCAGTGAATGCGTATATAGCATTTTCTGTTGAAAAGCCTTTCTGAAAACCAAACTGACATTTTGTTAGTACTTTATTTTTACAAATATGGGAGGCTACTCTTGAATACATTACTTTATCAAAAATTTTTGATAGAGCTGTCAGAAGAGAGATTGGGCGGTAGTTGTTGTTGTATGAGTGTTGCTTATCAACATCAAAAAAATCATGAGATAAAGTTTGTCAGACTGCTGTATAGATATTATGGGAAATACTGCAATAAGGTGCACTAGGCAATTCTTCAAATAATGGGGCCTTGCCCACACCTATTACCAAGGTATCCAATACTATGATCTGCTCCAGTACTCACAAAATTTAACGTCTACCTGTTGGCATCTTGACTGTACTAATTAGCCATCTGGCAGTGTCAGACACTTCACATTACCTGGTACCAGTCTAATTTGACAAAGAATAACTATGGCAGTAGTGACTTCGTTTCAGATAATCAATAAATACACCTCATTTCATAATAAGTGACACAAATAGGCAAATGTTTCCTACAACACAGTACATAGTCAGAATTCCAAAGTATTTATAAATTTGCCTGAAGTAAAAATTAGAACACTTAACACTGTTTAAAAGTTGAAGGCAGTAACTCATAGAGTCACATGGGTGCACTGGATGCATTTTTGCTGATGATAGATTACCGTGGATGTCAACTGGACACATTGTTGTTGAGACCGTCCAAAATGTTGCTAATATATTAGGTGCAGACTTTTTCGTAGCACTAACTGGGCCTGAGTTCCTGCTCTTTTGCCTAGATGTTTCCTGTGATTTCCAAGCCTTGACTGACTATTTTGGGGTGGGAGTTATTTTTATAAAGACTGATGTCAGAACATGTTGTGATTTTTGAAAGTAAACAATGTTTTGAAAAGTGGCTAGTTCAGATTCTCCTAATTCAGATGAGTTGTATGTTATGAGTCACTTGCTTTAAAAAACATGTAGTAATTTGGAAAAATGCTAAATATTCTTGAAAACATTTTATTCATCTGCACTGGGAAAATCCCATTTAAAAGTACAGGTGCCATTTTTTAGATTTATCATCATCAAAAATTTATGCAAATTCTTTTGAATGACTTAATTGATTAATTAAAATCATCATCTGGTTCAGAAGAAATAGAGCAACAAAATTATATTGGTAAAAAGTGGAATCTGGCAGGCATAATGGTACAAGTACCAAAAGTAATTTTGGGTATATTCAGACTTTCATTACGGTTATCTGGATGCCAGTCTTTCTCATGATTGGTGTCAACATACCTAACTGACCGACTAACTCAGTCAAAGATCCCTATCTTGTACTGTAGTGAAGTTTACAGTTGTTAATAACTTTTAATTAACATAGTTTTTAAGAAAATTAATTATACTAACAAAATAAGTACATTGAGCAGCAAAGTCGGAATAATGATTTTAAGTGAGGTAAAGTGTAATCAAAATTTTGATAAATTTGAGTACATATTATAGAGGTATTTTGTAGATAATTGAATAAAAAATGAAAAATAAGTAGAAAGCTTAGTAACAGGGGTTTAATAAGAGCAGATGGTAGGTTCCAGCTTGCTCTGTTTTACAGAATTTTCGACACAGTGGTAAAACTCATTCCTGAGCAAAGCATACTTGATTTGAATGGCTGCTTCATGACCCTCACAGCCCTCTGGGTCATTCCCCCCATACCATCTTCTCTGAGTATTGTAGAGTTAGCTACCCTTGCAAAACATTCCTCAATTCTGTAATTCCCCTACCCCACACTCACCTCCACCCATACCCCCAGGACCCTAACTTCATTCTTCCTGCAACCAAAATTTCTACCTAACAGTTTCCACTTTGTCTGTTCTGTCGCCTCTCTCTCAATACACTTCTCATTGACATTGTGTACTGCTCAAACTCACCAGTGTAGTGTCTATGCCCATCTGTCACATTCCTAACCCATTCAGCTGTGGTCTCACCCTCCCAAATTCCTGTGTCGCAGGTGTTTGGATGGCTTTCGTGTCAATGAGCTCACCACAGTGATAATGCAGGATGTTTGGTGGGCCAGCAGGTATGAAGAGCCAGATAGATGGCTGTCATAAAGTCTTCTATTTACTATATAAAGTAAAGCAGTCAAAACCTTTTGTTGCTGCACTCACCACCTCATGATGCAGGCTGTTACTGGACAGTGGTGTGTTCTTAGCTCAGCCTAATGCTTTGGGAGACAGCCTGCACACAGAATCACCATGCTAGGCAGGTGGCACCAGTGTCAAAGTTACATTGTTAGCATCTTGATGAGTGCAGTGCCATGCCAGGCTCATGTAGGAGGCCAACACACAGCTGCAGTGAGCTCTGTAGCAATTCAGTCCCACAGTATGGTGTAGACTTGTGAATCAATGCAGAAAGTATAAGAGCAATGAGGTGAACCAAGGACCCAAGCACAGGGCACAGCAACAATGGCCCAGAGATGCAAGCCTGCAGTAACAGATTGCACACACGTAATACAGGCGTAGACCTATCAGCAAGTCAGTCCCAAGTGTGAGCCATGGATTTGTGGGTAGGTGCCCTGAAGTCAGTAGATATCAGCCAGCAATGGACCCTCAGCTGGAAGGTACCAGTGCAGCTCCCAGTGACGTCAGAACTATGGATAGCTTTAGTCCTGCAACTAGCAGGGGTGGTGTCTATTAGCAATGTGCTGGGTACCCACATCAGGTGGATGACTGTTGCGGAGTATCTCTGAGAGTTGGCTGCAGATGGTGACAGACATTGCATAGCTGCAACAGGTGACATTTATTTTTGCTTGTCCCATCACTGTTATGAGAGAATATCGTTCTTCCTCACATAGGCCAAGTGAATGGTGTGGTGCCAGGCTCAGACGTGTGGTAATCCAGGTCACCACTGTAACAGTCTGGCTCCCAGCATCCAGGTAGGTCATGTGGTAATTAACACTGCACTAATGCCAGGATGTAGCAACTGGTGTTAACAAAATAGTGGCAGAGATCATAACAAAGAAGGACCACAGTATGAAACACATGATCTTTGCTTTACCAGAGGTATTATCAGGAAAATATATTTATCTGGCTAAACGCTTAACATGTCCTTGTAATACACATTGATAATAGCCTCTTATTGTTATTGTTATTAAATATTTTCTGATACTCCATACTCAGAGTGTAAGTATACTCATTTTAGTTGCTAAATAAAATTTTGATCTCACAATGATCGGGTGGCTGCAATGTTATAAAATAGTAACTCACTGATTCATGGAGACTTACATAAAAAAGATGTCACGCCTATGGGGAAAAAAAGAAAAAAATCTATGTACTATGTGGCCCCCATGAAGGAAATATTATTAGCTATCTGTTTGCTTGACTCCAGGTTACATATACCATGTTAAAAGGCAGTGCTGCAACAATATGTATTTGTGAATGTGTATTTTATCCTCATTCTCTTTCTTTCTTTCTTTCTTTCTTTCTTTCTTTCTTTTTTTTTTTTTTTTTTAAAAAAAAAAGGAGGATTCATTTGAAAACTAGCAAAGATCCCAGTCTTATTTATGTGCTTGTTGAAGACTGGCTGGCTCTTAGCACTTTGGGACTTAACTTCTGAGGTCATCAGTCCCCTAGAACTTAGAACTACTTAAACCTAACTAACCTAAGGACATCACACACATCCATGCCCGAGGCAGGATTCGAACATGCAACCGTAGCGGTTGCGCGGTTCCAGACTGTAGCGCTTAGAACCACTCGGCCACTCTGGCCGGCTGTTGAAGACTCAATGTCTATATTTTTCAGCAAGTCGTTATCTTTAATGTTAAATTATTTACACTCTACAAGAACTTTCAGTACTATATTTGCTATATATGCAACTCATGATGAATCAGCTTATTGTTAAAGTAAATTTCATACATACTCTCTTGATTGAAATCTTGCTGAATGAAACTAAGAACAAGAAAATGTGAGTCCCCATTTATATTTTGATAAAACATGCTAGATAAGGAGACATCTTTGTATTACCTTTGTGATGTCCATTGTGCATTGCTTTTGTTTCTTGAGGTAAATGAGAATTTTGTGCAGGGAAAGGGTACACTGTACTGGAAACAGGCAGAATATACACATCTGAAATTAGAATTGAACTTTAAGAAAGGAGTGTATGCTTCTCAAGACTTTCTTTTGATCCAATTGTTGCAATATGTCACAGACACTGAACAATTTATTTTTAACCAATTACCATCTGTTATATTCCCTTGAGGTGAATTCCTTATCAGTCTCTATGCTAATATTCAGTATCCATGCCTTCTGATGAAAGAGTGATCATTCTGAAGTACCAAACTTTCCTTTGTTACATAACGTACAACCAAGATTTAGTTAAAACCAATTTTCTTATAGCTACCAGCTGCATTCAATTTCCACATATTTTGAAAGTATATTGAGCTTAGGCCTTCTACTGGTCATATTAAAATCAGCTTGGTCATTTCATTGCTCCCACATCTTAGCTGCAAACATGTCAGGGCACAGTCAGCACCTGTGTCTGAAGGCAGATATCCTAATGCAAATTTGTGTTACCATTGCAGGCTATCAGTTAGATGACTCTGAAGTAAAAATGAAACTTATTGATTGGTTAGTTTAGAATTGACAGCTATTGCAGTAAATTGGGTCATGTGGTTTTCACAGAGGTGGAAGAAGTGCAGTATTAGTCAGTGACTAGGGTTCTGCTTTTGGATGGGATAATATGAATCACTTATATGTGAAATTAGATGCTGTTAGTGGTGGTGTTTTATCATAAATGGCAACAGACAGATTTTGTTTCAGTGAATTTAAGCATTAATAAAATTGTTTCAATAAAAGTAGTCCTGATTGCATGTACGTTATTTATTTCAGTCAGAGACCAATTTTGATCTCTTATAGGAAATCATCAGCCCATTTTCTTCTGTGAAAAAGAGTAATCCACTTTCTTAGGGGTCAAAGGACTTGAATACAATCGTAAGAATGATGTAATATAAAAATATAGTTGATCTACCCTTGGTGACAGGCAGACAGTAGTATGGATTAGCTGCTCAGGAGAGGCATGAAGAACACTGCTGAATAAGGATCAGTTGCTTGTAGTTTAACAGTGAAAGCTCCATGTACCACCTCTGACATAACATCACTAATAGCCAATGGTTGTGAGACATGGCTACATTCCGCAGAATCTATTTATAAAAATTTATATTGATTAGAGGTTTGCTCATAGAATAAACAGCTATGGGTGTTTTAAATATTTTGTACAAGTTGTACAATTTAAAAAGGTGCAAAAGAAAATTTATCCAGTGATACTGACTCATTTAAATGTAAGCTGCCCTCTACAGGGACTTATGGTAGATGTGAACATAGCAAAGATGGTTGGTAGAATGACAACTGGTAACCAAGGAAATGAAATATGCTTCAGTATGTTCTTCTGTCTATCAAAGATGTAGCAGAACCCAGTTTGAAGGAAGGACATCAACCAGTAACAAAGGAAACAATATTAAAATCAATGAGTACTGTCATCACTCACAGATGCTTTGGAGTTATCTGTAGCTATATTTTGACATGTACCTATTATGTGTATGTACACACACATTTAGTTAGTTGTTATATCATTAGGGTTGAGTAGATGTAATGTTATCATCGAAAAGCCGAGCCATTGTGTGCAGTAAAATAGAAGCATAAAATGTTACAGTCTTGCGTACAAAGTTTGCTGTACTTTTGTAATTTGTATGCAGGATTGTAACATTTTACAGGTATGCTTCTACTTTACATGATACAGTGGCTTGGCTTTTAAACAATAACATTACATCTACTCAACCTTAAGGATATAATAGGCAGTTAGTTGTATGTGTGCATGTGTATAATAGGTACACATCAAAATGTAGCTACAGGTAACTCCACAACATCTATGACTGATGACAGAAGTAATTGATTCCTATATTGTTTCTTTGATTTCCAGTTGACGTCCTTCCTTCCAATTGAGTTCTGCAAGATCTTTGACTGATGTTAGAACATATTGAGCCATATTTCATTTCCTTGTTTACAAGTTGGCATTCAACAAACAATCTTTGCTACGTTTTCGTCTACCATAAGTCCCTGTAGGGGGCAGCTTATATTTATATGAGCCAGTGCCATTGGGTAATAATTTCTTTTGAATTTTTATAATCTACATCTTTTACATAATATTTCAAACATCCATAGCTGTCATAGCTGTTGATCATATGACAACACTCCTAATAATTATGTTTTTAATAACTTTCAGATGTCTTTACCACATTTTTTATTATTTCAAAAATTGTCTTATGTCATTCAACATCCCATCATTTTCAAAGGCTAATGTTGTTTTGTGTTGTAGTTTATATCCTCTGAAAATGACAGAATCCAAAACATGTAAGGCATTTTTGAAAATAATGAAAAGAGTTGTCAAGAAATTTGGACACTAGTAAAGTGTATCCAAATGGCCACTTTGCCTCAAAGCATTTTCATACAAATTGCAGCAATTATATTTTTCTTAATGGGTTCTGCAGAATATAGTCATGTCTCATAACCAGTGGCTGTTAGTGACATTATGCCAGAAGTGGTGGGTGGAGCTTTCACTATTGTACTACTAGCAAGTGAGTCTTATTCAGCAGTGTTCTTCACGTCTCTCCAGAGCAGCCTGTTCCATGCCACCATCTCCTACTATCACCCAGGGTATATCAACCATACTTTCATATAATGTCATCCGTATGATTGTATTTAAGTCCTTTGACCTCTTAGAAGGTGCGTTACTCTGTTTAACAGAGCAAAATGGTCTGATAATGGTTCTATAAGAGATTTAAATGGGTTTCTTAATGAAATAGATAACTTACATGTGATTAGTACTGCTTTTATTGAAATAATTTTATTATAGTTTTATGTTTTGCTATTTATCCATGGAGGACGTTCAAAAAAATTTAAGCATTGTTGAATATGTGTTTCTGGTGAGGACTGTGCAGGATGGTCAGCAGTTGTCATTAGAGGAACAAATCATGGAAACAGTTCACAACATGATCCTCACTGATCATCAAGTGCAAGTGCAAAAGGTAGTAAAGACAGTGGGGGTTGTGTGTAATAGCTTACATCAAAAGGTGATTGTGAAAAAAATGGTCAGCTCAATGGCTGCTCTGACAGCTGATGGTGAAACACAGATTTGTGTCATTTTCATCTGCAAAGCTGTGTTTTGAATGGTTAAAGAGAGATCTGAAGGACTTTTTGCCTTAATGTATCACCACTGATGAGAGATGGATTCATAATTGTACTCTGGAAACCAGGAAACAATTTGACAATGGGTGGTTATGGTGTCTCTGCTTCGAAGAAAGCTGAGATCATTCTGTTGGTAGGAAAAGTTATAGTGACCATTTTTCTGGAATGAGAAAGACATCATATTTATTGACACAGAAAAAGGAAAAGTGATTACTCGACAATACTACACCATTATGACAAGAAACTGAACCAAACTTGATTTATTTTTGACAAAGAAGAAAAGTCAGAGTTTGACAATGGGCCAATGGATTTATATAGAACTGTATTATGAATTTCTGTCACATTCTAACATCATTTCAGCCACCTGTCCTAACATTTTTGGGCTATGATACAATTATAGTACTTGTCTTCTATACTAAGTACCTAAATTTAGACAAAGTGAAGAAGGCGTAGCTGAATTAACTGTACTTAGCTTTCTGATGATGAAGTTTTGATGTGAGTCTCCCAGACTGCTTCTTCTTCTTGTGTAAGCTTGTAATTATATGTTCTGGTAGTTGGATTACAGTTGACATCTGCCTTTAAATAAATAGTGATGACAACCATTTATAGAGTGAATGTTAACACACATCCACTTTTGTGCATCCCTGACAACCAATGCGTCGTCTGCACTGATATGTCAAAAACTACTAAAACCTCCAGGTTCAGGTTGGAGTTGTTGTTCTGGTTTTAGTTTATACACTTTTGAGGCAGGTTAATGTTATTTTAAAAACTAGAAAAATGTGAAACACACAGGTTGAGAATAACACTTAACAGTAACCATTGAAGATTATTTATGGGAATATGATGTTTATATTGCACTGAAATTGGTATACTTAATTTGATTTGGGTGTGTTTTCCACTCTTTTGGCCAAATAGGTGTTTTGCAGTTTTGTGTTTTCTACAAATAGGTTACATCTATTTTATGTTCCCTTGCAGAATTTACAAATCACAAAAGTAATTTTGGTGTGAGCAGTTTTGAGAATTAACTATGTTTTTGTATTCAAAATTATGAAGCAATTTTTATATCTCTTTGGGATAGAACTGACAAAAACTAGGAAGCATTTCAATTTCTCTGTTTCCTAAGTTTCTGGATGAGGCATAAAGTTCCAAAGAAAGATAATTTAATTAATAATTTAACAAAATTGCACATTTGTAATTTTCTTTGTTTGGTTTGTAATTAAAATACACATGGCTATTCTACGATGGTGGCACTCAGAGGCTTTTTTACATGTAATACGCATTTTGTCTGTTTCAAACATGTATGTTATCTTGATAATAGTATGGTTGCAAAATTGGTTGTAATCCTATGTTGAAGATAATTTTCGATAAGCTGTAATATGTGTATTAGATTTCTTGTCTATGGAGTTTATAGGGTGTCTACAGATGTTATCTGTCAAAATATTGTGTGAACAGTTTGTAAAGATGAACTAGAAAGTTTTATTGAATCTACTGATACCATATCCATAATGTTATAACATACAACCTATGCTCCCTGTAATTAATTCTGATTATCAAGCTTGAAGAGATCACTTGCTGGTAAAAAATTCCGGACAGATGCAGAGGTAGCTACTTTTTTAATAATGTATTTAAGTATTAACCATATGAAATTTATTGTTATTGTTCACAGGTTTGGAAAGTAAGGAGCAGAGATGCTGAATCTTTGAAGATTTGTGAAATACTTAATTCCAAGTGCTAATATTACTACTTACATAATTCATCTTCCAGTTAAATTACATTGTTATAAGAGTAATAATTATATGTGTAATTTATTTTCTATATTAACAATTCACAATAAAGAAAATTATGCTCTGGCACTATCCAATATCATGTAATACACAGATTGCCTGTTCTTAAATCAAAATTGGCAACATCATAAATAGCTTTGGCAGCAGACATCAGATGTCACAGACAGTGCTACAATACTCATTGACCTACACATGTTGCAGAATTGACAAAGCTTTTGTTTTCTTCAGTGAAACGTTGTTACCCAGATTTGTTGCCAATTAGCAGAAGTCAGCTTGCCTGGGCTGAACAAGCCACTTGTGACAGTTAACCACTGTTTGCTTATAATTTGTCAAATTTTTGTTTAGAAAGTGTCAATAATGATGAAATTTAAAGAATCTGAGAAGAGTTCAAAAACTTTCTAGTGTTATAACTGCAATGAAACCAGTCCTGAACATGAAGATGGGTTAATGAAGATTTTTTTACCCCCAAACTCAATATCAAATGAGCTGCAGAACAAAGTTAGACACATGGCAAGGAGGGGAAAAAGTGTGTAAACCACGCAACTGCACAAATCAAGCAGTTTATCACAAGTTTTTTATTGAAACATAATCAGCATTCAAACATTAACTTGTGAGAAATGTTTATAAGCATTACTTTCCATCAGTTTCATTCATTTAATCTGCATGTAATTGTATGAAATATCCCCACAGCAGAAATAAACTTTAGTGGAACTAGGATTTGGAGTGGTGGTGCTGGGTTGAGATGCATGCACAAATAAAAAAAAAGCATTTATTTACACACAATAATCCAATTGACAAGACCATCCCTAAGGGATGTATACAATTCCCATTCACAATCCAATGAATTTACTTTAAAAGGAATTATCAGTCTTGAAACTACCATAAAAACAAACTCAAATCATTTACTTAAAACAATCAGGTATCGTGCACTCATGCATACCCTCTAGTACCTCCAGCACAAAATACCACAAAAGCTAAAAAACAGTTTCATGCCACAATTATTAATCACCAAAGGGAAGTTTGCTGGAATACATGATAACTAACATTAGCCTTATTCCTGGTGTCCAACAGAGCCATAAACAATTTATGAAAATTTGCTGTCTGCTGCCCAACAGTATCACACATTTGAATAAATCTTATGCCAACTGACAAGAAGCAAATTAAACACAGTTACTTAAATTGTATGGGTCCCAGCTTATGGTAAATTAAACTAAATCCATAGAAATTCTAGGTCACTGATTGGCAACAAAATAACTCTATTCACAGACAGATCAACCACCAAATAAGAACATGGGGCCCTAAGACACACAGGAACTCTCTTGTTATACATACAATGTCTTCCTTTGCACAAACTGAATCTGACTGGTACCAGCCCAAAACAGTCCATTGATGACAAACCAGTTATAACAAAAGAAAGAAAATGGAAAATGACAAACAAATAAAAAATTCCAGGAATAAGGCTAAAGCAACCTGGAGTATCATAAAGAGAGAAACAGGTACTACACCATTAGCCCACAAAAATATAGAACTTCATGAAAACAACAATAAAATAATCAACCTCACAGTAGTGGCTAATAAATTTAACAACTACTTTTCTAATGTTGCACACCATCTGATTACCAAACATTACACCTCACAACCAGGCAGCAATACACTCCAGTCACATACAAAAATTCTTACAAGAACCCTATTCATGTCTCCAACAACACCTGAGGAATTATCTGTCATTATAGAAAGGTTACCCAATAAGTATTCAGCAGGTACTGATGAAATACCAGATATTATCATCAAAGCAAGTGTAACATCTATCATAGAACCACTAACGGATATTTTCAATTCATCATTTGTGAGTGGTATATTCCCGAAAAATCTGAAAATGGCAAAAGTGACACCACTGTACAAGAAAGGGGACAAACATGAAGCTGCAAACTATAGACCTGTATCAGTAGTGTCAGGCTTTGGTAAAATTCTTGAAAAACTATTTCTTAGAAGGCTGACAGCCTTTCTAAATAAAGAAAACATAATAAGTGATGCGCAACACGGATTCAGAACTGGCAGATCAACACAGTCAGCTATTTATACCTTCTTAAATGAAATTCTAGCCGCAGTAGATAATAAGCAACATGTGTCTGGCATATTTCTTGACCTTGGTAAAGCCTTCAAATGTAACTGATCATAATACTCTGTTGCAGAAGCTAGGTAATTATGGAATACTAGGCCTACCCAACAAGTGATACATTCCTACCTTCATGACCGTCAACAGATCACTCAAATAAAATACAAAGACATAAAAACACAAACAATTTGTAATTTTTACAGTAATGCACAAAACGTTACACATGGAGTTCCTCAAGGGTCAGTCCTTGGGCCAATTCTTTTCATTCTTTATGTTAATGATTTGTCAGAAAAAATAACTAAAGGGACAACAGTACTTTTTGCAGATGACACAAATATCCTAATCAAATCACGTGATGAGGAAAGCCTACAAAAAACAGCTACAGGTATGATACCAAATTTGACACAATGGTTCAGAACAAACAAGCTAATAATAAATAATGAAAAAACAGTGACAGTCAATTTCCACAATTCACAGAAACTACATCCTGCAAGACCAATTTTTAAAATTGATGGAAAAACTGTCTCATCTGTGAGCGACACAAAATTTTTAGGTATACATATACAGCAAAACCTAAAATGGGAGACACATCTTAACCATGTAAATAAAAAGCTAATCACACTTACTTACGCACTAAGAATCCTCACACAAAATACAAGCCGTGCGGCTGTGATTACAATGTACCATGGCAGTATTCAGTCACTGCTGATGTATGGCATTATCTTTTGGGGGAACTCCGTAGATACAAACAAAACATTTAGGCTACAGAAAAAGATTGTTAGAATAATAAACTATGCTAAGTACAGAGACTCCTGTAGACCAATATTTAAAAATCTCAGTATACTGCCTCTTCCTTGCTTATATATGTATGAAATAATAAATTTCACAAAAGGAAGTATTTTAAAAGATGGAAATATCTTCAAGTACAACTGTGATTACCACCCTCATGATACTAGGCAGAAGCATTACTTGCATGTCAATACAGTAAGTACTAACATTTGTAAGAGAGGAGTGTATCATACTGGCATAATACTGTACAATCACATGCCATCCTATTTGAAACATATGTAAAATTTACAAAAGTTTAAAGTGAAACTGAAAGAGTACTTGCTTGACCACTGCTTCTATTCTGTTTCCGAGTTTTTAGAGTACCAGAAAAGTGTAGTGTAATTGCTAAAATATTCTTAATAAGTCTATCATTTTATTTTATTATATTAAATTTGTCATCAATATTCAACATGTATTGAATAATTTTTAATTATTTATCCTTTCAAGATAACAATGTGTATGATGGTGTATATACTGTACCAACCTGACTTGTCCTACATCGTTTGTGCAAAATATGTACCTAAACACGATTTACAGGACCAATAAAGAAATACAAATACAAATACAGTTGGTTGGCCTAACTTGGCAGTCGCTTAGCACTTGATGGACCTATCATGTGGCACCACTATTACTTCAGTTGATCTTTACTGCTTGCCTGCTGATCCAAGAAGAGACTCCCACCTGCCACATTGATGGCTGACAGCCAGCCTCATAGCTCCCTCCAGTCTTTGTAGCACACCAGGATGTTACTCGCACAGCATACACAACCCATCCTGAGAACAGCGGCAGAAGTTTTGAATCCAGTGTACATCATGATTGAATAGTACCATCACATAAACTTTGTAGAATATGGCTACAGAGAACATAGTGAAACGAGACAGAGGACAACCTGCAAGAGAACAGGATAATGTGACTATTGAGTCAAATGGAAGGGCTATAAATGATGAGTCATAGGTAGAAAATATGTGTAATAATCATTTCTTAAATATAATAGAAAATATAGATACAAACAGTTCATGAGAAAAAATGTAGCAGTGTGTTGGAAAAGCAACTCTCATAAAATTCAGTCATATGAATGTCGCATGAACTTCTCCTTCTGAAATTAAGAAAATTACCTACTTTCTCAAAAATAAAAACTCATTAGGATTTGACGATGTTTCCAAAAGAGCACTTAAGACTTACTTCCCTGTCTTATCTTAAGAATGGAATGCATCACTAACACAAGGCATTTTTCCAGAGGGATTGAAATTTGCCACAGTTAAAGAGCTCTACAAAAAAGGTGATGGAAGAGATGTCAATAACTACCAAACTGTTTCACTACTCACATCATTTACCAAAACTTTTGAGAGTTTGATATATTCTAGAACGGCTCCCTCCTGAGCAACAATAATATCCTCAGTAGATCAAAGGATTCTGGAAGGGTTACTCAGAGAATGCCATTTACACATTCTTTCACCAAATTTTACAAGCATTGAATAACAAAATAGCACAGATTGATGTTTTTTGCAATCTGTCTAAGGCATTTGACTGTGTGAATCATGAAATTCTCCTAGATACACTGAGATTTTATGGAATTGATGGTATCACCAATGAGAATTCTCCTAGTTAAACTGAGGTTGGGGTTGGGTTGTTTGGGGAAGGAGACCAGACAGCGAGGTCATCGGCCTCATCGGATTAGGGAAGGATGGGGAAGGAAGTCGGCTGTGCCCTTTCAAAGGAATCATCCCGGCATTTTCCTGGAGCGATTTAGGGAAATCACAGAAAACCTAAATCAGGATGGCCAGACGCGGGATTGAACCGTCGTCCTCCCGAATACGAGTCCAGTGTAAACTGAGGTTTTATGGAATTGATGATATAGCCAACCAAAAAAATGCAAAAAGTTATATTTAGTAATTCAACCAATGTAATCAGGGGACTGGGGCAAAATCACATATGAGGTTCCCCAAGCCTTAGTATTAGGTCCATCATTGTTCCTCATATATGTATATGATTTTCTGTCTAATATAGAAAAAGCACAATAAGTTCTTTTTGCAAATGACACTAGTATTGTGATCAATCCAAGCATACATGGAGCAACAGAGGACAATCTTCATAAAAGTGGCAAGCTCTTATTTCTTTCCACATTGTGCTTGGGCAGTGTTGCCACAGATTTCACCAAACGGAGCACTATCTAGTCACAGTTGCACAAGTAAGTGTATAACACTGTTGATGTACGGTGGCAGTTTCCTGATGACAGGTGCTTGCCATAGCCATCTAGTTCATATGTGATATCTGGGGTACTATTATTTTTCCCATGTGTAGAATTCAGAAAGATGTATTCACAATCTTTGCATGAATTAGGAAAAAATGAAAGCGAGAAATGGCCAGTCCTACAAAAATATGAAAGAATTACTTAATCATTTGCTCCAGGTGGTTTGTTGTATAACAGCTAATTTTTTGCTTCTAAGGAAAATTAATTTCATATGGTGGTGTAATAAAAATGTTTCTGATTTTATTTGTATTTTAAGAAATATGTATGTGTAGCTAACCCTATTTCACAAGGGAATTTTGAAGTATGTCAATAGTGTTATATAATAATACCTGGATAAGTAATGGATTACAGGATGTCATATGTACTTCATGACATACATTTACCTGAAATTTTCACACAAATATGGGTAATGATCTGTATGGTGGGGATTTTAAGGGCATTGAAAACTACTGCATTAGGAACTTTGTGTGTGTGTGTGTGTGTGTGTGTGATATAAAGAGAAGCAAGACTGATGTTGATGGAATGCTAAAAGTCTGTATGTATTGAAGAAAATGGAAAGTCTGAAGGAGGTGAGATGTGTTGGTCATAGCAAGATGGGATTAGTGAGGGAAAGTGGACAGATCATAAATTCTACAGGTGAGGATTAAAGAATAACTGCTAGTACCAATGTCGGTGGAAATGTAGGCCATAGAGTTAATTGCCATCAACATTTGTGATTTAATTCAGGATGTTTAAAAGTAGTAAATGGGAAAGGTGACTTCTAAAACATGGAAAACTATAATGTAAATGCAGGGGAGAAATGACAAAACTGCAGTTTAAAGGACAACTACTTTACATGTGTTCCATCCCCACACATGGAATAGGATCAGTCACCTGCCATGTCTTTCCATTTAATTGTTTTTACATAACTGGTAATTAGTTAAGTTGTTGTCATTGTGGTCTTCCGTCAGAAGTCTGGTGTGATGCAGCTCTCTGTGTTAGTTTATCCTGTGCAATCCTCTTCATCTCTGCATAATTATTGCAAACTACATCAGTTGGAAGCCTCCTTACTATAATGAATCCTTGGCCTCCCTCTAAAATTCATCTCCCTCCTCTCCCCGACAAACACACACACACACACACACACACACACACACACACACACACACTCTCTCTCCCGCTCCCTCCCTATTCCTTCCATTACCAAATTAACAATTCCTTAGCCCTCAAGATCTTACCTATCACTCACATTTGTTCATTTTTTTCCCCAGACCCATCATGAGTTTTTCAAACTCCCTATATGGTCTTCAGCATTCTCCAGTAGAATCACATTTCAAAGGATTCTATTTTATTTCTGCATGAACTGCTTATTGTCCACATTTCAAATAGCTTCAGTGAAGACTTCCTAGCACTTAAATTTGTATTATGTGACAGCAAATTCCTCTCTCTCTCAAAAATTATTTTGTCACTATATGTAGCCTTCATTTTATATCCTCTCTACTTCAGCTATCATCAGTTATTTTGTTACTCTAACAGCAAAACTCATGCCCCTTCCAAGTCTTTTATTATCTCTGACAGAATCAGAATGTCATCAGCAAACCTCAAAGTTATTATTTCTTCTCACTGTACTTTAATTCCCTTTCCAAATTTCTCTTTCGTTTTCTTTACTGCTTTCTCAGTGTATAAATTGAAAAAAATAAGAGATACACTACAACCCTTCTCAACTACTAGTTCCTTTCATGACCTATGATTCTTGTAACTGCAGTCTGGTTTACATATGAGTTGTAATTAACCTTTGCTCCCAGTATTTTATCCCTGATACTCTCAGAATTTCGGAGCATGTATTCCAATCAATATTGTGAAAAGCTTTCTCTAAATATACAACTGCTATAAATACAGATTTGCCTTTCTTAAAACTATCTTCTAAGATAAGTTATAGTGACACTTTTGCCTTGTGTGTGTTCCCACATTTTTCTGGGTCCCAAACTGATATTGCTTGAGATCAGTTTCTACCAGTTTTTCCATTCCTCTGAAAATAAATGGAGCCAGTCCTTTGCTATGACTTATTATTCACAACTGTCACCGTCTGCCTTTTATGGAATTGGAATTATTACATTCTTCTTAAAGTCTGAAAGTATTTTATGTGACTCATGTCACATATCTTGTACACTAGAAGGAATAGTTTTGTTGGGGCTGGCTCTGCATATTTTCAGTGCTCTGTCAAATTCCACTCACAATATCATATCTCCCATTTCATCTTCATCTACTTCCTTTTCTCTAATGACAGTGTTGCCTGAAAGTTCTTTCCCTTGCACAGCCCTTGTATATACAATTTCCATTTTTCAGCCTTAATTTCTTTGCTTAGTACTAGCTTGCTTTCTGAGATTTCAATATTAATGCATGTACTTCTTTTTTCTCTCCAAATGTCGGTTCAAGTATCCTATAGGTGGAATCTATCTTTCCTATAGTTATGCATGCTTCCACAGCCTTATATTTGCCCTCTGGCCCTATTCACTTAGCGTTTTTGCACTTTTATCAATCTCACTTTTTAGACATCAGTAATCCCTTTTGCCTGCTTTACTTGCTGTATTTTTATATTTTCTCCTTTCACCTATTAAAAGCAATACATCCTGTGTTATCCAAGTATTTCTGCTATACCTTGCCTTTTACCTATTGTCTTCACTATGTTATCTTTCAGAGCTACTCTTTCATCTTCTATCCTATTCATTTACCCTGTTCTATTTCATTGTTGCCATATCTCCCAGAAACTCCCACAAACTTCTAGGTCTTTAAATTTATCCAGCTTGCATCTTCTTAATGTCCTACCTCCCTGTAATTTCTTAAGTCTGTTGTGTACGGATTCAGGGGTAACTGGCCACCATCTGTAAACAGCTGCAAGCTGTGTTGGCCACGGTCGACGGGCTCCAGGCTGTTGCCCTGGGCCGCAGTGACATTGGGACACCTGAGGTGAGCACTGTGGTGCCTCTGAAACTTGTAACGTTGCATGGGATCTCTGATGCCACTGTGCCCTCAGATTTGGATGTCCCTACTGGTCACACTTCCCTGACGGTGATTGGCAAACTGCGGCAGGGTCGCGAATCCCTGGGCGGAAGGTGAAAGTTGGTGCTGGCTGCAAGGCTCTACCCTTATGCGTCTGTAACAGGTTTGAGGTACTTCCCACTGCTGAAAGTACTTCTGAGCCAGCAAAGGCGGCCTCGCCTGTTTCAGCAGTGGCCAGTCTTCCTGAGAGGCCGGACAAGTGCAGGGTGGGATTGCTTTTCATAGGGAGCTCCAATGTTAGGCGGGTGATGGAGTCCCTTATGGATATGGCAGCTAAGGACAGGAAGAAAGCCATGTGGACTCCATGTGCATACCGTAGGGAGTCATCCAAGATATGGAAAGGGTCCTTCCGGATGCCATGAAGCATACAGGGTCCAACCAACTGCATGTGGTGGCTCATGTCGGCACTAATGACATGTGTCGCTATGGATCGGAAGAGATTCTCTCTGGTTTCCAGTGGCTATCTGAGTTGGTGAAGACTGCCAGTCTTGCTAGCGAGATGAAGGCAGAACTCACCATCTGCAGCATCGCTGACAGGACTGATTGCAGACCTTCCATACAGAGCCAAGTGGAGGGTTTGAATCAGAGGCTCAGATGGTTCTGCGACCATGCAGGCTGCAGATTTCTTGACTTGCGCCATAGGGTGGTGGGGTTTTGGGTTCTGCTAAATAGGTCAGGTGTCCACTAAACACAGGAGGTGGCTACATGGGTAGCAGTGGCTGTGTTGCTTGGACTGGGCGGTTTTTTAGGTTAGAAAGACTCAGGAAAGATAAAAAAGGCTCCAGTCTCAAAGGGTACAGGGCAAAGAAACGATGAGAATTGACCCAGCAACAGTCGGTATTGTAGTTGTAAATTGTTGTAGCTGTGTTGGAAAAGTACCAGAGCTTCAAGCGCTGATAGAAAGCACTGAAGTTGAAATCGATATAGGAACAGAAACCTGGCTAAAGCCATAGATAAATTCTGCCAAAATTTTTACAGAGGTGCAAACCGTGTTCAGAAAGGATAGAATAAATAAAGCAGGTGGTGGTGTGTTTGTGTCTGTTGGTAGCAGTTTATCTTGTAGTGAAGCTGGAATAGATAGTTCCTGTGAATTACTGTGGGTAGAGGTTATATTCAACAGCCATACCAAAATAATAATTGGCTCCTTCTATTGACCCCCCCCCCCCCCCCCTGACTCAGATTATATAATAGCTGAAGTGTTCAAAGAAAACTTGAATCTCATTACAAATAAGTACCCCACTCATACAGTTATAATTGGTGGAGACTTCAATCTACCCTCAATTTGTTGGCGAAAATACATGTTCAAAGCCGGTGGTAGACAGGAAACATCTTCCGAAATTGTATTAAATGCTTTCTCTGAGAATTACTTTGAGCAATTAGTTCATCAACCCACACAAATTGTAAATGGTTGTGAAAACACACTTGATCTCTTAGCAACTAATAATCCTGGTCTAATAGAGAAGCATCATGACGGATACAGGGATTAGTGAACACAAGGTCATTGTAGTGAGGCTCAAAACCATATCAACCAAAACCACTAAAAATAAATGCAAAATATATCTATTTACAATTGCAGATAAAAATTTGCTTGATGCCTTCCTAAGAGAGAGTCTCCACTCCTTCCAAGCTAATTATGTAAGTGTAGACCAGATATGGCTCAAATTCAAAGATACAGTATCAACAGCAATAGATATATTCATACTGCATAAGTTAATAAGAGATGGGACTGATTCACCATGGTACACAAAACACATCAGAAGCAACGAAACAAGCATGCCAAATTCAGAAGAACGCAAAATCCCCAAGACTGGCTAAGTTACACGGAAGCTCGAAATTTAGTGCGTACATCAATGTGAGATGCTTTTAATAGTTCTTACAATGAAACTTTGTCTCAAAATATGGTAGAAAACCAAAAGAGATTCTGGTCATATGTAAAGTACACCAGTGGCAAAAAACGGTCAATACCATCACTGCACGATAGCGATGGAAATGTTACCAATGATTTTGCCACTAAAGTGGAGTTACTAAATACAGTTTTCTGTAATTCCTTCATGAAAGAAGATGAAGTAAATATTACAGAATTTGAAACCAGAACAGCTGTTAGCTTGAGAGACATAAAAGTAGATATCTTAGGGGTTATGAAACAACTAAAATCACTTAAGAAAGACAAGTCTACTGGTCCAGATGGTATACCAATCAAGTTCCTTTCAGAGTATGCAAACACAATAGTGCCTTTCTTAGCAATCATATACAACCACGCACTTGACGAAAGGTCTGTTCCTAAAGACTGGAAAGTAGCACAGGTCACACCAACATTCAAGAAAGGAAATGGGAGTAACCCATTGAATTACAGACCCATATCAACTGACCTTGGAGCATATACTGTATTCAAACATTGTGAATCACCTTGAACAAAATTACTTATTGACACATACCTAACACGGATTCAGAAAATATCTTTCTTACGCAACACAGCTAGCTCTTTATTCCCATGAAGTAACGAGACAACAAGGGATCTCAGATCGATTCCATATTCCTATATTTCCAGAAGGCTTTTGATACTGTTCCGCACAAGTGACTCTTAATCAAATTCCGTGTATATGGATTATCGTCTCAGTTGTGTGTCTGGATTCATGATTTCTTCTCAGAGAGGTCACGGTGTGCAGTGATATATGGTAAAACACTGATATATGGTAAAACAATATCTGGGATTCTGCAAGGTAGTGTCATAGGCCCTCTGCTGTTCCTGATTTACATAAATGATCTAGGTGATAATCTCAGATTGTTTGCAGATGATGCTGTAATTTACGATCTAGTAAAATCATTAGATGATCAATTCCAATTATGAAATGATCCAAACAGAATTTCTATATGGTGTGAAAAGTGGCAATTGGCACTAAACAAAGAAAAGTGTGAGGTTATCCACATGGGTACTAAAAGAAATCCGACAAATTTTGGGTATACGATAAATCGCACAAACCTAAGGGCTGTCAATTTGACTAAATACCTAGGAATTACAACTATGAGCAACTTAAATAGGAAAGATCACACAGATAATATTGTGGGGAAGGTGAAACAAAGACTGCGCTTTGTTGGCAGAACACTTAGAAGATGCGACAAACCCATGAAAGAGACAGCCTACATTACACTTCTCTGTACCCTGCTGGAATATTGCTGTGTGGTGTGGGATCCTTACCAGGTAGGATTGACGGAGGACATCAAAAAAGTGCAAAGAAGGGCAGCTTATTTCGTATTATCCCGCAATAGGGGTGAGAGTGCCACTGATACGATAAGCGAGTTGGGATGGCAATCACTGAAACACAGGCGGTTTTCTTTGCGGTGAGATCTATTTATGAAATTTCAATCACCAACTTTCTCTTCCAAATGCAAAAATATTTTGTTGACATTCACCTATGTAGGGAGTAATGATCATCATAATAAAATAAGAGAAATCAGAGCTCGAACAGAAAGATTTAGGTGTTTCCCATGTGCCATTCGAGAGTGGAATGGTAGAGAAGTAGTATGAAAATGGTTTGATGAACCCTCTGCCAGGCACTTGCATGTGAATTGCAGAGTAAGCATGTAGATGTAGATGTAGATTCAGGTTATTATTTGCAATGAGATAGCTGCTGCGCAATGAAAGCAGAGGTGCATGGCTCAACCCTATGATTACATCAAGCTTTTCTTTTTAAAAAGAGCCATGTGTAGCCCAGTTACCTAAGGAGCAAACATTGTCAGGTTATGGCGCAACTGATTTGCTCCTGTGGAATGCTGTTTAGAGAGCAGCTACTCACCAGAAAAAACCATTAGGTAACATTGCATTATTAAGTTATCCTTCTAATCATTCAGTGAGTCAAGGCATATATCCTAACAGAGTTAAATAAGCTGTACTAACATCTCCCTACAAAACTGGAGATTGGCAAACCACCTATAATTGTAGATTGCTTCAGTACTTCCTGTATTTTCAAGTGTTTGAGAATGTAGCCGATGATATGAACTTGATTCATTTCACTAAATGGACCTTGTTAATTGGCTCTCGGTTTCACTGTCATTGTGGATGTTCCAATTCTAAAGGATTGCCAAAGCCTTTAATTGTATGACTACAAAATTTTACTTGGAATGCTTAAGTGTTATGGCATTATTGACATATCTCTTGTAGGTCTCTAGTCTTATCTTTATGAGAGAAAACAGACCTTGTCACTATAGTGAAACTAACCTAAGAAAAGTTGAAAATAACGTTTGTGCTTCCTGAAACATTAGTAGTGGGACCACTCTTGTCCTTAACCTACATAAATGATCTTCCAGTGAATTTAGAGGGCAGTTACAAACTGTCATATTTGCTGATTATACAAGAGCAATAATGGTACATCCAGACTCTGTCTTACCAGACACAGTTCAGGTGATAACTGAACTTGCCTTCAAGTGGTTCACCACTAACCATTTGTCTTAATCTCACAAAACCTCATGTTAAACGATGACAAACTAGAAAAAAATTACCTTTTAGTGCCAGAAGCAGACATTAATGTTGATACACTAAATGAAACATTCTGCGAATGGCTAACATGTTGAAACAGAGTCAACACACAGGGTGACCCAGCAGTTTTGATCAATGTTCAGGGATATAATATGAACACCCATTTGAAGCAAGAACATTCATATGGACATATGTCCTGTTACAAATGGTTTCTGAAGTAGAACACATCTGACGTACATTTGCTTTTTGGGGTAGTGGTGCACACTTATGGGTCTCAGTCAAATAACCTCTCTGATATTTCATTCTAAGACAACATACCATGCTCTCTTCAGTCACTTTGCTTGGAATTTCTGCCATTAAACTAGACTGATGAAGGTGGAGTTGCTGATGGGCTGTTCTGAGAGAAATAGTGCAAGGGACTGAGAGTGTATCAGAGAAAAGCATTGGTTAACTGTGTTTGTACGTGTGCTATCTAAAGTCTCTCAAATCTACGCTAATGAAAGATATACAGATTTGGTGCATTTGAAATGCATGTTCTAATGTTTACTAACTGTTGTACCTGTGTAAATCTGAAAATGTATGAAATAATACAGAAAATAAATAATAGTGTACTGTAGACTGGAATTCTTTTGGCCAGTTTCAGCCTGTCTTTTTATATAGAGAAGGAAACAAAGGATAGTGGCAGAGAGAAAATTTCAAATACATTTTAACAGTATTGTTAGAGATTTGTACCATCAATTAAGTAACTTATTGAACAAAAAAACATCACATCAGTTGTACCACAAAAAAAGTGGGTCAATGTTTTACCTACACCTGGGGGTACTTTCAGTCAACCATTTCTTCATGAGAAAATGTTAATATGATGTCAGAACGAAGTAAAGTCCATGAATATCTCTAGAGTAGACATTGAGTAACATGAGGAACAAAAAAACACTGAGTTTTGAAGGTAAGGACAGGGAATACTGAACTTTATTCTGAGAATGATATAGTAAATATATAAGTGTAGTATATTTCATCAATGACAAATTAATTTTCAAGTTTCACCATGGTAATTATTTGCAGAGACACCATATCATATGTTAAAGCTACTGTACAGTATGGATATGAGCACTATTACACAAATTACTGAAGCTCTGGTACCTGAACATAGCCACATTTTATTAGTTCTGTTGGGCTGATAATCCTTATCAAATCCTCCGACAGGTGAAATAGTTTATCTTTCTGTTCTGGCCATTTGCAGTAGTATTTTATCTTTCACATACAGTTCACTTTAGCACCCTCATCACTCACTTCAATCCCAGTTCCAGAACATGATTCTTTCTTGTATGAAAATGTAGCATACTGCCAAACTGCTAATTTATCTTTCACATTTGGTGGTGCTCAGTTCAATTCAATTCAATCTCTTTATTCATCCATTAACAACATACATTGTATGGATGTAGTCAATTACAGTATAATTTTTTATATTTAATTTGTTACAAAAGCTTGGATAATAAAAATAAATATTTCATATCATAAATAATATTACTTTTCCATATTCAGATAGTGTTCAATATTATAAAAACTATGTGTTAGTAAAAATTGTTTCAGATATATCTTGAATTTATGAAATTCTTTAATTTTCTTTATTGTAGAAGGCAATGCACTAAAAAGTCTTTTGGGCTGGTAGTTTACACTTTTTTGGTAGAGCGCTCGTTTGTGGGTGTCTCTGTGAAAATCCTCTTTGTTCCTTGTTTCATGGTTATGAACCTGATTATTTAATGTTGAAAATTCCTGGTGAGTTTCCAGAAAGCAGACACATTCGTAGATGTATAAGCTAGGAAGAGTCATTATTTTAAATTCTTTAAATATTTCCCTGCATGACAGTCTACAGGGAACCCCTTTCATTATTCTAATAGCACTTTCTTGAAGTTTGAAAGCTTGTTTTGGCATACCTGTACTTCCCCAGAACATCACACCATATCTAAGCAAATTGCTCATATAAGGTTAATAGGCACATAGCAATGATTCAGTGTTGCAACATTCCCGAAGCATTCTTAGCACATAGCAATGTTTACTTAGTTTTTTACTCAAAACTTCTAGACACTTTTCCCATTTCAAGTGCTCATCCACCCACATACCTAGGAATTTTGTGTATGGAACTTGTGCAATAACATAGTTTCCTAACTCAGCTTTTACTCTTCTTCTAGCTTTACTTTTAAAAGTAAGAAATTCAACAATACCGTTTTATCCTTATTTATGATCAAAGCAATATCGCTAAACCATTTTCCTGTCTCATTTATTGTCCTAGATACACTCTTCTGTAGATTATCCTTGGTGTATCCTTTTACAAAAATGCTAGTGTCATCAGTGAACATCACCATTTCTGCAACTGTCAGATGGTTTGCAAATTGTTTATATACATACAGAACAACAGAGGGCCTAACACGGACCCCTGGGGCAATACACTGCCACCCCCTTTTTTTTTTTTTTAAATCTGAAAGATACTCTTTGCCTGCATGACATATTTGTACTTTCTGTTGTCTGTCAGAGAGATAAGACTTCAACCATTTGAAGGCAAGTTCCCGGATCCCATAACATTCTAGTTTCATAAGCAATAAGACATGGCTGGTTAGATCAAATGCTTTAGATAAATCTAAGAATATCTCACAGTTTAATTCATTCTTGTCCAAGGCATTTAGGACCATTTTCATGAATCGAAAGATTGCCGTTTCTGTGGATTTGTTCTTTCTAAACCCATTTTGAGCATTAATCAGTATTTTATTTTTATTCAGGAAGTCAGCTAGCCTTTCATACATTACTCTTTCATTTACTTTAGAGAAACGTGACAATAATGACTCTGACTTATAAATATTTATGTCAGCTCTACTATCTTTTTTGTGAAATGGCTTTCTTATGGAGAGTTTTAGTTTTGATGGGAACACCCCTGTTCTGAAAGAAGAATTAATAATTTCAGTTAGGTGAGTATCTATACTGGAAGAACTATGTTAGATTACCTTGTCTGGAATTCTGTCAATACTGCAAGACATTTTATTTTTTAGTTTATTAATAGTAGTTCTAACTTTACATTCTGTTATTGGGTACAGAAACATGGTCTTTTCAAAAGTTGGTACTTTTATGTTTTTGTTGTTTGAATTTCACAGACTTTTAATTAGGTTTGATGCTACATTCAATAATGTTCACTGAATATACTGGCTACCTGTTGAGCATCTTCTGTCACTTTATCCTCACTTTTAATTATGAAATTATGGGTCTTGGTTTTACATTTTCCTATGCTATTGTTAATAACCTTCCAAATCAATTTTGACTTATTGCTTCCCTTGTTGATGCATGAATCATTGCTTAACCTTTTTGCTGCCTGTAAAACTTTCCTATAGAGACTTCTATATTTCCGATAGTATGGTTTTATTGTTGTATCTATTTTAGCATGTTTGCTTAGGTTTCTAAGGGCAATTGCTGATTTTTTTAATCCCTTGTGTTACGGTACCCATGTGTTTGTCTTCTCACTGACTTTAATTCTTTTTAATGGGAACACTACATCATAGCAATATTTATAATCAGTGAGAAAACTGTCATACTTTTTGTCTACATCATCAATTTTTTTCTGTGCCCCACTGCACCCATTTTAGCATACTATTAAATACCCTCATGTTGTTTGCATTAATAAGTCTTCTTTGTACATATTTTTTAGTAACTGTGCATTTCTTATTGTTCTCATTCCTAATCATCATTTTTAAAACCATATGGTCAGAATAGCTTGTGTCTGTTACTTCAATCATTTCTCCATGCTACTCTATCCTGTGCAAGCTGCTTCATCTCCCAGTACCTACTGCAACCTACGTCCTTCTGAATCTGCTTAGTGTATTCATCTCATGGTCTCCCTCTACGATTTTTACCCTCCATGCTGCCCCCCAGTACTAAATTGGTGATCCCTTGATGCCTCAGAACATGTCCTACCAACCGGTCCCTTCTTCTGGTCAAGTTGTGCCACAAACTCCTCTTCTCCCCAATTCTATTCAATACCTCCTCATTAGTTATGTGATCTACCCATCTAATCGTCAGCATTCTTCTGTAGCACCACATTTCGAAATCTTCTATTCTCTTTTTGTCCAAACTATTTATCGTCCATGTTTCACTTCCATACGTGGCTACACTCCATACAAATACTTTCAGAAACGACTTCCTGACACTTAAATCTATACTCGATGTTAACAAATTTCTCTTCTTCAGAAATGCTTTCCTTGCCATTGCCAGTCTACATTTTATATCCTCTCTACTTCGACCATCATCACCAAATAGCAAAACTCCTTTACTACTTTAAGTGTCTCATTTCCTAATCTAATTTCCTCAGCATCACCCGACTTAATTCGACTACATTCCATTATCCTCATTTTGCTTTTGTTGATGTTCATCTTATATCTTCCTTTCAAGACACTGTCCATTCTGTTCAATGTAATAGTATGAGCATATACAATACATTATTTGTTTCTATTAAAAAATTCGTCAGTGGAGTAGGAGTTGGCCACTAATAAGTCTTTCAGGCTCATTTTAAACTGATCTTTATTTGTAACTAAATTTTTTATGTTTGCTGGCAAATTATTGAAGATGAGTGTTCCTGAGTAGTGGACCCCTTTTTGAACTAAAGTAAGTGCTAAGTCCTTGTGCAGATCATTTTTGTTCCTGGTATTGTATGTATGAACTGAGCTGTTTCTTGGAAAAAGAGATATATTATTTAGGACAAATATCATTAAGGAGTAAATATACTGAGAGGCAGTAGTTAGTATACCCAGTTCTTTGAAGAGGTTTCTACAGGACGTCTGTGAATTTACTCCACAAATAATATGTATTTCATGCTTTTGGACTCAGAAAACTTTTGTTTGACTTGAAGACTTACCCCAAAATATTATACCATATGACATTATGGAATGAAAGTAGGCAAAGTATGCAAGTTTTTTCATTTTTATATCGCCTATGTCTGCTAACACTTGAATTGCAAATACAGATTTGTTAAGGCGTTTCTGCAGTTCTGTGGTGTGCTCCTCCCAACTGAATTTGTTATCAAGTTGTAATCCCAGTAATTTAAGACTGTCAACCTCTTCTATCTGCTCTTCTTCATACTTTATGCATATGCTGGGTGGAAACCTCTTACAGGTTCTGAATTGCATATAGTAAGTCTTTTCGAAGTTTAATCTCAGTGAGTTGGCTGTAAACCATTTGTTAATATCAATGAAAATATCATTAGCAGATCTTTCTAGAACTACATTCGACATACTATTTATTGCAATACTTGTGTCATTTTCAATCAAAATGTACTCTGCTTCTGGCAATATAACTGATCAGAGATCATTGATGTACACAAGAAAAAGCAATGGCCCTAAGATGGAACCTTGTGGGACACCACATGTAATTTCTTTCCATTCTGATGATGACTGATGATTTAATTCACTAGTCCCTTGCACTGACACCCTTTGTTTCCTGTTAGCGAGGTATGACTTGAATCATTTTGCAGCACTGCCTGTGACACCATAGAATTCTAATTTATTTAAAAGGATGTAGTGGTTCACACAATCAAATGCCTTTAACAAATCATAGAAAATAACTGCTGCTTGTAATTTGTTATTTAATGAATTAAGTACATTTTCACTGTAGGTGTAAATAGCCTTCTCGACATCAGAACCCTTCAGAAATCCAAACTGTGTTCTTGATAATATGTAATTTGTGGTCAGATGGTTGAGAAGCTGCCTGTACATTACTTTTTCTAAAAGTTTTGAAAATGCTGTCAAAAGTGAAATCGGTCTGTAGGTTGGTGGTATCTCTTTATCCTCTTTCTTGATTAGAGGCTTAACATCTGCGTCTTTTAGCCAGTCAGGAAATGTCCCAGTTATAGTTGACTGGTTACACAAGTAACTTAGAATTGTACTACACTTACAAGATCATGCCTTAATTAACTTTGTTGATATGTCACCGTAACCACTAGAATGCTTTGTTTTTAAAGATTTTATTATGGAAGTTATTTCTTTTGGTGAAGTGAGTGACATATTCATGTACCTTAAGCTATTTGTAAAGGCTAGTTTCAGATATTCAAGAGCATTGTTTACTGATCCTGACAATCCCATTCTATCAGTAACAGATATAAAGTACTTGTTAAATACATTTGCCGCACTATGCCCATCGGTTACTAATGTGTCATCTACCCTTAATGCTATTTGCTCCTGTTCCTTTCTGATTCTATCAGTCTCCTCTTTCACTATATCCGATATTGTTTTTATTTTGTTCCCTGGCATTGCTATCTTCTTCTTGTAGTGCATTTGTTTAGATGTCTGAATTACTATTTTTAATATTTTACAGTATTCCTTGTACTCGTATTTAGCTAAATCATCAGCACTGGAGCTATTCTTGGTTCTAGGGGACTGATTACCACAGCTGTTAAGTCCCATAGTGCTCAGAGCCATTTGAACTATATTTTTAATGCCAAAATAGTAAGGGGATCCAAAGGTGACATTATAGGCCACTATTGACTTGATGAAAGGAATATGAGAGGTGAACTACTCAGTGCATCTGCAGGAGAGTGGAGAATCATAATAACTAACACATTCTTCACATTACCATCCAGATGTCACTTCACCTGGAAGTCCCAAAGAGATTCAGACGAAAATATTACCTGGAATCAGATTGATTGCGTCTTGATAAATCAAAGATATAGAAACAGCTGTCTCTCAATGAAAACCTATCCAGGTGCCAACATTAACACAGACCAGTATCCCCTAGTTGGTATCTTTCAAATCAGAATGAAGAGAGTTCAATAGAAAAAAATCAAAATGTATGATATCTGCAAACTGGAAGAATCTCCCATAAGAGAAAGTGCAGGAGTCCATCTTAATATTGAACTAAAGTCTCTGTCATGTAGCTTGTGCACTGAAGAGGTCATTTTTAAAGATAGTTTTGAAACCCTCCCATACTACTCACGTGTAGTGAGAGAAGGTATGGGGGACTCTGATTGAGTGAGAGGGAGAGGATGAGTGAGTGAGAGATAGAGAGAGAGAGAGAGTCTGGAGAGCAGTAGTTTGATCCTTTTATCATAGTGTAAGTAATTTTGTGTGTGTGTGTGGTTTAAATATTTATGTGTACCTGTACACACACACACACACACACACATTTTTTCTTCTTATCTTCTTTTTCCAAACGTTATATATATATATATATATATATATATATATATATATATATATATATATATATATATATACAAAGATGATGTGACTTACCAAATGAAAGTGCTGGCAGGTCGATAGACACACAAACAAACACAAACATAGTCACAAAATTCAAGCTTTCGCAACAAACTGTTGTCTCATCAGGAAAGAAGGAAGGAGAGGGAAAGACGAAAGGATGTGTGTCTGTGTATGTGTGGATGGATATGTGTGTGTGTGTGCGAGTGTATACCCATCCTTTTTTCCCCCTAAGGTAAGTCTTTCCACTCCCGGGATTGGAATGACTCCTTACCCTCTCCCTTAAAACCCACATCCTTTCGTCTTTCCCTCTCCTTCCCTCTTTCCTGATGAGGCAACAATTTGTTGCGAAAGCTTGAATTTTGTGTGTATGTTTGTGTTTGTTTGTGTGTCTGTCGACCTGCCAGCACTTTCATTTGGTAAGTCACATCATCTTTGTTTTTAGATATATTTTTCCTATGTGGAATGTTTCGCTCTATTATAACCATATATATATATATATATATATATATATATATATATATATATATATTGGAAAAAGAAGATAAGAAGAAAAACGAGAAACAAGGGAAAATGTATATAAATGTACACCACATGAGTGAAAAAAGTTAAAAAGCATTAAAAAATATATTTTTGTTCATTAAAAAAACCATAAACAGAAAAAACATACTTGCATATTTATTTATTCATACATAATGTATGAGTACCCTGTAAATATATATCTACACACCATGTGCGTCTTGTAAATAGGATGCTTCTCATCCCGTACGGTAAGTCTTCCCCGACCCCCAGTTCTGGGAGACTTTCCCAAAACCTATTCCTTTTCCTAGGCCTCTCCAGTCCTTTTCCTTCACGCTTCTTCCACCCCCTTCTACTCTTCTGCCTGAAGAAGGAGCCACTGGCTCCGAAAGCTTACCAATCACAACAGTCTTTTATGTGTGTGTACTGCCGCCACTTGGTGAATAGATTTGTTGTCTATCCAATTAAATAATTTTTTTTAATAATTGGTTGTTTTCCTTGTAAATAGAATGGTTTTTAAGTTTTTTCACCTGCTGCTAGCCGTCCAAGTCAGATTAGTTTTTAATTGTACATGTATATCTGTATAGCTCACAATCCATCAGATTTTTGTTATTGTAAAAGCAGCTGCTATTGGGGCTGTGGAAATTAGATTCTAAGTGTGAACAGTACATCCACCCCCTTCAACTCTTCTGCCTGAAGAAGGAGCCACTGGCTCCGAAAGCTTACCAATCACAACAGTCTTTTATGTGTGTGTACTCCCGCCACTTGGTGAATAGATTTGTTGTCTATCCAATTAATTAATTTTTTTTAATAATTGGTTGTTTTCCTTGTAAATAGAATGGTTTTTAAGTTTTGTCACCTGCTGCTAGCCGTCCAAGTCAGATTAGTTTTTAATTGTACATGTATATCTGTATAGCTCACAATCCATCAGATTTTTGTTATTGTAAAAGCAGCTGCTATTGGGGCTGTGGAAATTAGATTCTAAGTGTGCACAGTACATCAGAATTACTATAAAAGCTGCCTGGACTGTGGAATTTAGTTTTAGTAAAAAAGTATCTCCACATTAGTTTTTAGCGTAGATTTATAAATCGGGAAAAATCTACTTCACATCCTGAAAGTAGCCCATAAGCATTTTTAGAGGTATGCAACTGTTCTATCCGCTGAATCGTCTATGAACCATTTTCTAAACATTCAAGTACATGGGCGATGCAGAGGCATATGTTTTAATGGTTGAGGTTATGCCGAGATTTCGTGTATGATCGATCTCACACCCACTGAGTTCATAGCTTGCTAAATCGTTACGCGTAAGCCTGGATCCCACTGTAGCGCTGTCATCGGTTTTCTTCAACGATACCTCCAAATACATGAAACTCTTTCATGGAAGCGTCTTTGTGCTGGATGGCAATCCTAATTTCATCACTTTTGTTAAATGTGGTTGAAGCGCAAGGTTTATGCGAGAAGTATTCTTGATAAGTAATTCGCTCGTCATAGTCTTCTGGATAGTTATATTGAGTGAGGACATCATTGCAGGATTTCAAGCTAACTGAGTTAAGAAACTTGTAGTTCGCACATGTTATCACTTTGCGGTTTGGTAGCGAAGTGGCCTGCTGTGGACTATGTACACTGATTTTATACCGTGCGCCCATCCCACCTTAGATGTAATCGTACAATGATTTCCTCACCACGAAAGTCAAAAAGTTGATTATTTTGGTCCACAATACGCAAATCCAAATAGTCCGAAGTCTGAACTGCCACTGGAAGGTATATTGCATTGGTGAGAGTCTCAACAATCTTATATCCTCTAGCAACTGAGGAGAAGAACCCGTAAATAGTTTTAATCAGATTGTCGTTGAGATAGGAGTTCGTCGCAAAGTTACATTCGACTCGGGTTGTGCTGACAGGCAGTATGTCCACAGTTTGACCTGACTTGTAAAATTTACTAGGATCCTTCTTCAAAACCTGTCCTTTTGTGCAAACCAGAAGGCGTCCTACTGAACCTTTCTTGTTAAAGTCAATCGTTGTATTGACAGTCCTTACTTCAGATTTAAGTGTATTGATGTTTGAACGTAGCTCAATACCTTCTGTAGACTGTTTTGAGACTTCGTTTAAATCATCAGTATCGTATGCACCAGGTTCTATTTCCACAATGTCTTTTTCACCATTAATATCCAGATACAGTTTGTTGTTAGCCTCAGTGGTATTTAGGATGCTGTTGTACATCTCCAGCCCAATCAATATAATACTATATTCATCAATGCTCAAATCAATTGGTAGGAAGTAATTTGCTTGTAATACAGATGATGGCTCTTTCAAAGTGAAATTGTACGACATTGCACCTGAACCTCAACTGATGAAGGAATGTTTAAAGCTCTATCTTATATATTCTTCTTCTTCATCTTCTTTGTAAATGTCAAGAAGAACATGATGCATAGATGTCCGCAGAGGTGTGTATTAAAGTCCTGATAGCTCCGAAAATTGTAGAACACGCGTCTTTTTCGAGTGTAATTCTTCTGACGGTGGGATGCAATCAAATGAGTCCAAATAGTAGACGGTATTTTCATTTTTCATAACATATGACACCTAGTGGGTGCGGCGGGGGCCTCCAGCAACATATAAATTCACAATACAACATTCACCAGTTTTCCGCATAGTCTTCGGCAATGTATTCCACATAAACACACCACAGAATCTTGGAATGTTGAATTTTTTTCTAACAAACTTAAGAAGATCCGTGTTTCTGAGCGGTCGGTCTGGTAGGACTGCTAATGGGCTTTATATTTATTTATGAATAGACCAAGTCTTTGCCTTTGTGTTTCCAGGTATCGTCCCTTTCCGATGGCTGCTGCTTCCATCATGCGGTTATGCCTTCTTGCTTCTTCTACTTGTTCCTCGGAGTTTTGCGCGTTCTTGACTGTTCCAGTAATAGTCGAAGTACCACCAGCCACTGAGAGAGCTGAGCTGGCAGGGATGAGGAATGGAAGAAAACCACCTGGTGTCTTGGGTACTAGTAGAACTCGAGGTGCTTTAATGGATCCTCTTCTTCTTCCCACACACATCTGCTTCAGGGCACTTTTAGCTGCATACATCGCTGTCAGGATACAGTTCTTCAAACAGCCGTTCTTCTTCATCTTCGTCTTCTTCTTCTTCTTCAGTGCACGTCGTCTAGCATTCATAGTTCGCTTGAAATTCAACACCCCTAGCCCAACTTAATTTTATCACGCATGGTTTTATCAACTACAAATGCTGCAACGCGTTGACTTGTACCAATATCCTTTCTTCTGCGTATCGCTTTAGTCTTATCAGCTAAAATCCTATCTGCAATGTGACAACTTGGGAGATATTTATTTGCAGCGTATGCAATACTGTGTTCCATATACACTTTGTCGAACTGATTAATTCCCTTATCACCTAGTGCCAAGCGTTTTTGAAGCTTTGTTCCAGGTCCACAGTAGTTACGTCACGGAATGTGTAATTCCACTGCCGGTTTGTCTGTAATACCACCACGTCCCCTAATGCGTCTCCTATCATGCATCTTACACTACTGTGGTGGTTGTGCTCTATGCACCATATTATATAACAAATCATCAGCGTCAATCCCGCTGGTTTGTGCTGCAGGACTTATGACACGCTCTATGAGAGCGTGTAGAACCAGCGCGCAATTTCTTCGCCTTTACTACGTTCTGGGATCTGTTCTCTGTACTTTGGAAACTGTAACTATCTCTTTTGACCAGTTTGATAGACATGCTTTGTCAATTGCCGTCTTGTCTTTTGAGATACGTACCAAATCACCTACATTAAATTTCTGTTTACGTAGATCCAGCATACTAATGTGACAGTACACCGTATCCATGAGCCCATTATCACGAGCGTCGATTAGTCTCACTTTTATTGTGCTATGATTGGCTCGATTATACTGAGGAATTATTTCTGGGACGATATTTATCCATTTTTAAGAGATGCGAAGATTAAAACGCATCCACATTTGACTTTTTATTGTTCTGTTTAGACGTTCCACGATACTCGCCTTCTGGTGGATGAATGTTGAGTGGTGATGTATTTCATACCGCTGCATCACGGTCTCGGAATACCTATTGTCAAACTCTCCATCGTGATCGTTTTGGAGGATGTCCGGGCATCGATTCGTCCCTGTCTGCAGCAAACGGTCAAACACATCCGCGACATTTCTCCCCATTTTTATTTTAACAGATAATGTCCAGGCAAATTTAAAGTATGTATCAATAACCATTAAAATATATTTGAATCCATTATTCTCATGTGAATATTCCCTCATATCTACAAGGTCAGCCTGCCATAAGTCATCCAAACCTTTAATCATAACATGTCTATGAGGGTATGTTTTGCATGCTGGTTCGTGCAGTTCTCGAACTACTGACTTTTTTTTATGATACCTCTCTCTCTAGCGTCAGAGATTACTGAAACAACCTCATTCGAATGAGCTGTATTATCTGCAGCAGCTAATGCCATGAGCAGATGTAGTCGATCTATTAGCTCGTCAGGTCGTCATAATATGCATAATGCGGGATCCGATTGTTCACTGTTTTATGCTCATGTCAATACCATCGCAGCTGCTGCACCTTGTTGGTGTTGTTTCCACTATCAAGTATTGGTTTTATAATGGTTTTATATTTCTTGTTGCTCTGACTTTTTGCGATCTTTTGTATGTCAGTCAAATGCAGCATTTCACGGTACATTTCCCCATCATTAACTGAATAATTTATGGGTTTTTTCGTGGATCTTAGGAAAATAAGATTCAGTAAGCCAGGTATGCTCTCAAACCGCCTGTCACCAATCTGTATTGTGTCATCAGTTAAATTTATAGGCTATGTACCCAGCATGTACGGTCTTCCTCTGCTGACGCCGAATGTCCTATCTATCTGGCCAGGGGCATGACGGATAATGAATTAGTTAATGGCACACCATCGTTATCGTGTGCTTTTGTTTTGCTGAGTGCTGCCTGAGACATTCAATAACCAGCTTAAAGGTCTCTCTCAGTGTTTGCTGTCGATCCATATGCCCTAACCTTAGCAACAGTAATTTCTCTCGAACGGCTTTCTCCGCCTCAATGGCTTTCTGCTTCGTTGACATCTCGGTGTATACTAATCAGACACCTCTGCAGCGTAAGGCTTTATACATCCGCTCTTATTCCTCTTATTATGTGACTGCTCCACCTTCTCAACAACAAGGGCCTCTACATCTATTTTTCTCTCTATAGCTTCGACGTTTTCAGGTAAGTCGGTTACTCGATTTCATTAACTAACTCATTTAATGCGTTGATCATTCTCAGAAGAGTCTGGTAATACGTTTCTAGCTCCCTGAGCATACTTTCAGCTCTGTGCACGATAGCTGAATTTTCACATCCATGTACAAACGAATGTTCTACCTACGTTCACCCATTCTCTCCGGTTGAAAGCTAGACATGCGCTCGAATTTGTCAATGGTGCAGCGTATACTGTTCTATTGTACTCACCTCTCTTACCGGGCTATATACACAGAAACTCTTCGAAGTTCCGTCTGTACCTACCACAATTCAGTTTTCTAGTTTTATCAACAATGAGAAAGGCTGGCCTTTGTGGCCGAGCGGTTCTAGGCGCTTCAGTCCGGAACCGCGCTGCTGCTACGGCCGCAGGTCCGAATCGTGCCTCAGGCGTGGATGTGTGTGGTGTCCTTAGGTTAGTTAGGTTTAAGTAGTTCTAAGTTCTAGGGGACTGATGACCTCAGATGTTAAATCCCATAGTGCTCAGAGCCATTTGAATTTTGAACAATGAGAAACCCATACTGTGAATGTTTTCAGCTATCGGCACATGTCTTTACAAAATCATTGAACGACATGTCAGTTCGTACATGTGGTTGCTAACTGTCTTTTAAATTCAGCTTATCTTGTTTGAAGGCTATAATGAGGTTTGTATTATCCCTAACCAACTCTTTCGGGATTCTGGAATATGTTTGACTTAGATAAAATACATCAGCACCCATATGACGGCCGACAGAGATATATTTTTGAATTTCGTCATGGTTTTCCAAAACAACATCGTCAAATATGAACACAGTGTTGGCTTTATATTTTCACGTGGAGGGATATCACTGCTTTCACTGAATAACATGTATGTAACGCCTTTTACACCATGCTGTATCCCCTGTAATAAATGATGCATGGAATGAAACAGTCTTTTTGAGAATACACAAACAGTTCGGACTCAGTCTACGTTTGTTAGCAGCGTCATGAGGACATTAGTCTTGCCACAATTGGACTAACTTACAATTATTATTCGTATATTATCAGGAAGGAGTATTCCATTCTGCTTCTTCTTCAGGTCTTCTTTTGCATCTTCAGAGGACCAGTCACCAACAACAAAGTCTTGATGCGTCACCCACCTGGCCATGATATCGATATGTCAGGTTTTGGTGTGCAATGAGATTTTATAGAAAAATGAAGCTTGTAATAGTAATAATAATAATAATAATAATAATTTATAATAATATATGTAGCCACTATAGCGCAATCATCTTACTGGATGAGCTACAATAATGGTATATGTAGCCACTATAGCGCAATCATCTTACTGAATGAGCTACAATGGCTACATCTTGCATAATATAATGATGGGGTAGTTAAATAAGAAAAACAACAAAGATATGCGATTACATCTATTTTATTTACATTTCAGCAATGATACACATAGGCTGACCTTACATCATCAACAACAAAAACTACTTATTGATTTTTTACTGTATTTCCCCAATAACTGTTTTTTGTATGCAGTGAATTCAGCATGTATTTCTCTCAAACTGCTGGGTGGTTATTTAGCTTCTTCTTTTGATGCTGCAGTTATGCAGTGTTCTATATCATCTGCATGCACACACTATGTACAGTGACAGCTGACGATGTCTTTGTACACAGTTTGAACACACGGCAGCACATAGACCAGTTTTTCTGGCACAAGGGATAGCACCATCCGTAGATCGAACAAGTTTGTAACGGTGGAGCATTGTAGATAAACAGATCGGTCTCCAGATCTCACCATGAGTGTCGAGCAATTCATACAATGATGTTACTGAAAGCGTCGGACCTGCACAGTAAATGTCCAGAGATCGAATACTCAGAGGTCATCTGTTGGTTGCTGTAATGTTCTGCATGATACAGTTCATCCCATTCCAGATCCGTAAACTGAACATTAGTACTTCTCGATGCATTTTCAATCTCTAACACAACACTACAGTCACTGTCCACTGATGCTTCTATGCCAATACTTAAGCGGTTTGAACCACTAGCTGTCAAATTGTAAGTTGAAGTGAAAAACATTAGAGCACTGGGAGGAATCAGCAGCTTCACACCCACCACATCAACACTTTGTCCTTGAAGTAACATAAGATGTTCTGGGGTAGTGCATATGTTCAGATGGTTCAAATGGCTCTGAGCACTATGGGACTTAACATCTGAGTCATCAGTTGCCTAGAACTTAGAACTACTTAAACCTAACTAACCTAAGGACATCACACACATCCATGACCGAGGCAGGATTCGAACCTGCGACTGTAGCGGTCGTGCGGCTATAGACTGAAGCGCCTAGAACTTCTCGGCCACAACGGCCAGCGGTGCATATGTTGGACACCAATACTGACCCACACAGTGTGGTGGGTCCCCAGCACAGTTGTTCTGAGAGTCAGGGACTTGCTGGGTGTCCAGATCAATGAGCAGGATGCTTAATAGCAGCTTGTTGACCTGCTCCAGCATGCTGATCAGGTGCGCTACAGGATACAAAGGTGCTACTACCGCTGCTGATCCTGACAGGCCAAAGTTCGCTCCAAGTCCCAGTGAGACGATTGTGGCTGCTGCTGGTCCAGACAAAAAAAATGGTTCAAATGGTTCTGAGCACTATGGGACTCAACTGCTGAGGTCATTAGTCCCCTAGAACTTAGAACTAGTTAAACCTAACTAACCTAAGGACATCACAAACATCCATGCCCGAGGCAGGATTCGAACCTGCGACCGTAGCGGTCTTGCGGTTCCAGACTGCAGCGCCTTTAACCGCACGGCCACTTCGGCCGGCTGGTCCAGACACCCCAGAGGTCACTGAACAAAGAAGAAGGAGAAACAATAAGAATCCACAAACAATGACATAGAGTTGAACAAAGAAAGGGAACTTGACACATAAGAGGAGGAGGAACCGCTACATGCAGTAATAGTGGCAGCAAGATGTGACGAGTACTTAATTTTATGTTTCTTCTGTGATGGAGAGGCAGATGAGGATCTTGTCTTCTGGTGATGCCTCATGGTTCTTCTTCTTTCACAGACTGACTGCGACTGGGAGTGGTGAGCTATATCATTCGCCTTGTATCCCCTGCATCACCATGATGTGACCAGAAATTAAATATTTATTGACTTCAGCTGTATTTCTGGAACCATTCTCAGACAGGCATTTGGCCTGGAAGGAGTTCTTGTGTGTGTCGGCATCCCACAGGGTTTTACTGGATAAATGCTGCTTTGTTTGTGGGTCAGTCTAACTGTGACTGACGGCACGTGTAGGCCCAGCAGTGGAACGCAACAGGATGAGAAAGACAGAGAGAGCATTGTCTCGACAGCAATTTCTGAATTGCTTTTGTTCAGGGATTAGTGTGACATGTGGTCTATCAGTTGTGGGGCCTAAGTGGACACCTCTTGGACACCTGCACGTGGTGCGGCCACTGGCGGACACGTCACTTCGCGGGGCCCCCAGTCCACCCCGACTACAGGCAGTCTTCATGGGTGGTGTGAGCTGGCACTGGGTGTGGGATAGTGGATGATCCGTGCTTTGCGATCGAAAGGTGTAATTTTATGTGATGATTGCTTCATGACGGTATTCCTTGCATGGTCGGTGTAACAAAAAACGATCGATTCAATTACTTCTTTTCGATGTAATTTACAAGGCCTGCATCTTCCCAAACAACAGAGAGATCCAACCCATGCAAACTGATTTTTTTTTATAAATAAACCATATACATTCTGCTACATAACTGAATTTCCTGTCATGAGATCCTTCCTCTACAGCATGGACTGAGTCCTTTTCCTGCCAATTTCCAGATAGAGGAGGGGAGGATTGGGGGTTTATCAGAGGTGGAGGGGTTAATTATTTTATCAATTTAATTACATAGTCAATTAAATTAATAGAGTGAGAGAGGGCTATTCGAATAACTCAGTCCTGAAGGTGTACCCATATCAGCGAAGGTAGGGGGAAGATTGGTGGTTTCCTGAGGGATCGGGAGGAGCAGGTGGAGGGTTGGGGGAACAATAGGTTAAGGACCTGTCAATGAAAATGAAGCAATATTACCAGGGTTCATAATCCTCTTAGCAGAACAATAGGTTAAGGACATGCCAATCAAAAGAGAACCACAGGTTCTCCCCTGAACGCATACTTCCCCTGAATGGAGGCAACCTGCACTACCAAACTGTGCTCATGCCTGTTTTGTCCCACTACTCAGGTGCTGCTGGCTACAGAGTCTTGGTTATGGGAATGGCCACCACAGGCAATAGACTTGTCAACTCTAGAGAGCTTAGTCAGCTCTCATGTATTCATTACCAGGATAGCAAACAGAAAACGAAAAAGAGAGAGAAAATATCTGTGTGTGTAACCTTAGTGGTAATATACTCTATAAGCAAATGTTTTAAATTTAATAAGAGATCATTTACTTGAAGTTGGAAAAATATAATTAACCTTTATTCGGATTTCTGTGACTGCTTGTTCTGGTGCAAAAGCTCGAAGCATGTCTCTCATGATGTTCTGAAGACTTAGGAATATTTTGATTTATTCGGCACCATCACAGAAAATGACAATTCATGCAAGTAAGTGATTGTGGCAGAAGAATCATCATTGCTTAACATATCATTTTTCATTCTGTGAATAAAGTCGCCTAGATCGCTTAACACATAGCACCTAACAAATGCCCAGGCACTCATTTTGCCACTTTTGTAGTAGAAATGAAACCTTATACGTACTCCTGCAGTAGATTCTGTGTGAGAAAATCCTGGACAATTTCTGCACGCTGGGGCAGCTGTTTCGCATCGGTAGCACTCATTTCACAACACTTCCCACAAAACTAACGTAATTTGACGTCACGTGAAATATTGACGACAGCATGAACTGCTATCGACTTCGGTTAGTGTTCGATATGGGAGTCTCACAAGACTTCATGCACGTGTATTGGAGACTTTCATAAAAACCACGTCATTCTAGGAATGATTTATTGTAATCATCGTTATAATTAAATGCCACAGTATGCCGTCCTAAGGAAACGGAGCGCTGAAAATTCATCAGAAACACCTCATCATTATCAATAAATGTGAATTAATAACGCATCAAGAATATAAACTTCCATGAGGTAAGGGGGTGTTTTCCAACAGGATAATCCTCGCTCACTTACCTCTGTTATGACACAACATGTTCTTAGAGTGTCGATATATTGCCTTCGCCTGTTCGATTACCACATCTGTCTCCAGCCAAGCACGTATGTGACATCATAGGACGACAACTCAGCGCCATACACAACTAGCATCAACAGTCCATGTATTGACCGACCAAGTGGAACAGGCATGGAAGTCCATCCCACAAACTGACATCCATCACCGTACAACACAATGCATGCACGTTTACATGTTTGCATTCAAGATTACGGCGTTTACACCGGTTACTAATGTACCATCATTTGGCATTTGCAGTGTCTTACCTTGCGCTTACATTAACCTGCGATCTTGCAGTGCTAATCACTCAAAGATGTTAACCAGCCAGATGTATTCTCGTAATTTCATTATTCTACATTAATTATTTTTTGATGATGAGATTTTTTTCCTGTCAGTGTATAATGGATTTTCTTAGTTATCATTCTGCTCATGGATGGAAAATTTAGCCGATTTCTTTGTGTGGGTGCTGTTTAGTCACTGATCGGCCGTCAAGATAGATAAGAACCGTGGCGAAATAATGCTTACAATCTCTTTTCTGTTGCTTCCTTGATCAGACCATACCGAGCTACAGAAAGAAGCCTGTCTACGACCATGACTCACATATTTCGTAGTCAATTCTCAAAACATAAACATGACTGTAGTGTATTTGCCGGTCATCCGTCTTCAATTCCCATAAGGCTACCCCCTCTCTCTGATGCAAAACTCACTCACAAATCTATAGGAAAAGAGAAAACCACGACGGCTGGCTGATTCTGCATTCAGCCTTGCACGATGGAGCAATTCTACTGCACTTGGAAGAACACAGCCGTGCTATATTGTAAGTGTGCACGCCTATGTTTAATCGTAGAAACATAAGTTTAGAAGGCTACCATTATCTGTGCTTGAACACAGGACAAATTTTTAAATTTCAAGGTGAAAAAAATTCACTTTCTAGGACTGGAACCTTCTCAAAGTCTACGGGATCAACACAATGCCACAGGCAATCAAAAAGCTACGAATTCTGATATCCAGTTGGTATACTACAGAACAATACGGCAAACTGGAGAGATGAGACTTATTTTGTTGCAGTCCTAGACTGCTAAAGGTTGATTCTACCGTCCAGTTCGAGGATGGTTTTGAGAGGAGTCCCACAGTCGTCTAGTCGTACATTGCCTCTGGGCTTCACTTGACCCAGCCAACCCAAACAAGCAGCTTTCAAAACAAATTTTGTTCAATTTCGGTTATGCCAGTCGACAACAGCAGGAAATAGCGTCGACGTAAATAACAAAGTCTCTAATTTCGTTGAGAGACTCTGTAACCTATACGATGAACGAGCGCTCCTTAAAACAGTAGAATTAAGGAGAAAACCTTCGCCATGGCTCACAGATCATCTCAAACACCTCATGAGTGTCGGAGACGTAGCATACAGGAAATATAAGCGGCATCCGACATCTGATAATTACACCACATACAAACAGCTACGCAACCGAGTAAGTCAATCCGAAGTAAATGCAAAACTCAGGTATACCCACTCGTTAACTGAGGACATTCAATACCTGGCGTAATGTAGTAAAATCTGCGAAGCCTAGGAATAGTCAAACCTAAAACTGCTGCTGAACTTCTACATCCTGTACTGTCCTAAATGAGTATTTCGCAAAGCAAGCATCTATACTTGACCAATACAAAAGGGCACCAACTATTGATTCCCTTAATGCATCGGTAGTTGGTGGACGCGAGAAATTTCCTCTGCAGACTGTACGCCATAACACGGTCAGGAAGTCAACTGCGCGAATTCATTCTACAGCTGCAGGACACGATAATATTACCGTGGAAATGATCGATTTTCTCGTCGATCCACTGCTGCGTATAATAACGGACATTTTTAACAATTCTTTTACCTCTTGCGTCTTGCTATCACATTGGAAGCAGGGATTCATAAAACCATTACCAAAGAAGGAATTTGCCAAAGGACCTTCCGACTACAGATCCATTTGCATTCTACCAGCACTATCCAAGGTTTAACCTTTGACATGAATACCAATCTGGTTTCTGGCAAACTTGCAGCACAATGACTGCTCTTATAAAAGTGACTGAGGATTTAAAAAAAAACTAAACTAAACTCTGTCCGAACAGGCCCTGAGGGCCCAACGGTACCGACCGGCCGCCGTGTCATCCTCAGCCCACAGGCGCCATTAGATACGGATGTGGGGGGGCACGTGGTCAGCACACCGCTCTACCGGCCGTTTGCGAGACCGGAGCCGCTACTTTTCAATCAAGTAGCTCCTCAGTTTGCCTCACAAGGGCTGAGTGCACCCCGCTTGTCAACAGCGCTCGGCAGACTGGCTGTCAGATTGGCTAGAAGTTGATGACGTAAACAGAATGGCATTCCACAAATGTAGTACTCTACTTTCAATGATAACAGCAATTTCAGTGTATTTAAACCGTTTGCAGACTACAAAATCTCGATGTTTGAGAAGATTGGATAAAACTGCTTGGCCAATAAGCATTTAAACAATCATAAGACATCCGTGCTAAGATCACTAAAGGAAGAAAGAAAGAATCAAATACGGTAATTTCTACAGATCGTAGTTATACTGCACTCCAAGGTGAAAAGTTTTCGATTTTACACTTAGTTTGACAATTTAGGAAAGCGTTTGTCAAACAATTGCCAGTTGTTTGCTGTGAGATATTTGGCAAGTAGAGCAAACTTAAAATTTTGTATCCTGCATTGCACCTCGTAGATTGCCCACAATACTTCGCAACGCGAAACGCGCAGCGTGACATTTGCTTCAACAGGAGGTTAAATTTGACAAACTTGGTTGGTACGTTTGCGCGCTTGTTTGACGAGCCAGTGGATAGCTAATAGCGAATTTCACAAATAAGGTAGGTAGTTCAGCTGTGTAGAATCGTAGAATTCAGCAGCAAATTTCCTGATTGTTGAAAACAAAAGAACCTATTCGTTATAAATATTCACCAAATTTAGATGAATATATGTTGTCATAAGCCGGCCCGGGTGGCTGAGCGGTTCTAGGCGCTACAGTCTGGAACCACGCGACCGCTACAGTCGCAGGTTCAAATCCTGCCTCGGGCATGGGTGTGTGTGATGTCCTTAGGTTAGTTAGGTTTAAGTAGTTCTAAGTTCTAGGGGACTGATGACCTCAGAAGTTAAGTCCCATAGTGCTCAGAGCCTTTTTTTTTTTGTGCCATAACCTCTTCAAAACAGGATTTTCATGACATTAAGGTACTCCAGTTTTTCCATCATGAGGATACACATTCAGAGCAATTACTTTAAACATCCGTATAAACAAAACTACTCCGCATACCAAGCTGACACCTCACTTACAGTACCGGGTATTGCGCGACTTGCACCGACAATACTAAATAATGTTTTATTGATATGAATGACTCTGAGAACTTTCCGCAAAAAGAAAAAAATGTATTTATTGAGGAGGGCCGAAACTAACGGCTTATCTAATCTTATCAAAACTAATCTACTACTCAGTCTAATTAGATCTGCTCTTTGCGCTGAATCCTATAGACAAGAAATTTTTTTCAAGGTGTAAGGCGTTGTACTGGACTAAATACGAGGGAGCACTGAAAAGTGTGAAAAATCTTCAAGCTTTTTAAACGAAACAAACTTTATTAACATTCTACGGCCGGCCTGAGAGGCCGAGCGGTTCTAGGCGCTTCAGTCTGGAACCGCGCGACCTATACGGTCGCAGGTTCGAATCCTGCCTCGGGCATGGATGTGTGTGATGTCCTTAGGTTAGTTAGGTTTAAGTAGTTGTAAGTTCTAGGGCTCTGATGACCTCAGATGTTAAGTCCCATAGTGCTCAGAGCCATTTGAACCATTTGAACCATTCTACATCTTTATTCACCAAGTCTCTAAGTAGTCACCCTGCCCACGAACACACTTCTCCCGACGAGAGATCAGTTTGTTGATTTCGTCACTAAAACATGTTTGACATTGCTGACAGAATCACAACTTCACCTCTTCTTGTTTCGCTTCATCACAACCAAAGTGAAGTCTTCAAAGGTGTGCTTTAAGTTTTGGAAACGGATGAAAATCGGATGAGGCCAAGCAGTGACTATACGGAGGATGACCAGTGACGGTGAATTCAGGCTGTCGGATTGTTGCAGATCTTGCAGCTGTTGGTTTGGCATTGTCGTGCTCAAAGAGGGGGTGCTCCATGTGTAGACAAATTCTCGAATTCGTGCTTTCAGTTATCTTAGTGACTAACAGTACCTTGCAGACTTTATGGCACTGCCTTTATGTGTGAATTCTAAATCCATCAACATCCACAACACCAAGCATGACTGCCTGCTACTGGCATCGTCTCGAACTTCGTTGGCGTCGGTGATCCTCTGTTAGATACGTTGAGGTTAGCAATACCGTTTCCTTCATTACGAGCACGAACAACCCAACGTCGCAGCATTACTGTCGATATAATGATCACAGCACGCAGCTTCATTCCACTACGGATTTCAGTTGGAGGCACGTTTTCTGCATTTAGAAACTCAATAACAGTACGCAGTTTCTCCTGCACCGACATAGTTACTTTACACACAGTCATGTTAGACGTAACAATTCGGAACCCTCTAAGGGCAGAGGGTTGCAACCTGCTTCAGCAAAGCTTAAAAGTCGACCGACAGATACTGATCACATACAATACTTCAACCGATATTGAGAACACAATAAAATTTTTTTGGAGGCATTACTTTTCAGTAGTCCTCGTAATCACACAGTAGATGTATTTCAATTACAGTGAACTGTGTCGCTTCAAGGAACTCACTTGCACTGATTTTTGCAGTGTCAGGCATGTAACCTCAAAGAAAAACGTATATTTTTTTAGCGTATTCTTAAATGTCACGTAATGCGTGCAGCCTTCAAGGTGTCCTCTGTGAATGTGGGTTTCCACTTCCTTTCATTTATTCGGATTAAACTCCGTAACTCACGAAGTTAGAAGAGGCTATAAAACGTATGCCGGTAACAGCAAGAAAAGAGTTCTTTGAAAAGAGGATTTTTCTATCATTCAGTACACCCTGAGGTGCAAAAATCATGGGATACCTCCTAACATCGTGTCGGACTACCTTTTGCCCGGCGTAGTGCAGTAGCTCCACATGCCATGGACTAAACAAGTCATTGGAAGTTCACTGCATAAATATTGACACGTTTTGCCTCTTTAGACGACCATAACTACGAAAGTGTTACAGGCACAGGATTTTGTGCACGAACTGACCTCCTCGATAATGTCCCATAAATGTTTGATAGGATTCACGTCGAGCGATCTAAGTAGCCAAACAATTCGCGCAAATTGTCCGGAGTGCTCTTTAAACCAAAAGAGAACAATTGTGGCTCGATGACATGGCTCATTCTCATCCGTAAAAATTCCATCATTGTTTGGGAACATGAAGTCCATGATTGGCTGAAAATGGTCCAGAGGACACAGCACGTTCCAGGTCAACACTGCCCACACCATAATGGAACCACCACCGGTTTCCACAGTGCCTTGTTAACAACATGGGTCGATGGCTTCGTACGGTTTGCGCCCTACCCGAATGCTGCCATCAAGTTTAAAACTCAAATCGGGATTCATCTGACCACGCCGCAGTTTTCCAACCGTCTAGGATCCAACCGATTGGCTCAGAAGCACAGGTGATGCAGGCAATGTCGTGCTGTTAAAGCAAAGGCACTCACGTCGGTCGTCTGCTGCCATAGCCCATTAACGCGAGATTTCAAAATACTGGCTCTGAGCACTATGGGACTTAACTTCTGAGGTCATCAGTCCCCTAGAACTTAGAACTACTAAACCTAACTAACCTAAGGACATCACACACATCCATGCCCGAGGCAGGATTCGAACCTGCGACCGTAGCGGTCACGCGGTTCCAGACTGAAGCGCCTAGAACCGCACGGCCACAACGGCCGGCTCGCGAGATTTCGTCGCACTGTCCAACAAATACGTTCTTCGTACGTCTCACATTGATTTCTGCGGTTATCTCAGGCAGTGGTGCTTATGTGCCAGCAATGACAACTGTACGCAAACGCAGCTGCTCTCGGTCGTTACTGAAGACCATCGGCCACTGTGTTGTCCGTAGTGAGAGGTGATGCATGAAATGGGGTATTCTCGGCACGCTCTTGACACTGTTGATCGCGCAATATTTAATTTCCTAACGGTTCTGAAATAGAATGTCCCATGCGTCTAGATCCAACTATCATCCCGCTCCGCGGCCGTAATCACGGCGGAAACCTTTCCACATGAATCACCTAAGTACAAATGATAGCTCCTCCATTGCACTGCCCATCTGTAGGTGTGCGTATCGCTCTCCCATAAATATGTCACCTCAGTATAAATTCAGGTGTGAGACAATATCTTTTGAAATTGTTTGTATCCTTTTATGGAAACGAAACTTGAACGCCAAACGGCACAGACCATCAGAATAGAGTATTTTCGTATCTGTGATACAGGAAATTGCTGAAGATTAGGTGCTCAAAATGGTTCAAATAGCTCTGAACACTATGGGACCTAACATCTGAGGTCATCAGTCCCCTAGAACTCAAACTTCTTAAACCTAACTAACCTAAGGACATCACACACATCCATGCCCGAGGCAGGATTCGAACCTGCGAGCGTAGCGGTCGCGCGGTTCCAGACTGAAGCGCCTAGAACCGCTCGGCCACACCGGCCGCCGAAGATTAGGAGCATAGATCGGGTAACTAAAGAAAAAGAAGAGCTAATGTGACTAAAGTATGGAAGATACTGATAGGACAGAGCACAAGGTATCAAACAATAGAGAGAAATATGTAAAAAGGGGGGGGGGGAGATGGGGGGGGGGGGGGTTAAAATAGGAGATGGAGATCAAGGCTTGAATGCAGTAAGTCGACTCAAAGGTCTATAGACTGCAGTGGTTACGCAGATATGAAAAGACTTATACGAAATACTCTGGTGTGGAGACCTGCATCGAAACAGTCTTCAGGATAATGTCTAGCACAGTGAATTACAGACAACCTTCTATACAAACTAGAACTCTTATGCTATTTTCATTGAACGTAATATTTTAAATCCAAACCTACGAAATTGTTTGTTAGGGTTCATGAGCATAATTTCTCTGAATTTATGTAAAATATACTGACGAAACTGAAAAGGGTTACGTCGTGAACACCTTGAGTAAATGCTACAAAACTGATACTTCAGTATTTCCTTGCCTAAGGGATATACTGATTAAAATTTCATTCTAACGTGAGAGAAAAGCCGTTATTACAGATGAATATTGGTGTGATTACATGATGGCTGTTGGGTATGTCTAAATTTATTGGAATTTTTCGGTTGGAGATCGCAACGCTGGGGCCTCGGACGTGCGGCTTGTACGTTGAGAAAGGTCGAATCGTTGGCACAAAGTAGATGGGAGCATCATAGCAACAGGTCGCATAGACAGCTGCCTGTAGTGCAGTCGTTGAAGCGTATTTGGTGACGGAATGGACTCAAGGCAACATTCTTGAACGTCTCGCAATTGGCTTGTTTTCAGACCCTTATTTACTGGGACGTGTTAACTTCTACAAGCACCATCGTACATCGTATCTTTCAGTCGTGTCAGTTTCTTTTTTTTTTTTTTGTGCTCGGTTTGAATGTTTTACACTTGGGCACTGAGCTGGCCAAGATAAAGTACGTTTTGCTATGTGCGCTACTTCCTTTGAGGAGTCAGTATTAAAAGCTCAAACATAGCTTTCGCCTGTATAAAGTTAGATTTAAATTAGCTTAAGGTCCAAAGTTGAGTCGCTTTTGCGAAAAATAATGTCTGGACTTAGCCGCCCCAGCGCTCGACTCTGAGCAGCCATAGAAGAACGCCTTGAAGTCACTATCTCCTACAAAAAGCACGTAAAAAATCTGGAAGCCACTTACGCTATAGATCTCTATGGCGTCTCTAAGTATGTTAAAATCGTATTCTTAAGTTAAATTATGGCCAGCATATGTGAATGTTTCTTTAAAGAGGTGCTGTTTTATCCGTCCGGGCAACAACTTCAAACTTATCGCGTCATACCTTGAAAATGAACTTACTGAAATCACTTCCGTTGACTGCCAAGATACCTGTCTCGGTGTCGAATCTTTACAAAGCTGCGTGTTGCATTGCGTTTGCTACGTTTCTGCAAGGCGGAAAGGGTGGAGGGGGAGGGATTTTCTTACGTGTCATTTTGTTAACGGATGGGAAATCATGCCGATTCCTTGGTGTGGCTGCAGTTTAGGGACTGACCTGCAGTCAAGATGAATACGAACCGTTACAGAGACGTGGCGAAATAATGTTTCTGTCGCTTCTTCGTTGAGCCTTCACCGAGCTGCTGAAAGGAACCGGTCGAAGACACTGGCTCACCAGACTCTGTCCTCAATTCCCAGTACATAAACATGGCAGAACTGTACGTGCCACTCATCCATCTCCAATTCTCATAAGGCTATCCTCTCCCTTTTATGCACAACTCAGTCAGAAATTTGCAGAAAAAGAAAAACCCACGACGGCCTTTTAATTCTCCATTCAGTGATACGTGACAGAGTTATTGTAGTACACTCGGAAGAACACAGCTATACAGTATTCTAGGTACACACCTATAGTTAATTGTAAACATATTACCTGTAAAAATACTATTATCTGTGCTTGAATAGAGGATAAATTTTGAAATTTCAAAGTTGAAAACATGTACTTTCTAGGATCGGGGCCTTCCCAAAGTCTACGAGCTCAACACAATGGCAAATACTGTCATAAAGCTAGGAATTCTGAAATTCAGTTGCATACTGCGGAATAATGTGGCAAATGGAAGAGATGAGAGTTGTTTTGGTGCCGTCCTAGACTGCTAAAAGTTGATTCTACCGGACAGTCTGAAGAGAGTTTTGGGAAGAGTCCCACATTCATCTAATCGTATACTGCCCCTGTACTGCACTTGACCTAAACAACCCAAACAAGTAGCTTTCAGAACACACTTTGTTCACCTTAAGTTATGCCAGTCGACAATGAAAACAGTAATCACGGAAGTAATGCAATAAATCCATTAACATGAAAATATGTGAAATTTTATAAGCAAAGTGTGTAACATTTTATTTTAGTATTTTATCGACGTGCACATCAAAGAGAGAGCAAGTTACATTACTGTTACACAACCTTTGATCTTGTCGTGGCACAGTATTAACATGGACGTATTTAGTAGGACTGTGTGGAATTGTGACTGTATCTGTTGTAATATATTTACTACAATGACACATTTAATTTCTTGTGTGCAATATTTGTTGTAATTTTGAGTCAGGAAATCAATAACTTACGTTTTCAATTACTTCTTAAGGAGGGAAATATTACCATAGGATTATAAAATATCACACATAGCCAACACACACAAGAAGGGTGACAGGAAAAATATTCAAACTATGGAGGAGTAAGTGTAACAATTTAGTCATTGATTATATGGGAAAGTTGTAGAGCTGCATATTATCGGCGAAGAAGAACAGAATGGGTTTGCTGCTGGGATATCACCCAGAAACAATGTATTTTGCCTGAAACAGTCGTGAAAAAAGGACTCGTCAGAAATTTAGAGACCCGTATTGATCCTAAAAAACCCCATGATAGCATTCCCCTCTCTAAATTGTGGACCACAGTGTTGGAGAACAGTGTGAGCGTTTTTATGTTTAAGCCGTTAGAGCTTTGTATAGTGACAAAACTTTCAGAATTCAAATAGGTACGAAAATAGAAGATATTCCAGTGATCAAAAGGCTATGACAAGGACAGCAACTGTATTACGAGATAGCAACTACAATATTTAAAATACATTTGAATTATGCCGTATGGAAATGTTCCCGTCATAGTATGGGTGTATCTAAAAACGATGACATGCTATTCACTTTGTATTTTCTGATGACCAAGTCAATTCTGCAGAGGTGAGGATGACATGAACTACGTGGTTAGAAGGTTTCACAGAGAATATCAGAAACGAGGCTTAAACATTAATTTAGAGAAAACAGTGTAGAGGAGTGGATCAAGACATAACGTAAGATTTTGAGTTAGTAAAGTCTGTGCACTCTTATAAATAGCTGGGTGTTGTTATTAACAAAGATGACCCAGGAAAAGCGAAAATAAGAACGGCAATGTCCAAGGTAAACAAGCAGCGAAACAATTAAATGTAGTGTTATGGAGCACACATATTAAATCAGAAATGAAGATTAGGATATTAAATACTACTGTAGAGAATATAGCAACGTTTGGACCAGATATGTGGAAAATAATGGAAAGAATTAAGAGGAACTTATCGTCAGCGGCGTGAAATTTTGGAGATTGCTGTGGGCTGACAGTACGGGATGGAATTAAAACTGAAGACATGTGTAAGAGAATGAACTTCTGCACCACTATAATGTATGCAGTCGAAGCAAAACGTATGAGACGGTATGGCCGTGTATGCCGTTTGGATGACAACAGATAGCCTAAGATGATGATCGAATAGATTTCAACAGGAAAAATAAGAGGACAACCGTAAACATCAAGGGAAGAAACAGTTGGAAGAGCTATTTCTGAGAGGAGTTTTCTGGCTGAAAAGTGGAAGAGGTTAGGTTGCTAGAAACAACTATAGATGAAGCAGTCAAATGAAAATGAGGTAGATGGGAAAAAAGTATGTAAAATGTTCATTATATCAAAAGTAATCACCGTAATTGTTAACTCATTTATACCACTGTGGGACAAGGCGGTCAATGAGATCATGGAAAAACGTTTGCAGTTGGCTACGGAACCATGACTGTACCCAGGCGTTCATCCCTTTGAAGCAAATCGACGGCCACGAATCCCTTTGTTCAGGGCTCCAAAAGTATGAAAACCGCGTAGGAGAGATCGGGACTGTATGGGGATGCGTAAGGGCTTCCAAGAGAAACTTCTGCAGCGTCGTCGAAACAGGCTTGATAACGTGCGCGCCCGCCATAAAAAACAAATAAAGAAGCATGTTATTATCAGTTTCGCTTAATTTTAATTAAGATTATAAAATTAAGAAATAATTATTAAGATTATAAAGTTTTATTAAGATTATAAAATATGTTAAAGTTGTAGAAAACAGCCGGCCGGGGTGGCCGAGCGGCTCTAGGCGCTACAGTCTGGAACCGCGCGACCGCTACGGTGCAGGTTCGAATCCTGCCTTGGGCATGGATGCGTGTGACGTCCTTAGGTTAGTTAGGTTTAAGTAGTTCTCAGTTACAGGGGACTGATGACCTCAGAAGTTAAGTCCCATAGTGCTCAGAGCCATTTGAACCATTTTGTAGAAAACTAATTTTGTGGGGAGGGGGGATAGCTTCGGCAGCTGTGCCAGAGACGTAGGATCTCTTTGGTACCGGTTCTGTTCTGCTGTGCTGGACCCGTTTGTTGTGGGCGGTGTAAAACGTCATCAGATAAGAAGGTGGACACCATGAACAAAACGATAACCCTCATAGGATGAATAAAGGAGAATTGTTGGAAAACACTGCCGAATTTGTTGGTCCGGAATGATTTATGACGCAGTTTGCACACTGAATAAAGAAACTGGTGGCAAATGTCGAACCATCGTAGTTCATTGCAGAAATTCCAGAACTATCAGACATAGGTGTGAATGACGTAAATGACTGGCTGCGAAATGACAATGACTCTGACTACAGTAGGATTTCTGATGGCGAAATTATCGCCGTCTGATGGTCTACATACAATGATGATATTGATGCCAGATTAGCTGACGAATTATGGCTCATTCTCGACATTATGATTCTTACACAGTTGGATAAATTATCGGTTTATAGGAACGCCTGGCACACAAACTTCGGCAGAACTAATGTTGGTGAAAGCCTGAATGTTCCTACTGCACACAAGCCACGTAATAATTTGGTTCAAAAGAGACGTACTGAGTGTTCGAGTGTCTAAACCTCACTATGTTTTTTCAATAGCTGCTCAAACTTTACGTGAAAATAATGTATATGTTTATCTGTAAATAAATACATAGCGTGTGTTTGTAGCATTTAACTCACGCCAGTCTGTTATCCAAACTTTCGTCAGTTCGCATGACCCAATTCGATTAAACGAGGTTCCACTGTACTTTAAAACTGATTATAGATAACTGCTCCCAGAATGGGCAGCACTTGGTAGCGTAAATAGATTGCAATTTCACCAACGTAGTGAGCCTACATTTAGTAAGAATAGCCATTTAAATACATTTAAGTCATCTGTAAACTATAAATTGCCTATGTTTTAGAAGATAGGATAAAAACTTCGCAGCCAGTAGTCATTTAAACAGTTGCAACAGACGTCCCACCGACAGAGAAAGGAAGAAGGAAAGAATAGTTAATTTCTATAGAACGTTGTTATACTGCAGTGCGAGGTAAAAGTTTTCGATTTGACACTGAAAGTTTGACCGTTTACCAATACGTTTGGCAAACAATAGCCAATTGTTTGCCGGACTATTACTTACGTCTTTGACATGTTAAGCAACTGGAGTAGATTTCGAGATATGTCACTAGTGTCAAAATACTTCGCCGCACGATACGCAGAGCGGGACAGCTGTTTCAAAAGTTGACAAACTTGGCTGGTAAGTCTGTGCACTTGTTTGACATATCCATGGAAAGCAACCAGCGAATTTGACAAGTAAGTCTAATAGCCTACAGTAGCCCTAGAGAATCGATGAATTCATCTACAGATTTCTTGATTCTTGAAAACAAAGAAACTTACTCGTTATAAATATTCAACAACTTCAGATGAATTTCTATTGGTGATAACCTGATCAAAAACGCAAATTTCATGACAACGCGTTGTTGCAGTTTTCCACTAAGATGACACACACCCATAACGATTTCATCCCATACTCATACACTCCTGGAAATTGAAATAAGAACACCGTGAATTCATTGTCCCAGGAAGGGGAAACTTTATTGACACATTCCTGGGGTCAGATACATCACATGATCACACTGACAGAACCACAGGCACATAGACACAGGCAACAGAGCATGCACAATGTCGGCACTAGTACAGTGTATATCCACCTTTCGCAGCAATGCAGGCTGCTATTCTCCCATGGAGACGATCGTAGAGATGCTGGATGTAGTCCTGTGGAACGGCTTGCCATGCCATTTCCACCTGGCGCCTCAGTTGGACCAGCGTTCGTGCTGGACGTGCAGACCGCGTGAGACGACGCTTCATCCAGTCCCAAACATGCTCAATTGGAGACAGATCCGGAGATCTTGCTGGCCAGGGTAGTTGACTTACACCTTCTAGAGCACGTTGGGTGGCACAGGATACATGCGGACGTGCATTGTCCTGTTGGAACAGCAAGTTCCCTTGCCGGTCTAGGAATGGTAGAACGATGGGTTCGATGACGGTTTGGATGTACCGTGCACTATTCAGTGTCCCCTCGACGATCACCAGTGGTGGTCGGCCAGTGTAGGAGATCGCTCCCCACACCATGATGCCGGGTGTTGGCCCTGTGTGCCTCGGTCGTATGCAGTCCTGATTGTGGCGCTCACCTGCACGGCGCCAAACACGCATACGACCATCATTGGCACGAAGGCAGAAGCGACTCTCATCGCTGAAGACGACACGTCTCCATTCGTCCCTCCATTCACGCCTGTCGCGACACCACTGGAGGCGGGCTGCACGATGTTGGGGCGTGAGTGGAAGACGGCCTAACGGTGTGCGGGACCGTAGCCCAGCTTCATGGAGACGGTTGCGAATGGTCCTCGCCGATACCCCAGGAGCAACAGTGTCCCTAATTTGCTGGGAAGTGGCGGTGCGGTCCCCTACGGCACTGCGTAGGATCCTACGGTCTTGGCGTGCATCCGTGCGTCGCTGCGGTCCGGTCCCAGGTCGACGGGCACGTGCACCTTCCGCCGACCACTGGCGACAACATCGATGTACTGTGGAGACCTCACGCCCCACGTGTTGAGCAATTCGGCGGTACGTCCACCCGGCCTCCCGCATGCCCACTATACGCCCTCGCTCAAAGTCCGTCAACTGCCCATACGGTTCACGTCCACGCTGTCGCGGCATGCTACCAGTGTTAAAAACTGCGATGGAGCTCCGTATGCCACGGCAAACTGGCTGACACTGACGGCGGCGGTGCACAAATGCTGCGCAGCTAGCGCCATTCGACGGCCAACACCGCGGTTCCTGGTGTGTCCGCTGTGCCGTGCGTGTGATCATTGCTTGTACAGCCCTCTCGCAGTGTCCGGAGCAATTATGGTGGGTCTGACACACCGGTGTCAATGTGTTCTTTTTTCCATTTCCAGGAGTGTATAAACAAAACTATTCCTCTTACCAAGCTGACACCTCACTTATGGTACTGAATGTTGTGCAACTTGCGGCGACATAACAAAATAATATTCTGTTTATATTAATTATTCACTCAGAGAACTTTTCTCAAAAGAAAGTTCATTTGCCAAATGTAAAGCTGACGTAACGAAGTGAACCATTATATGGAGATCCATCTTAAAAACGTATTTATTTAGTAAGGCTGAAACTTGTGGCTTATCGATTCTTGCCAAAATTAACCTATTGATCTGTGTGATTAATATGACCTTCGCGCTGAATCCAGTAGACAAGAACAGAAAATTACTCGAAGCACAAGCTTTTTCCGCTACACTAAATAATAAGACAGTAAAAGTATTTCATTTACGGTGAACTGTGTCGCTTTACGGAACTCACTTCGATTGAGATATACAGTTTTAGGCATTTAACCATATAGAAAACATTTCAAGTTTTATTAACGTTTTCTTAAACGTCACGTAAGGCATGCAGTCTTCAAGGCGTCCAAAAGGAACCTCTTACACCGGCGCTGTGGATGTGGGTTCCCACTTCCTGTAAAGCCCATAGCTCAAGACGTCAGAAGAGGATATAAAATGTAGTCTGGCAACAGGAAGAAAAGCTTCCAGCCGGCCGAAGTGGCCGTGCGGTTAAAGGCGCTGCAGTCTGGAACCGCAAGACCGCTACGGTCGCAGGTTCGAATCCTGCCTCGGGCATGGATGTTTGTGATGTCCTTAGGTTAGTTAGGTTTAACTAGTTCTAAGTTCTAGGGGACTAATGACCTCAGCAGTTGAGTCCCATAGTGCTCAGAGCCATTTGAACCATTTTTGAAAAGCTTCCTTGAAAAAGAGGAATCGTTGAAGAGTGAATATAAAATAAAATGTGTGTGAATTCCTTAGAACCAAGCTGCTGAGATCATCGGTCCCTAGATTTTCAGCCGGCCGGTGTGGCCGTGCGGTTCTAGGCGCTTCAGTCTGGAACCGCGTGACCGCTACGGTCGCAGGTTCGAATCCTGCCTCGGGCATGGATGTGTGTGATGTTCTTAGGTTAGGTAGGTTTAAGTAGTTCTAATTTCTAGGGGACTGATAACCACAGCAGTTGAGTCCCATAGTGCTCAGAGCCATTTGAACCATTTAACATGCTGCAGGTCACTTGCAGAACCAAGCAGTCAGTATATCTGACTGCCATTCCCGGTACTGTAGTGACTTATCCTCAGTGGAAGGATTGAAAATGGGTGCACTCAAACTTGTAAAGCAAATTGAGGAGATACCTGAGGGAGAGGTAGCGGCTCCAAGGTCTAGGTGGCTGATAACAGCCAGGAGAGCGATGTACTGATCCGACAGCTTCCTAACCACATGATAATAAGTCCATTGGCATTGCATGACATGACGGCTGGCCATAGAGAAAATCATGTCTGGGCAACACCTTCTCAGTGGAATGTGGAGTTGGCATAAGATTATGTTAAATCTGCTGTTTCACAAATGCGTTAGATGTTATCACTAAGTGAAAAATATACCTGCTTACGGCAAGTTACAGGATAAGTCATAGCATCAACGCACACTCTTACTCCAGGAATGGAAAACTGGCCCTAAGGGTTCAAGAATCCACAGTGATTAATGGAAATGGAATATGAGCACAACTTGAATCAGTATTTGTTGTTGAGGTGGTCTTCATCCAAAGACTGGTTTGATGCAGCTCTTCATTTCTCTCTATTATTGTACAAGCCTCTTCATCTCCAAATAATTATTGCAACCTACGTTCTTCTGTATCTGCTTTCGGTATCCAACTCTTGGTCTCCCTCTACGATTTTTAGCCCCCTGCCATCCCTGACAATTCCCACCAGCACTAGATTGGTATTCCCTTGATGTTTCAGAATGTGTCCTATACTTCCTATTCCTTCTTCTAGTCAGGTTATGCCACAAATTTCTTTTCTCCACAATTCTACTCTGTACCAACTTCTTAATTATGTGATCTACCCATCTAACTCTTAGCATTCTTCTGTAGCACTGCATTTCCAAAGCTTCTATTTTCTTCTTACCTGAACTGTTTTTCATTCACATTTCGCTTCCATTCACTGTGGTACTCCAAATAAATACTTTCAGAAAAGACTTCCTCACACTTAAATCTATATTCGATGTTAACAAACTTCTCCAGAAACGCTTTTATGGCAATGGACACTACATTTTTTATTCTCTCAGCTTTGGCCATCATTAGTGATTTTGTTACCCAATTAGCAAAACTCATCAACTGCTTTAAGTGTCTCTTTTCCTAAACTAATTCCCTCAGCATCAACTGATTTAATTCGATTAAATTCCATTATCCTTGTTCTGCTTTTGTTGATGTTTACCTTATATCCTTCGTCCAAGACACTCTCCAATTCGTTCATCCACTCTTCCAAGTCTTTTGCTGCCTTTGAGATAATTACACTATCATCAGCAAACCTCAAAGTTTCTATTTGTTCTCGATGGACTTCAGTACGTACTCCAAACTTTTGGTTTTCTTTAATGCTTGCTTAGTGTACGGATTGAATAATCTCAGCAATAGACTACTATCCTGTCTCATCCCCTTGTCAACCACTGCGCTTTCCTTTCATATCCCTTGACACTTATAAATGCCATCTGGTATTCTGTACAAGTTGTTTATAGCCTTTTGCTCCCTGTATTTTACCCCTGATACCTCCAGAATTTCAAAGACAATATTCCAGTCAACATTGTCAAAAGCTTTCTTAAAGTCTAAAAATGCTAAAAACATAGGTTTGCCTTTCCTTAACCTATCTTCTAAGAGATCTTGTAAGATCAAAAATGGTTCAAATGGCTCTGAGCACTATGGGACTCAACTGCTGAGGTCATTAGTCCCCTAGAACTTAGAACTAGTTAAACCTAACTAACCTAAGGACATCACAAACATCCATGCCCGAGGCAGGATTCGAACCTGCGACCGCAGCGGTCTTGCGGTTCCCGACTGCAGCGCCTTTAACCGCACGGCCACTTCGGCCGGCTCTTGTAAGATCAGTGTTGCCTTGCGTGGCCCTACATTTCTCTGGAATCCAAACCAATCCTCCTTGAGGTCAGCTTCTACCAGTTTTTGCATTCTTCTGTAAAGTATTCATGTTAGTATTTAGCAGTCATGACTTATTAAACTGATAGTTTGGTAATTTTCCACCTGCCATTGACAGCTTTCTTTTGAATTGGAATTGTTACATTTTTCTTGCAGTCTAAGGGTACTTCGCCTGTCTCACACATCTTGCACACCAGATGGAAGAGTTTTGTCATGGCTGGTTCTTCCAAAGCTGTCAGTATTCTGATGGAACGTCGTCAACTCCTGGAACCTTGTTTCGATTTAGGTCTTTCAGTGCTCTGTCAAATTCTAATTGGAGTATCACATCTCCCATCTCAACTTCATCTACGTTCTCTTCCATTTCTATAGTATTGCCACAAAAACCCTCTATACACACCTTCCAACTCGTAGCTTTCATACAGCTGCTTCTCTTTTCCCCAAAGGTTTCTTTCATTTCCCTGTATGTGCCGTCTGTCTTTTACCCAGTGATATATGCTTCTAAATCCTCGCATTTTGAGCGTTACAGGCGGCTGATTAGAATGATACACAGCCACAGCTGCGCGGAATTCCACACTTCATTGTCGCGAACATAAATCGGACATATATATAAGAAACAATGGCACGATTTGTACTGTGCGAGAGACAAGCGGTAACTGGCGATCAAAGATCAAGCATGTAAGCTACAGATAAACCACATCTGGAGCTGCTGCAGTCGGTAAGTTGGCAGGCGTCGATATTGGCGGTCTATGTCGGCACTCATTTGTCCTGTAGCCATTCCGGCTTAGCCATTTTGCACTTTCTGCCAATTTCAGAATTTAGACATTTGTATCCCTTTTTGTCTGCTTCATTTACTGCTTTTTTATGTTTTCTCCTTGTGTATTAAATATATAGACTGGGTATTCCTTGGATATTCTGTTTTGAAAACGTTTTCGTGATTACTTTGACCACTAGGAAAAATTCCAAATCTGCCGATGGTTTTTGTCCAAGAGTGGGCTATCGATAGAAATAAAGGCAACTTTCTATGAAACTGAGGCTGATTGTTATAGGGAAAGTGGTATACATGGATACTGGGAAGACTGAAATTTGAAAGGGTTATTAAGAGCACACAGACGTATGTCAAACTGTTACAGAATAACAAGAATGTCGTCAGCGAGAACTATTGGCATTTTAATGAACAGCAGCATAGGTCACAGAGTGACTAGTAACAATGCAGATACCAAAATAACCGACAGAAGAAAAATCGCAACTCTAAAAAATAATTACTGTAGAGTAATGAAATTTTGGGAATGCATTTGTCTAGGTAACATACTTAAGTGTTAAACATTTTAAGATCACAAGTTAATGTAAGTGTGAGATAAGCTATTGCAAATGTGAAATGCTGGTATGTTAATAACCAGTGTAACCGCCAGAATGTTGACTGCAAGTGTGCAAGCGTGCTTGTGTTGTGTTGTACTGGTGCCAGAAGCCAGTTTGTGGGACGGAGTTCCATGCCTGTTGCACTTGGTCAGTCAATACAGAGATGGTTAATGCTGTTTGTGGATGGCGTTGGAGTTGTCGTCTAACGACGCCCCATAGTGCTCCATTGGAGACAGATCTGGTGATCGAGCAGGCCAAGGCAACATGTCGACGCCCTGTGGAGTGTGCTGGGTTACAACAGCAGCATGTGGACGAGCGTTATCCTTCCGGGGAACGCCCCTGGAATGCTGTTCATGAATGGCAGCACAGCGGACCGAATCACCAAATTGAGGTACACATTTGTAGTCAGGGTGCATGGGATAACCACGAGAGCGCTTTTGTTGTCATACGAAATCGCACCTCGGACAATAACTTCAGGTTCAGGTCCAGTGTGTCAAGCATGCAGACATGTTGGTTGCTGACCTTCTACTGGCCTCCTTCCAACCAACACATGGCTATCACTGGCACCCAGGCAGAACCAGCTTTCAACGGAAAACACAACAGATCTCCACCGTGACCCTGAATGAGCTCTCGCTAGACACTGCTGAAGCCGCATACGGCGGTGCTTTGGGGCCAGTGGAACATACTCTACAGAGCTTCTAGCATGGAGCTATTCTTAAAGGTACCGATTTGTAACAGCTCGTTGTGTCACTGTGGTTCCGACTGCTGCTCAAATTGCTACTACAGATACAGTTACGATGAGTCAGGGTCATACGCCAAACATGATGGTCTTCCCTCTGGATAGCGCCACGTGGTCGTCTTCTTACAACCACATACTGACGTGAAGAACGCTATCAGCAATCATGTACACTGGCTAAATGCCTTCAAAGTCTTTCTGAACTATCGTAGAAAGAACATTGAATTTCTCTTAGTTTGTTCACATGTCTTCTTTCAAACCAAGTGACATGTTGGTAATGGAGCCCTGGTTGCCTTAAAGGCAGTTTTCACTAACATCAACTCACCACGTTCAATCTCAAAGGTAACTAACGCTCACGACCGCAAAAGTTGAACAGACATCATGTTGAAACACGCCTACCAACTTTCGTTTATGTCATACAACTCCTTCCAGGTGTCCCGTTTTTTTTTTTCTTTATTTCGTCGTTGTGTTACTGGTATGTATCGAACGAGACCAGCGACTGTTACCATTACAGGGCATGACATACACACATCAAAGGCTGATAATGGTGCCAAAACATGGCAAGTGTATGACAACATTGCGAAATCAATAACATCTGCGAAGATGGATAAAAGTATAACAGTCAGCGAGAGCTTACAGTGTTGTAGCATATACCATATTCCAAATCCAAAGCCATCTACGAGGCTTAAATGGGAAATACGTGTTCAATGCAAAAGAAAGATAGTTAAAAGGAGTATACTAAAGATTAGTTTAGATTAGATCTCTACGAAGCCACATAGAAGCAGAGAAGAAAATTAGTGTTAAGAAAGTACATGAACTAATAACGTCGTCAGAGTTTGACATTCGAACATAAGACATGAGCGCCAATAAATCATCTGGAGACGACGAAGCGCAGCAACTCTAAAGTTATTCGATCTGGTATTTAAAAAAAAAAAAAAATGGCTCTGTGCACTATGGGACTTAACTTCTGAGGTCATTAGTCCCCTAGAACTTAGAACTACTTAAACCTAACTAACCTAAGGACATCACACACATCCATGCCCGAGGCAGGATTCGAACCTGCGACCGTAGCGGTCGCGCGGTTCCAGACTGTAGCGCCTAGAACCGCTCGGCCACTCCAGCCGGCTTTAAAATACAAGAAATCAGAGGTTATCCATCGGATTTGCTAGGGAGCATCCCCACCCCACTGCCGAGAAAGCAATGTAAAATGGGCATCTGGAACGATGAGTTACGATACTCGTTGGTAAATTCCGGTGAGAAGATAGTAGTACTTCCAAAAAACAGATGAGGCGATGCACCTCGTTTGCTACCATAGATCAGTTCAGACAGGATATCGAGTTATTCTCATATGTGGGATTTATTTGTGTGGGATTAAATGGGACCTTCATACGTCTCCTATCGTCTCTTGCTACCGAACGATACACAAACCTACTGACCGAGCACGTGCATCCGTTTTTTCGCCTTCAGTCCAAACGGCAACCAGTATTTTCAGTACGGCGCTGCCCCACCCCACAGAATGGTTTGAGAAACACTTAAGGGACATGGAGATGTTTGTGTGGTACCTGGGGAAGGTGCCTCTCATCACAGTCTCTTTCATCACATCTATGGCGCCATCGCGAGAGATTAGCACGCCTTGGATCTAGCTGTGACCGATCTCCATGTGAATCATATGGTCTTCCAACGCTTTCGTTGTGTAGCGGAGTACGAGAAAAAACTACTCCCTCTTCTAACAGCAGTGTACTGTAGGTCTTTGGAGGAGCGAAATCTTCCTTTTGACTGAAAAAAAGCACAGACTATTCTCGTTTTTAAGATCATCAAACAGACGCACAACAGTACCTCTGACGTTGGTGAGCTGTAGAATTTTTGAACATGTTTTATGCTCGCATATTGTGAAATTTATGAAGACCCAAAAACTCCTATCTACGAATCAACATGGGTTCCGGAAACAGCGATCGTGTGAAACCCAGCTCGCTCTGCTCGTCCACGACACCAAGGGGATGGTAGACACCGGCGCCCAGATATGTTCCTTGACTTGCGTAAGGTATTCGATACAGTTCCACACTGCTGTCTAGAGAGCAAAATGCGAGCGCACGGAATATCAGACCAACTGTGTGATTGGACTGAGGAGTTTCTACCTAACAGAGCACAGCGTATCATTCTCAATGGAGAAACTTAAAAGTGACTTCGGAAATAACCCAAGTGAGTGTTATAGGTCCAATACTTAACACAACATGCACATGTAAATGACGCAGTGGACAACAGCGGAAATTCCATGAGGCTTTTCGCGGATGATACTGTTTTATAAAAGCAAGAAGTCGCAACGCTAGAACACTGAAGGGAAACGCAGAGGATCGACGCCTAGCGCATGTTGTGGCAAATGAACCTCAACATAAACAAATGTAACGTACCATGTATATGTAGATAGGAAGATCGATTATTGTATGACTTCGCGACTCCTTAATTATCAGTGGAAGCAGTTTCTTGATTAAAATAATTACGAGTATGCATACGGAACGATTTAAAGTGGAACGACCACATAAAACTAACTGCAATAAAGGCAGACTGATATTTATTGAAGGAATACTCAGGAAATGTAGTCCATCAGCAAAGGAGACATCTTACAGAACCCTCGTTCGACCAATATGTCAATATTGCTCGTCAGTATGGGATCCGTATCAAAAACGATTTGTAAAGGAAATATAGAAAATCCAAAGACGAGCAGCTCGTATCGTGACCGGTTCATTTGGTAAGCACTAAGCGTCACAGAGACGATCAACTAACTCCAGTGGTACACGCTGTACGAGATGCATTCGGCATCACGGTGTAGTTTACTGTTAAAGTTCCGAGAGCATACGCGGTCAGAAGAGCCAGCAAATATATTGCTTCCTCCTACGTAGATATCGTTAAAAGGCGCGAGTTAGAAAGATTCGATCCCGCATGAAGGCTTACCGGTAACATGATTTAATAAACGTCATTATCGAATATTTAATTTGAATTTCGCGAAGAAAATAAAACATAAACATATCACAGAAATATACCTGTATCTAGTACCTTTATTCTTCATTCGGAAAGCAAAGGAAAGCAGCAATAAGCAAATAAAACGCGACATTTTTGTGTCTAATTCACATATCGATGCAAACGTGAGCGGAATGAAAGCTCAAAATAGCATGATATAAGGTTCTATGCAGGACACTTCTAAAATATTTCAGAAAACTTGAAGAAAACAGTTCGCGTAAGCTACATGCTGTGTTTAGCATTCGTTGGAAACAAAATGGCGAATGCGCCAGCCTGTGTTTTTAGAAGCTCTAGTTTTACCAGTGGAGGAATCATATCAAACATTTGAATGATAGATGAGCCAACCAAGAACCAATATCGCTGTAGATTGTAACAAAGCGACAATACGGGTAGTTTGTCCAGGAAAACTATTAGATGAAGACTTCCCTGCGGAATAGAGTAAATCTGTAGGTTTTTTTTTCTTTGTCTATTGCTTCCTGCGCAGAGGAGGTAAGCAATTGTTACTCTCTCTTTTATTTATTTTTGATACAAATAAAATAACAAATTAACATGATGTTGCGCGTCAAGTTAATATAACATATTACAGCGTCTTTCATTCTCAAGGAAACACTGTTAACCAAATAACAAATCATAATGACGGTACAAAATATTCAAGTACAGATAGTCAAGCTTTCAAGTTCGTTCAGGAGATGTATGTTATACTAATAGTAACACAGGCTCAAAAACTCGAAATTGTTGTAGTTGTACATTATACATGTTAAGTATAAAATAAATAAAATATGTAAAGCAATCTGAAAACGAGATCATAATCAGTTCAACTGTCTTCGAAAAAGATATATGCAACCATTTACAAATTCAATTCCCTTTTTTTTACTGTAAATTTGCTATGATCGGCTGCATGTACATCATAGTACTCCTTGAACTAGATCCATTGTTCCATCTCCCCGTTCTGCCATACGCAGCAACTGAATACTTGGAATGTTTATTTTTATGACAGTATCTCTGGCCTTAAATTCTAAACATTATCCCTGATGATCTAGCACTGATTTTCACTCACCGTGGTCTGCACTAAGCGCTTTATCGAACCAATTTCGTTATACATCCTTATAGATATCCAGCTATCGTACGTGCTGACGTACATACTTTCTTAGACTTAGATATTTGTTTTCTTTTCGATAGTTTTCTTTCCGTGGTGTTGGTGACCTTTCTGGATGTGCTGTTTTCGACAGTACATTAGGAAAAGCCTCTTGTGGCGCCAAACAATATTTTTGTATGATTTGTCGCTGAACGATGTCTACAGGGCAATAGCAACGCTACTGAGCAAGTAACCACTTTTTATTCATCCTTATTCATTCCAATTAGTGCCTATTAAAAACTGATTATTCTCAGACCGACCCATAAATTTGGAAAATTATCGAATGCCCAACGGCTCTTTCAACGGGCGTAACACGCTGTACAGTTTGACGTATCTGAAACATTTGTGTAAGATCGATTGCTCAGATTAAATAAAACTGAGAATCAGCATTTAAGAGGAAGTCAGACAACTGACCTGCGTAAAACACTAAAGTGTATTAGAGGCGTGGCCATTTCGTTTTGCAGAAACAGATTTCCGATTCTGTCTACTTTGAGACAATTTAATTTTCTAATTCACTTCTTTGTTTTACTTTTATCATAACAAAACAAGACCTGAAGTTTCTAACTTGATATCATTTCCCAATGAAACTCCAGGAGCAGACTCGAACTCGGGACCTTCGCCTTTCGCGGGCAAGTCTCGGTCCGGCACACAGTTTTAATCTGCCAGGAAGTTTCATATCAGCGCACACTCCGCTGCAGAGTGAAAATCTCATTCTGGAAACATCCCCCAGGCTGTGGCTAAGTCATGTCTCCGCAATATCCTTTCTTTCAGGAGTGCTAGTTCTGCAAGGTTCGCAGGACAGCTTCTGTAAAGTTTGGAAGGTAGGAGACGAGGTACTGGCAGAAGTAAAGCTGTGAGGACGGGGCGTAAGTCGTGCTTGGGTAGCTCAGTTTGTAGAGCACTTGCCCGCGAAAGGCAAAGGTCCCGTGTTCGAGTCTCGGTCCGGCACACAGTTTTAATCTGCCAGGATGTTTTATTCTTGTTGCCACAATAATCTGTCAACTGAAGGTGCTTAAAATCGAAAAAAAAAACCATGCGCGGCCGCTTACTGGGAAGAGTTAAATTTCTGTTGCTTATCCAATACAAATAGTTACTCATGAAGCTTCTAAATTTAGCACAGTCTATGTCTTGTTTCACGTCGTTTTAAATGTCATTATTTAGATGTTACCTTAACTTTGATCTATAAGGTAACTGAAACGAAAAGAAATAATAAGGAAATTGTCAAAGCTACATAACTTTTTCTAGTCATCAACCCATTTTTTTTCCAACATAAATTGTGTAGGCCTAACTTCGTTTATTGGACCGACAAAATTTACAAAGTTTCTTCCGTGCTCACTGATATATTCCGCACAATTAATTCCGGAATGTAACATCCTGTCGACCTTTTTCCTTCCTCATGAGTATCTGTCTGTTTTAGCCACATAATCCGAAGCATCCGTCCAGCAGGGGACACTCCCAACCACAGTTTCCTTGAAGTTAGATATAGTGGGAATTAGAGAAGTCCGGTAGCAGGAAGAACAGAACTTCGTCAGGTCAGTATGGCTTCATCAACACAAAGTTAAATAGGTGTAACCCAGGTATAGATCTTCTAAAGAGTAAAACACAGGAATTCGGGTAAACTACTACGAGCAGCAGCGGAGATAGAAGCAAAGCCAACAGCCATCACATTGGTACAAGTTTATATGCTGAGCAGCCCTGCAGATGATGAAGACATTGAAAGAATGTATATGAGATGAAAGAAATTATTGATACAGCTAAGGGAGGCGAAAATGTGATCGTGTTGGAGGAGTGGAATTCGATAATAAGAAAAAGCAGAGGATGAAAAATTGTGGAAGACATGGATTGGAGGTCAGGAATTGAAAGGAAAACCTCGTGATACTATTTTGCATACAATATAATTTAATCGTTCTTAATACTTAATTTAATAACCATGCTAGGAGCTTGTATACGTGGATGAAACCTACAGACACTGCAAATTTTTAGATAGTTTACAAAATTATATGACAGAAATTTCGAAACCAGATTTTAAAACTGCAAAATATTTCTGGGGGTAAATATGGTCTTTGATCATAATTTATAGGTTATGTGCAGGAGATTATATCTGAGAAAATTTTAGAAAGTTAGGAAATTAATGAGATGGTATATTGTAGATGACACCTATGAAAAATAAGCCAACATGACACATGGCGTATTCCAAGGAGAACAAATTTTCTATTACACATGAAATATCGTGTATAGGGTCATGCTGGATAAAAAACATCTGAGGTTCGTCAAAAGTATACTGACATAAACAGAATTGTTCACAGCAAACGTTTCCCAAATACAAAATATGTGACTTGTGAAAATGGGCAAATCCCGGAACTAACCAGGTAATAATTTAACAGCAGATCTGGTGTACACATTTAAAAATGTATTTTCTTCAAGGCTGTGGAAGCATGCTGACTAAGGGAAAGAAGGGTGCCACATGAAGCAAAAATTAGAAATGTCTTTCGAGAAAAGAGACAGATCTGTATGATTGTATTGAGAAAACTTTAGGGAAATGTAACTCATCCATAAAGGAGATGGCATATAGAACTCCAGTGCGACCCATTCCTGAGCACTATTCAAGTGTTTTGGATCGTCACCAAGTCGAATTAAGGGAAAACATCAACGCAATTCAGAGGTGTTCTGCTAGATTTGTTATTGGTAGGTTCAGTCAGCACATAAGTATTAAGGAGATGCTTGATGAACTCAAATAGGAAACTCTGCCGAGAAGACGAGCTCTTTTCGGGACTCTTCTGCCTCTCAATGTGTCCCACACAGCAATGTCATTCACCTCTTTGCTTCTTTTCTGAGATAGCGTAAGTATGGGGCCACTAGTAGAATAAAATCAGTGTCACACCATTCTGAATTTTTTCCAGATTTATTCAGGTTGTGGATCCAAGATGGCGGCCCTAGATGTAGCAACATGGCAGTGATGTCATGTTGGGAAATTCAAATTTTGGTGGGAAAATAGCTCAATTGGGCTACCTCCACTAACCTAACCCCACACCCCTCCCAATCCTCCACATCCCTTCACCTCCTCCATCTAGAAATCAGAGGCAAAAGGATTCAGGCTGTGCTAGGCTGCTGGATAGGATGGAAGTAGTCTTTATTCTGTGTGCATTGTTTATTGAAACGATTTGCGTTGTCATAGGCAGTAGCTCCGTCAGGTGTGTTCAACTTGAGGTCTGGAGTCCAACTGACCTAGTTCACAGCACCACACCCACCACCACCAGAGGGGACTGTTGGCCCTCTCCTTCTTCCCTCCCATAATGTAATTAAGGATGGTGGTCTCGGAAAAATGGTGGGAAAAGGACTCAGTGCATGTCTAGCTGCTGGGCTGGGCTTTTTTCAATGGACGAGATGCCTGTGTTGGAGAATAAGGAGTTTAACAGGCACATTAGCTGTAGTCATGCAGCTGAGGGCTGTGTTGATAGCCAGTTGCATGATGTCTGAAAAGCAATTCAATGAAGCCAAATATGCTTCATCGAAAATGAAGATGCAGCAGGATCTTCTGACAGCTTTTTCCAAAATTCTTGAAAATGTAATGTATTCAAGACTAGCGTCACATATTTGTAAAAATGAAGTACTAACAAAATTTCAGTTTGGTTTTCAGAAAGGGTTTTCAACAGAAAATGCTGTATATGCTTTCACTGATCAAATATTAAATGCAATGAATAACGAAACATCACCCATTGGGATATTTTGTGATCTCTCAAAGGCTTTCTTTTGATTGTGTGAATCATGAAATTCTTCTAGATAAGCTTAAGTATTGTGGTATGAGTGGGATAGTGCACAAATGGTTTAATTCATACATAACTGGAAGAATGCAGAAGGTTGAAATTAACAGTACAAATAGTCTACAAAAACCAGCAGAGTCTTCTAACTGGGCAGGTATGAAGAATGGTGTCCCACGAGGTTCAGTCTTGGGTCCCTTATTGCTCAGAGCCATTTGAACCATTTTTTGATCTCAGCTGCTGCTGACGCTTCATGGTTCTTCTTCTTCTGTTGCTGCTGCTTCCAGCTGACTGAATTAGAACTGATGCTGTGGAGCTGCTGAGCCTGACCTATATCCCCTCTGATGATGTCACCAGATACCACCATCCTATTGGCCAAAGCCTATCAAGTGACCAGGTTCAGGGTTCCTATTAGTTCCCACCATTCTCTTCTGGATCATCAGCTTGGATTACATCACGGGAGGGGAGTGGCAGAGGGCCAAAAGTGCACTCTGGTGGCAGTATTGTGAACTACACCAGTTGGTCTCCACGCCTTAAAGTGGACACCCATGTTTCATTGTGAGTAGGGTGAAGTTGATATGGGTTGTTAGGGAGTTTCAGAAAAAGGTAGACAGTTCCAGCACAAGCATCTATCTGAGTAAGTATTGAAATGCATCTTCACACCATCCCACTGCGTTGCCATTATTTGTCGAAAGATATTCACCATATGCTCATTCATTATCTTTCCTTTCCACTCATTGTGGAGGAGGCTAAGGATGCACTCCTCAGTTCTGTGCTTTCATGTAGTACTCTTATAAAATTCATCCCTGCCCATCGCCAGCATTTCCTCAGTTGTACTCATGAATGCTTGCGCCAGAGGGGATGAACGTCTTGCCTCTTGCATTTCAGAAGGCAGACTGGGCTTGTATCAGTTGATCTACAGTTACAGCACACACATTTGTCAGCACGAGTCGCGAAGTGTCTCATCCATTGAACATATAGTAGAAACAGTAAACAATTACATCTGTTCTCCAAGTCCAGCAGCTACACAGACTGAGCGAATTTCCCGCCATTTTTGCCCCAGACCGCCATCTTGGATTACATCAGAGGAAGGAAGCGGAGAGGGCGAATAGCGCTGTCTGGTGGTAGTGTTGTGAACTAGGCCAATTGGACTTTGGACCTCTTCGTTAACACACTGGATGGAACTGCTGTCTATGACAACTCAAATGATTTAAATAAACAATACATAGAAAATAAAGACTTATGTCCATCCTATCCAGTGTCCCAGCACTGACTAAGTCCTTTTCCCACTAATTTCCAGATGGTGAGGGGAGAGGAGGGAAGGGGGAGGGTTAGGGGGGGAGGGGTTGGAGGTTAGTTAGTGGAGGTAGCCTAAATGACCTATTTTCCCGCCAAAATTTGAATTTCCCGCCATGACGACACTATGACGTTGCCACATTTATAGCCGCCATCTTGGATCCACCATCTTGAATAAATTTGACAACAATGCAGTGGAGTGAAGCTCTCTTTGCCCTGTGACTGGAGTCAACTGAAATATGGATGTCTCTCGTCAACTGAGATGAATGAGTTCCCTCCCTGACAGAGTAACAAATTGCAGGGAGCCATTGCATGAAGCACCTCATGTGACTACATTGTTTCCACAAGTGTGAGCTGCTGCAGTGAACTGTTTTTCTGCGGTTGTAACATGTTTCAGTTTTTGGAGCTGCTGATGCTTATATAAAGAAATGGAGTGTAATACACCAGCACTTTGTCAGTAGATGTGAACACAGAGAGTGCTTCTCAAAACGTCAGGAACTGCTGTAAGACTTTATTTCCAAATGAAGAGATGTTCAACGTGCCGAATGAAGAAAGTTTACAGAAATTAGCAGGGGATAGGACAAACTGACTAATGGTTGTTCTACCTCGTAAGAGAACCAAAGGACGCAAATCCGTCGCGATCGATAAAGATTATAAAATGACTTCTTGATGGCTTGTGTAGTTGCTACACAAACGGACACCTGGCTACTGCAGGATGGCAGTAAACGGACAGTGTCAACGGCGCAAATAATGCTGGAAATGAGATTGTGCCTGAAGACAAACAGTGATTGGCCCACAAATGTACTAAGTTCGGTTTGAATACAGAGTCCGCCAGAAGAATGTATACACACTTTAAGGAACGAAAAGTATTACTTATGTGTTTATTTAACATTTAATAATTGATCACATGGTTACTTTAAATGTGCAAAATGTTCACCGTTGGCGGCTATACACTAACGAGAGGTTGCTGCAACTACGTCAGTCAGTGTTATAGTGGAGATCGCTGCACATGTCGCTGTAATCTCCTGCCGATGTTCCTCCAGCGTGCGTGGCTTACGTCGATATTAGACGTTATCTTTCACAGTTCCACACAAGTAAAAGTCCATAGGTATTAGATCTGGCGACCATGGAGGGAACTCAATGAGCCCTCTTTATCCAATCCAACGCCCTGGGAAACTGTCATCCAGGAAAGCTCGTATGGCTAGGTGGTAGTGTGGTGGCGCCCCGTCCTGTTGGTAGAAGACCTCTTCATCAGCTCCATAAAGCGCACTTATACCTGGGAAAATTGATGTGCATTACATTTCCAGGTACACGTCTCTAATGACAGTAGCACCAAAGTAAAAGGGTCTTACTAAGCCCCTACATGATAGTCCACATCACACATGAACCCCTGATAGATTGACCGCTTTAGCCACAAAAACATGCGGAATTTCAGGTGCCCAGTACACACTGTTATGCCGATTCAAGTTTCCATTAAGTTTAAATTGTGCCTTGTCTTACTATTTGCTGATACTATTCGCAAAACTTCATTCGGCGATCAGGATCGTCATCATAGATCGCGTGCAGTACTCGTGGAATGTTAACTTTCGGCTTTGCAGCTTTCACAATTCTTCATACACTTGTACTGCTAAACCCCACTTCACGGGTACGTTGCATAGTAGACTTCTGTGGAGAATTAACAAACGTTTCCAACACGAGAGCCGACGAGGCAGAACTTACAGCTGTACGCTGTCTTCCTGATCTTCCTTTGTGAATATCACAAATCGTTCCATGCGATTGAAACCTGGCAATGATGCATTTCATTGCTAGGCGGGTTGGCGGTTCTGTTTAAAACTCCAGCCTCCACTGACATTGCACTTCAGTGGCATTACCAAACTAGAAAAACCACTTCACAATACAGTTTCGTTGCTCGAATGTCAAGTGTGCTCCAGCCATCTTGTTTTCTCAATACCAAGATGAAAGTACTAACATCTGTTAAGCCAAAGACCATACTGCAACACAATCGTAACTCAAATCGAAAGACAATAACGATATCTCGATGGAGTATGACAAAGAGTGTATACATTTTTCTGGCGGACTCTGTAGTATGTGCAACTGCAGGATCAAAAGATACACAAAACGCCAAGTGATGACCTTCGCAGATCTGTCGTTCAAATATGCGAATCTCTAAGAGACCAAACTGCTTAGGTCATCGGTCCCTAGACTTACACACTACTTAAACTAGCTTATGCTAAGAACAACACACACACACACCCATGCCCGTCGCAGAGCCCCAAAAGCTAATTATTGCTCATTGGCGTTTGCCAGAAATAGAGGAAACAGAAAAACGCATGATAAATTTAATTTTATCACTTTTATTATCATAATTTGAGATTTCCTCAAATGAAAGATTACAAGGGACCGTTGCAACATGGCTGGACAAAATCAGCTGGCAGAGATTACTTCAAAGGAGACAGGAAACATGGTACACTGTTATGATGCACTGTTTTGACAAATTTTTCAATTGCCAAGATGCATAATAGTCAATACATAGGTGTAGTGTCTGTAAAAAACCTTGTTTGATATTCTTGGCTATGTTCTGTCCTGTTGGAAGATGGAAAAATACAGCCCTCGTAAATAAATTAATGACTAGCTTGAATCTCCCTTAAATGATTTGGGTCCAGAATGACAAGCCGAATAGGCGGAGGAAGTATGTTGCAGATAGGACACATGCGTATGTGAATAATCTATACAATGAAGGTAAATAACGAGTTAATCTAGAAGTGCTTGTATGCAACACTACAAACCGAAACCAAACAACTGAGAACGAGACTGGTATAGTAAGAAAATAAATATAATTATAATTTTTGTTGTAGTACTCTAAAGAGGCCTATAGAAATCAGGCGAAACTTTTCTTGTTAAAAAATTCAGTTACAAAAGACGAGCAATTTGTTCATCTTATCTAATAGACAAACAACGTAAGTTTTTTACGCTTCCGACCTCTGAGAATATCAAGTAGATGCAGCTAATTATACGAGGTGTCCATAAGTGAAGTTCCAGTTCCAAAACGCTGCAGAAACGGAGCCACTGCTCAGATTTACGTCAAATTCGAACAGCATATTATTAATGCAGGAGGAAACGTCATGAAACAAAAGAAGTTAACGAACACTTTGTTGACAGATGGCGTTGTAAGCGACTTGACGTAAATAGGGTCGACTACAAATGACGGGTGATGGAATACGATAGCTACGGTTTGAGCTTAACAATACACCGTCTGTGCTGGCAGGTCTGCAGGAAGGAACTCCTAAACATGAGTGATTTTGTATAGATAGCAATTCAGGATGTTTCATGGGTATTTATACACCGCATTCGCAGGCGTGTTCAACTTTCAGGCAGTTCCCCGTGCACTGCATGTTTGCACACCACCGCTCGGCCCCTCGTACAGTGCTGTGGCCACAACTTCGACAGACATCGTGTCAACTGCTTTTCTCCTTCTGCCGCACTGTACTTCAAAAGAACCCGTCTTTTCGAATTTTATAATTATCCTCTACAGACCCCTAGCAGGCATCTGACGAATGCCTTTTTCCATACTTTCGAGTGTCCGGAACTTCTGCAGGGATGCTAGCGCACAGTTGCCGTCTTTTAAAAGAGCTTTACCAGCAGCGTGCGATCCTTCACGATCACAGTCATGGTGGGCGTCTCGGATGCAAAAAGGGAACAGCCGTGTGCCCCGCGTCTATAGGTGTGAATGTACTGACGCTTACAGCGCCATCTATTGGTCAAATTTTCGTTTTTTCCCCCTATGAATTCTCTCCCTGCGACAGTAATACGGTGTTCAAATTTGGCATCATTCTGAGCTGCGGTTCTCCTTCTACAGCGTTTTGAAAGTGAAACTTTAATTATGGATACCCTTTTTACAGGGCGAGCATTAGTAAAACCGACAAACTGCAGGGGCGGATTCTTGACTGAAAATGGAGATAAAAATGTTCTATGAACACGTGTCCGGAAATGGACGGTGTGGGTGCAACGACGTCAAATCGTCCCAGAACACAGTACATAACTATAGAGCTGCATCACAATCACACCACAACAGATGTTCAAATTAGCCCCCCTGGGATTGCAGGTGATAGAGGTAATAGCGTTTGGCATGCAGGATATACCTTACACCATGTTGGCGGGCCACTTGTCTGAAGCTTGTATTAGGGTTCGTCTCAATACCCTCTGGAACCCGGTCCTCCAAATCTGGCGTACACACAGTCCGCCGCCTCCCTGCACGTTCGTCTGTTTGAAAGAACCCATGATCACACAGACGCCAAAAAAGGGCTTGAAATGTTGTGTGACGTGGCTGGTATCTGTGTGTGAACTTGTTTTGGTACAGTCGTGCTGCCTCTCGACCGTTTCCATCTGCTTGGCCATATGCAAACACCATCTGGGCTTGTTCCCGACACGAATACTGGACTGTTCTGCTGCTGCGTCAATCACGCAAACTGCAATACACAACAAACACACGGTACTTTGTCAGAGGAGCTTTCATTCGTCAGCGCCATTTATCGTGGTAACGATGTATTTCTGGACACATCTTCATAGGACCTTTTTCCATCAATTTTCAGCTAGAAATCCGACCCTGCAGTTTGTCGGGTTTAGTAATGTTCACCCTGTACATTACACTTCAAAAACTGGACATCGTCGAAATTTAAGAAATGCTCAAAGCAAACCATTAACTTGCACCATGAACATCGAATGAAATACGGCGCGTCACAGTGAACAGAAAGGTTAACACTGTCAAGATCGAAGGCGAACTCCTTGAGAGTTACAAACCGTGCAGGACGTTCAGCTAGGTATCCACTCTTAAAGAATGCATATAGAATCGTTTTGGTGTAACGGGGTGATGAGATCTGATCGAATGTGATGCCATGCAACCGAATCCGAAACACTCTGTCGTGGAACTTATCGTGCAACTGACTATCTTTTAAGACGTAGCTGCAGATAGCGTGAGTTTGTCCAATGTTTCCAGGTGGTATGAATTGCAATCTCACACACTTTTCAGGAGGTGTCGTTTGCTGTAAAGGAGTGTAGTAACAATTGATCTTCTCGTCCCCCACATTACATAGCTTCTTGGATGATTACGCCTTACGACGTGTGATTTTAGGTTTTTCGTTCTCTTCACTTTCCATGCGCTTAAGGTATTTTCTTAACAAGGCCTTTTCACCTATGATGTATGCCACAGTTGTATCCAATTTACGATTTAATTTGGCTTTCCTCAGTCGCGCAGCATGCTTTAGTGATTCACGCACATCGTCCAACAATAATTTCTTATGTTTGTTTGGCTCAACCAAGATCGGTAAGGGTTTAATCCACTCATTAGATTCGTGCGTGTTATGTATTATATTTTTGGATAAGCCTGGTGGTTGAGTGCGGCATGTTATTATGAATCACTTCAAAGACCGACACGTATTACATCCGCTTATATTCTTGCGTCGCAGCGTAAGTGCGGATAAATCTGTTAAATCTCTAAATACACGTTCAACGGGTGACGCTTCTGCATGATATCGTGATATCAAGCTACGCTTTATGTCTATTTAACACTCACTCCTTCCAAGTCATGCTGGTCCACGGAATGGAGTAAGAGGCTATACAGTAAGTTTGATGTGGATAGATATCCATCTCATAAACATAATCCTTGATCAGACCAAGTTTCTGATCGAAGACTTCCAAATATTCCTTTAACAAGCTAGCTAATTCATTCCACTGTATTTCAGAACTGACTATTTTATTCTGGATAACGTTTACAACGTCCGATGAGATGTCTGTTGGTAAATTACTTAGTCCACAATTGTCGATTAAATACAATATATTAGTAACTAAATAATTAATCTTTATTTTCTGGAAGAATCTGCCGTGCAATTCCAATTTCCTCATAAAGTTCAAAACAATAATTTGCCCCTCACTGACTAGCGTGCATATCCCTTTAGATAGTCTATTACTGCATCTTTGTCCCTCAGAAAGTCTCAGTCCCAGAGCTAACAAGAAGGTGCTTAATAGTCTTTCCCTTGGCAACCACTTTTACGTGCACCTGGGACTTCACAGGAACGGAACGAGCACTCAACTCTCCTGATAGCGTACAGTTTGAAACTGGCAACACAGCAGTTTTTGCTTACTATTCAATCGTTTAGACAGATAAAAGCTTGTAACAATAAAAGTCGCTCCAGTATCGAGCAGGATATTTACAGGTTCGTTATTTATTAAGCCTTCGGCCATTGCCTGTGCCATTTCAGTAGGTTTTATTCTACGTCCACTCGGATTTTCTAGTAATTCTTCTCGAATGCCCATTCCATCACTATATGTTAGCACGCTTACTTCTAGTGATGTTTCGCCTTCTACTCTACGACCAGTCACTTCCGGAAGGCGTAAAGAAGCTGGCTCCAGTTTGTTGATTCAGTTCTCCATTCGCGGTCTTGATTACACGGCCTTTTTTTCAGATTTACACTATGTGATCAAAAGTAACCGGACACCTAGCTGAAAATGACTTACAAGCTCGTGGCGCCCTCCATCGGTAATGCTGGAATACAATATGGTGTTGGTCCACCCTTAGCCTTGATGACAGCTTCCACTCTCGCAGACAAGTTCAATCAGGTGCTGGAAGGTTTCTTGAGGAATGGCAGCCCATTGTTCACGGAGTGCTGCAGTGAGGAGAGCTATCGATGTCGGTCGATCAGGCCTGGCACGAAGTCGGCGTACCAAAACATCCCAAAGGTGTTCTATTGGATTCAAGTCAGGACTCTGTGCAGGCGAGTCCATTATAAGAATGTTACTGTCGTGTAACCACTCCGTCACAGGGCGTGCTTTATGAACAAGTGTTCGATCGTGTCGAAAGATGCAACCGCCCTCCCCGAATTGATCTTCAACAGTGGGAAGCAAGAAGGTGCTTAAAACATTAATGTAGGCCTGTGCTGTGATAGTGCCACTCAAAACAACAAGGCGTGCTAGTCCCCTGCATAAAAAACACCACCACACCATAACACCACCGCCTCTGAATTTTATTGTTGACACTACACACGCTGGCAGATGACGTTCACCAGGCATCCGCCATACCCACACGCTGCCATCCGATAGCCACATTATATAATGTGATTCGTCAATTCACGCAACGTTTTTCCACTGTTCAGTCGTCCAATGTTTACTCTCCTTACACCAAGCGAAGCGTCGTTTGGCATTTACCGGCGTAATGTGTGGCTTATGAGCAGCCGCTCGACCATGAAGTCCAAGCTTTCTCACGTCCCGCCTAACGGTCATAGTACTTGCAGTGGACCCTGACGCAGTTTGTAATTCCTGCGTGATGGTCTGGAAAGATGTTCGCCTATTACACATTACGATCCTCTTCAACTGTCGGCGGTCTCTAACAGTCAACAGTCGAGGCCGGACTGTAGGCTTTTGTGCTGTACGTGTCCCTTCACGTTTCCACTTCACTATCACATCGGAAACAGTGGGCCTAGGGATGTTTAGGAGTGTGGAAATCTCGCGTACAGACACAAGTGACACCCAATCACCTGCCTACGTTCGAAGTCCGTGGGTTCTGCGGAGCGCCCCATTCTGCTCTCTCACTATGTCTAATGACTACTGAGGTCGCTGATGTGGAGTACTTGGCAGTAGGTGGCAGCACAATGCACCTAATATGAAAAACGTATGTTTTTGGGGGTGTTCGGATACTTTTGATCACATAGTGTATTTATCATCTGAGGTAGCATGTATTGGGCAAAATGTGTGTGAATTCCTAAGTGACCAAACTGCTGGGGTCATCGGTCCCAAGACTTACATGCTAGTTAAACTAACTTATGCTAAGAACATTACACACGCCCATGCCCGAGGGAGGACTCAAACATCCGGTGGGAGGGGCCGCGCAATCCGTGACACAGTGCCTCAAACCGAGCGGCCACTCCGCGGGGCGGTCGCCTGTATTTCCCCGACGTATCTATTACACTTGCAGACGCTGTCCATGGAACGGCTGATTGATTAACCCATTGGACGTGTCTCATGTTATTGTTGTCCGGTTGCATATTATGAACGTTACATTTTCGCTTCCGTGTGTAGCTGAATGAACCGCTATTACTGCCGTTCGGTCTCTGTCCATAATGCCTTTTATTATTATCGTGCATAGCACCGTTATTATTATTGCTCTTACCCGGCTGATGATCATGTGAATTGGAATCCTGTTTCCCGAATGATCGCCATTATAGTGATTATTATTATTATGGTAATTTCGATTATTCGTGTTACCGTTATTATACTGCGATTTTCCGTTGCGATGGTTTTCATTGCGACAAATGCCATGATATACATTGTAGGGACTCGCATTGTATATCTGATTTCCGAACTGCATATCGTCCTCTCGGATTACATCTAGCGAGTCTATTGATCCTAGTCATAATCGGGTGCATTAATTAGTTTCCCTCGCAGGTGAATTGGTACTTGCCCTCTCAGAATCCTTAAAACCTCCCTATGGTTGATTGATTCATCCCAATATCGAGTCTTATTTATGTACCTTTCGAAATACTTTCGATGTGTGCCCTTTTTCGGGTTGTAAAATTTTGGACTGTAAATCTCGTTTCTAAGTCTATTTTGTTTACTCATCGGCTAGTATTTCGCAATAAATAGTTTTTCAACCTCATAACATTACGTCCAAGTCTCAGCCTCCTCAGATGCCCAGAGCGAGACTTCATCTCTGGTTTTCGACACTATAATAAACTGAATTTTGTCCTGCTCATTCCAGGCTTTAGGAAACAAATTTCAAAAACTTTTTATGGACACCATAGGGTGAACAGAATTTTTCTCTGTTGAAAACGAATGGGATTGCCTGGCTCTAAACATACTATTTCCGACCTTCGCCAACGAAGTTGCACTTCGACGGTCAAAATGCCGGTTCCTGTAATCTGAATCTTCGCTACTGCTAACAAATTTATCCCGGTAGTCATTCCACCTACTTTTCTTTATCTCTGGATTGATCGGTGAACGTTGATCGGACAACCTATCCAGCGATTTTAGCTCTGTTGACTCGCCTTCCATACGCGATAATCGATTTTTGACTCGATTCTGCCAAGCGGAAATCTGAGATTATCTTTTCTTTAATATTCTGAAGCTCGGCTTTAAATTGTTCTATGATTTCGGTGTTTCCGGGTATCGATGATTCCTGCTTCATCGTTTTACTAATTGACTCTACAGCGCTCTGTACTTAAGATCGTACCTCCTCTGATTTGGTCTCTATCCACTCGGACATTTCTTCCTCAATCTTATTCGGCTTACCCATTAAATAATCGTCAATATACCCTTGTATTTTTAATTACAGGTCTTTTACTTTGATCGATAGGTTATCTATTCTATACGACACAACAGACTGCTCTTTACGTATATCTTTGACATACTTCTCTAAAGTATTTACGATCACTGTAAGGTGTCATGTTTACTACTTCCTGACTTTAACTGCAGTCTCAGTGTTAGTTCCTCAGCCAACCTATCGTCTCTTTTCTTATTTTGAGCCACTAACGATTTAATCGCCTGTTTGATTTCCTCTTTAAATTCTCGATCCCGTTCTTGATTAGTCTGTAATATTTCCTCTTTAAACTGAATTAGAAGGTCAAACAGAACATCCACCTCCCCCCCCCCCCCCGCCCCATGCTGCTAAGCCGCACAGTGGAACCACGTTGTTACTTTTAGTCGTTTCCGTCGCAAACAACGAGTCTATTACTGTCGCATTCGATGATTCTAATTCTCCTTCCTTATTCTCCTGCATTATTCATCTGTTTAGGATATACGTTTTCTATCCTATTACCATCCATCTCTGTTCGCTCCTCCACAGTCTTCGTTCACATCCTCTACATTAGATCTCAACCTATAGGACTTCTTTGACATGGTCAAATACTACAGTTACTACCAATCAACACTAACACAACTACAGATACACAACATACAAATCCTGTCTCGACTACGATATTAATTCGACAACGCGACAAACTTGCCGTAGTCATCCACTAGCTATTATATTACATTTAATTGAAGCACAATGTGGTCCCGGCGGAGGTTCGAGTCCTCCCTCGGGAATGGGTGTGTGTACTTGCCCTTAGGATAATTTAGGTTAAGTAGTGTGTAAGCTTAGGGATTGATGACCTTAGCAGTTAAGACCCATAATATTTCACACACATTTGAACACATTTGAAGCACAATGCGCTATGACTCAAACTTTAAATCTCGATTATTACGGCAAGCTCGTCTTGTCAATTATTTCGGTACGTACTTGGTTCTGTGTCTTTTATAACACCTGTCTTTCATAACACCTCCTTCAGGCACGACGTCTATCGCTTTCAGTTCGTTTAGTACTTCCTTCCTGTCACTCTGGGCGTAGTTTCTCGAAGACAGTGAACACGTAGCACGAGCAAGTTTACACGAATAGTTATTTCGTTCGTATACAGTCACAAAATAATTCAAAAAATCACTTGTATACACTGTATATTATTGATTTGTTAGCTTCGAGCCCCACGTTGCCGCGCCATTTGTGATGCCTCCTATTGCTGCCTACTCACACGTCCACGATCAGCGAAAGCATAATGTACTTTTTCTATGCCCAGCTGGTATTCTTCACATCGTCGAGATACGTGAATGAGATGGGTGAATGCCAATCGCTCATTGTTTATGTGGTTGATTGGGTGTGTGAATAATAAGAGTTGTTATACTTACTAGCTAAATCCATAGATTCAGATTACCAGAGTGGAAATAAACGACTAACGGGAATAACAGGTAAGAAAGATTACATATATTCTCAGTGTATTCAAGAAAATGTAACTGTGACAGAAATTTCTCGCCAGATCGCTACGCTACTAAGGGCCAGTTGTACAGTCCTCGGTTATCAGCCGCTTGATTTTATTCTCTGAACAGCAAGGAAAACGCGTTGTACGAACACGTAATAACGCCTAACCGTAGAATAAACGCGTGATAACTTAACCTGTGATTCTGACAAGGGTAGCGAAGTTACCGGAGAATAAGTTTTGAGGATGGCAGGAATAGCTACAAATTAGTGACGACAAGTTTGTTTGTGAGAACGAGGAAGGAGAAGAAACGGGGTCATCACTCAAATTATATGGAAGAATAAGACGATTTCGTATTACTACTACTTTTCAGTCTCATGCTTGAGAAACTGGAGCATATGAATGAAATGTGAAAGTATTCCCTGACACAAAACTTTTTGCTTGTAGTAGGCCTAATAGGCATTTGATATTCCTACTTCGTGAATTATATTCTCTGGTGTTATTTATGTAAATGAGGTACATAAAAATAGCCATTTGTGCCAAAATAGTCTCGTTTATTCGGCCTGTGTTACAATTGCTGCAATATTAGAAAGGCTTATTTCGTTTTATCTAGCAGACAGTGACAAAGTAGATATAATCAAATCGAGACACCACACCTGTGTTGGATACTATTCGTATGAATAGCTTTTTGATTTTTACGTAGTAAAACGTTTGACGAACTTTGATGGTGTAGTAAATTCTTTTGCAGAAAGGAAAGCAGGCCTTGTAAGATAGTATCTGGATTAGAGAGAAACAAATACTAGGACCCAAGGATTGAAGAAATGAGTACTGTCCTTCTTGTCTCTTTTCTTTACTGCTTTTATGTTTCCTATATTTTATTTTATGTCACACAAGAGAGACAATTGTTAGCTAATAGGTAAGAAAGAGTGCAAATTTTCTGAGGATTTCTTATTCTCCCGGTCACAATTAATCCCATCCAGTGTTAACTGTGAGTTTTTTAAGGAGGGCGGCATGTCAATCGGTCCGACTGGGAGCAGGAGAATCACCAGAGGACATTTTAATTTCCAATGTCCTAAATACATGTTTGATGGCTTCCATTACAAAATACACACGTTTGAATTCCACAGAGCGAAATATAGTGACGTGCGATGTAAGAACGCTGTGTGAAGAGGTGTGGTACTGCACTTTGGTATACTTAAGACCAAATAACATGTCTTACATTTCCCCGAACATACATGTTTTATACATAAAACTCTTCAGAAAGACGTGCACTACAAAATGTACATATTTTTGAAAAAGCCATTTTTAAAAGGATTTGACGTCCTATCTCAGACGCTCGAGGGGGAGGGGGCCGGGCGTCACTATCGACTTTTTGACCCGGTTCGGAAATATCGTAGATCCTTGGCAGATTGTTTATGGCCAGTTCGAATAAATTTTAGTTTCGAAAAAGAGCAGATATGTAACTAGGGGTTACACTAAGCGACGTAGGTAGGTATCAAAACAACAATAGCCAGTCTTAAGTAATTTACTCTGGAAAATTCTCAATATAGACACAACCGTCAACGACGCCTGCCCTCGCGCGACGTCCCGTTCTGGACGCCGCACTTGGTCACGTAACGCCCCGAGCGCCGCATACCACTACTGCGCAACTCGCCTTAATGAAGCGTGAGTTAGTGCGCTGCCATCAAACCACTGCGGGACAAAGGCCTCGTAAGATATTCTTCTGCTTCCATCATTATCGTACATATTAATCAATGTAACTAAGTTGGTAAGTAATTGTGTAAAAATATGAAACAAAACAAATAGGTAACTATATTTTTAACAATGTAAGGCTAATTACAGACGGATTGGATTTCGTATTTTATGTAATGTGTAATTATAACTTCACTAGTGATTTTGAGATGTGGACGCGGGACGCTCAGGAATGGAAGAAATGAGGCCAAACAGAAGAGGCTTACATCCAGCAATAAAGAAAGTATGCTGTTCTAGAAAGGACAGCTGCTGTTGTCATTTTTTTATGAACTTAGCGGTGCCCCAACACGATGACACTTGGATAAAAATATTCCTACTTATATTAAACTTAGAGGAACAATACACGCCGGCCTTTGTGACCCGTGCGGTTCTAGGCGCTTCAGTCCGAAACCGCGCTGCTGTTACGGTCGCAGTTTCGAATCCCGGCTCGGGCATGGATGTGTGTGCTGTCCTTAGATTAGTTATGTTTAAGTAGTTATAAGTCTAGGGGACTGATGACCTCAGATGTTAAGTCCCATAGTGCTTAGAGCCATTTTTCGAACAATACACAGTTTTTTACTGTTTAGAGGCTTATTGTGTCGTTTTTTTTTTAATTTCTGGTTAAAGTTTTTTCCAATACAACCTAAGCCTAAGCTGGGCACCAACGCAAACTCACTTTTTAATTTATCTTTAGTAGGCCGTGGTTTCCGAGATATGACTTGATATGTTTGAAGCCGTTTTCCGCACGGGAAAAGTTTACCCGTCTTCTATCTTTTTTTTTTTTTTTTTTTTTTAAAAAAAAAAAGGAAGATTAATGTTGCTCTGGTCCTAACTAAAATTCAGAATTGATTTTCATACGACTTTTGTAGGAGAGAGGGAGTTTAAAGACATTTTCTATTTTCGCGGCAGCTACTTACAGATAATACTTGTCGCGACAACGTCTTGAATTTGGACTTTACAAACGTCAAACGCCAGGTCAGGCCATATCAATTATTGCTACATGAGTGAAGATGTCCTACACCAGTAGGTTTCCCAGCTGCGGCGGGCAACTGTTTCTTTACGTTCCTCTGGTGTTTACCTGTTGGTTGCGCCGCTGCTGACAGTTTCCCAGAACGAGCGGAAGGAGGGTACAGTGAACCCGTGAGCGTGTCGTTTGGACAAGAGTCCCATGGCTGCGGTTCGCAACGTTTCGTTCGGCAGCGGGACAAAGCAGAAGCAGGCACGGCGCGCGACACGCGCCCACCGCGCCTCAGACGGCCGGCGCTTGGCCACATCTCAGGAAGGTCAGGTCGCTTTCCTCAGCTGACCTTGCCCACACCTGCTGACGTAGCGGCGCGGCTCCCCTCAAACCTTTACGCAGTACGGAATTCCCGAAGGATGTACGCATTTTACCAATCGCGGAGCAACGTGTATAGACTGCGATAATCACGCTCTGATCTCGATGTATTGTGATGCAATTACAGGACACAAAGTTAGTACTTTCAGAATGTAAAAGAGCAATCAGTCGTCGTTTCCGTCCTAACTTTATTATAACAGATACAGATTTCGGCTCGTATCTAGTCATTATCAATGCTAAGATTACAAGAAATACCTACGTAGAGAATAGTATACAAAATTAAAACTCATAACACAGTCTACATCGCCTATACATTAAATTACATATCACTATTTCGGAGCCTTTATACATGCTCTAGTACGCGTATACCTGTTGTTCAGGCTCTTGACAGTTTTCATTAAAGGCTACTATGTAATCAAGGTAGACTTTGCAAAGAATACATCTGTTGGCTGTGTGGCGCCTTCTATATGAACTACGTAATATATAACCTTCATAATAAAGCAATTATTGTCTCTAACAAAAATTTAAATGTTGTTTGGGAATAAAATAAAGTAAAATACAAGACACAACCGTCAGAGACGCCTGTTCTCACGTATATGAGCACTTTGGTGCTCTGACTTACTGCCATTATTTAACCGTTAACATTAGGAGGTATTAAAATGCCAGATTCACACCTTGTGAGCCAATTATTTTGTTAATTTTTGAAAGCAGAGGTAAAATCAGATCCATAAAATTTACAAATAGCTAGGAGACACATGATGTATGCTGTGACTATTGGAATCGATCTGAATATTTTTTCTTTTTTTACTTATTTATTTTTTACGTTTTTTCTAATGAGAAAGAGAAAATATTCAAAGCAATTGCAATAGTCATAGCATACATCAAGTGCCTCCTAGGTGTCTGTAAATTTTACGGGTATGATTTTACCTCTGCTTTTAAAGATTAACAAACTAACTGGTTCACTAGGAGTGAATCTGGCACTTTTATATGTTGTTGTTGTGATCTTCAGTCCTGAGACTGGTTTGATGCAGCTCTCCATGCTACTCTATCCTGTGCATGCTTCTTCATCTCCCAGTACTTACTGCAACCTACATCCTTCTGAATCTGCTTAGTCTATTCATCTCTTAGTCTCCCTCTACGATTTTTACCTTCCACGCTGCCTTCCAATACTAAATTGGCGATCCCTTGATGCCTCAGAACATGTCATACCAACCGATCCCTTCTTCTAGTCAAGTTGTGCCACAGACTTCTCTTCTCCCCAATCCTATTCAATACCTCCTCATTAGTTATATGATCTACCCATCTAATCTTCAGCATTCTTCTGTAGCACCACATTTCGAAAGCTCCTATTCTCTTCTTGTGTAACCTATTTATCGTCCATGTTTCACTTCCATACATGCCTACACTCCATACAAATACTTTTAGAAACGACTTCCTGACACTTTAATCTATACTCGATGTTAACAAATTTCTCTTCTTGAGAAACGCTTTCCTTGCCATTGCCAGCCTACATTTTATATCCTCTCTACTTCGACCATCATCAGTTACTTTGCTCCCCAAATAGCAAAACTCCTTTACTGCTTGAAGTGTCTCATTTCCTAATCTAATTCCCTCAGCATCACCCGACTTAATTCGACTACATTCCATTATCCTCGTTTTGCTTTTGTTGATGTTCATCTTATATCCTCTTTTCAAGACACTGTCCATTTCGTTCAACTGCTCTTCCAAGTCCTTTGCTGTCTCTGACAGAATTACAATGTCATCGGCGAACCTCAAAGTTTTTATTTCTTCTCCATGGATTTTAACACCTACTCCGAAATTTTCTTTTTTTTCCTTTACTGCTTGCTCAATATACAGATTGAATAACATCGGGGAGAGGCTGCAACCCTGTCTCACCCCCTTTCCAACCGCTGCTTCCCTTTCATGCCCCTCGACTCTTATAACTGCCATCTGGTTTCCGTACAAATTGTAAATAGCCTTTCGCTCCCTGTATTTTACCCCTGCCACCTTTAGAATTTGAAAGAGAGTATTCCAGTCAACATTGTCAGAAGCTTTCTCTAAGTCTACAAATGCTGGAAACGTAATATATAATCTAATGTTAACTATTAAATGAGACAGTAAGTTAGTACAGTAACGTATCTGCAGTAGTTTTCTACAAATTACAAACTACAACAGTTACTACGTGGTTTCACTTAAACACACTGCTGTTATTGTGTTCTTTCACCGAATAATACAGAAAACTAACTCATTTCAAGGTTAGGAAATGACTGAAACAATTCACTTACGGTTGCCAACAATGACATAAACGTTTCTACATTCTTAATGGAAAGTAATCAAATTTCCTTGTATAATAACCTTTGCTTTTCTGGATGGTCTGGAAAACTACTGCAGATACACGTCTGGAACATGTTTTATTAGATTCACCAAGCCAATAACAACAAAATAAACGCAAATCGTGCTTTATTTTAACCTCATACAGTTTTGCGATCGCTTCATATTAGCGAAGTTGCTAAATTTCAGGCAAAATCTTTTACTAGCCTTAACTCCGTAGCCGGCCGCGGTGGTCTAGCGGTTCTAGGCGCGCAGTCCGGAACCGTGCGACTGCTACGGTCGCAGGTTCGAATCCTGCCTCGGGCATGGATGTGTGTGATGTCCTTAGGTTAGTTAGGTTTAAGTAGTTCTAAGTTCTAGGGGACTGATGACCACAGCAGTTGAGTCCCATAGTGCTCAGAGCCATTTTGAACCTAACTCCGTAACTAAACCTATGCGGACCTATGTTTGTATGAACTTTTTTCTTTAGTTTTACTTGTAAAATAACATATTAAAATATTTGCATATGTTCGTGAATCACCCTGTACACATTAAATGTGTTCACAATTGCGAATAAGGACATCAGCTGTAGAATGGAATGACGACAATGAAAATTTGTGCCGGACTGTCATCATTCCATTCTACAGCTGATGGTTGCCCTTATTCGCAACTGCGAATTCATTTAATGTATTTAATGACGGCTGTAGTCACCGCAGCGCCTATTGCTTTGGACATTCAAGCATGTCGGAAGAAATTTTGCATCGTAATTAGAATAACACAGGCAACATAATATCGTAACTACATACGTAGTTATTCACCATATATACAGTATAGCGGCGCCCTGGCTGCAATGATGTACTATTTTGTGAGTTACATAAGATGGATATATGTGGTGAATAAATGTGTAATAAGTTGTTTTAATTTTTACTTGCTGGTGCATCAATCTTCTAGCCCATTACGTGCCTTCCAATTCACGAGAAAAACTACCTTTACTGCTATTTTAAGACATATGCAACAACCTGTCTGCCGAAATATGAAAATGGCAACTTTGATTACTGAAACCGGGTATCGAGAATAAAGGTTATTATTAGCGGTTTTTGCAAAGAAGTTTATCTTCACTAATGAATGAAATGTGCACTCGGTTTTCTAATGAAAGTATGTTTCAGGGAACTATCTCCAGTGTATTAAATTCGTATATAAAGGCGCATGGGCAAGGAAGCCGAATACTCGATTTATCGTGGGGAAAAGCTGCCCTAACACTGGAAATAGTACCAGAGAAGAGAAGTCGGAGAAGTTCGCGGAGTTAATTTAACAAGTAACTGTTTAATAACGTTTTCTTGAAAGCGCTAAGGGAATGTTCAGCTTTAAAGAGGTTTTACAGCTGGTCATTTTAACTGAGCCCTGAACCAGTGGATGTGAAGCGGCCAAACAAGTGTTCACATTTAACATTTTTTTTTATTAACTGACGAAGTGCTTGAAAGGCTGTGTGTTATCTGTTCTAACTGAGCCACGAAGCGGTAGGCGTTAAATGACTAAACAATCGCTCTATTCAAGTCGTGTTTTGTGTGCTCAAATTTATTACTGCCATTTAAAAAATGTTCTGGTAAAACATTAATCAGTTTTAAATAGTTCAAGTGTCGATGTGCCTCAACGTTTTTCTTCAAAAAATAAAATCTGTTTGTTAAAATAAGCTGGCTAAACATGAGTAGTACATTTTTTCAGAGCACTAAACTCAGGCCATTAAGGAAAAGGTACAATAGAATAACGCCTTTTAAGGGAACCATTTCAGCATTCACATTAATTAATTTAGTGACGTAACGTTAAATTTGGTGACGGACGGGAATGTGAGCAGCAGTACTCCCAGTATCTTACCAGTGCACATCTCGAGCGTTTGTATATATGTTTGAGCAAAACCCAAAGAAACGATATCGCGCATAATACAGTTTTTCTATAATTTGTTCCTATGTTTCGATAAAGCTTTTGCGAGTAGATGTTTGTAGCTTCTAATGTTTTGCGTATCATTGCAAAGAGTAGATGACAGGGCAAATACCGTTTGTTGTAAATTTGGGAGCCACTTTAGAGAGAAGTAATTTATGTATTAAGAACATAAGGAGCTCTGTAGAACCTCCGAAAACATTTTCCCACGCTTTTGTGTTCAAAGGCACAACAGACCATCTTAAAGCAATAAGGTAACAAGACCAATTTTAATGTCATGGGGACAAGGAACAAAGATGATCATGTTCGGTAGTTTTTCGTTCTCTGAGACTCCAGATGTCGCCCGGTTATAGGCACAGTTACGTTTCTTGTGTAAAGGGTTAGCGGGGAGTCTCAGTGATGTTAGCTTCACGAGCATCTCTGGCCTCTTCAAGAAGCAAACTTCATTGGTTCGTACACTAGTCAGTTGCAGACAGCGGTGTCAGGAGGCGACCAATAAAAATTAACTTTTTAAAAATTGTTGGAATCTTCGGGAAGAAACAGCTGTCTGAACCGACCGGCAGGTTTTGCAGTTCACCACGAACGGCCACGGGGGAACCACGTGAAGGCAGTGACGCTACCTAATAATGGAACGTAAAGCTGACAGATAGCGATGCTGTGCTACTTCTTGTAACCAGTAATTGTTCAATACATTATCTTGGTTCTGACCACAGTGTCACTCGTATCTTGTGTCATTTGAACTAAGTATTTTCTTACTAATTCTACGACTGAAATCATGGACTAATCTTCAAACAGAAGGTGCTTTTTTTTTTAAAAAAAAAAAGAAAGAAAAGAAAAAAGGAAAACGGGGATCGAAGCTGCTGACATGGGTGGATGTGGTGAACAAGTGCGACACAAATCTTCGAAACAAGTCAGTAAAAAACGAGAGGAGGAAAATAGGAGTGAATTATTTCTACGGAGCAAAATTTACACTCTAGTTAAACTACAGGTGCCCGCACCCGGATTTGAGCCTATGTATGCCCCGCGCCAAAGGACTCCAGCATATATTTCGTGCGGATGCCAAAAGGCCTCGCTGCCTGTGGACAACGGGTAAAGAGGTGTTCCATAAGTGGACGAGCAACGGTATGTCATGCTGGGAGTAGCGAGGAGCTCTCACGACTGACGGACAATGAGGAGTTGCCACCAGGTAGTAAGTGGCTGTTCACCAGTCTCAGCACAGAGACTGGGTACTGGGCTGGTCGAAAGCTCTCTTGGAAATAAGTCTTGTATTCCATGTGCGATTTCACGTTACATAGAAATGTAAATCTTTTTTGGACAGCTATCAATGGAGGTAATATAAAATAGAACAAAGTAAACTATGTTTATAAAACATTCGTCCATTCACGTTTAAAAAATTAAAACTTTTTCGGTTCTATTTCTATGTAGCTCTTCAGGTAAGGATTCTGGTTATTAAAGTTCCCTGTGCTCCAAAAAGAATAGAAAATATTTTCTTCTTGCTCAAGTAGTTTTGTGTAACACTTTTTAGAGTAAGTACATGAGATTCCTAAAGAGGCTGCCTGAACAGTTCTGTTAGTTTTAGAAGATACATGCCGCTTACCAATAGTGTGTTTGGTTATAACTTTTTCCTATTTTTCTGTATTTCTCTTTCTTTTTCATGAAGATTTTGGTTTCTGGGGCGCTTCTTCATCTATTCTGCGTATTTCAAGCTATAGTATGAAGAGCAGAATAGTCTCAGAACTCGCATGAAATATTACCATAAGCCACACAAAAAATTACATGCCGTAGAATTGGTATTCATGAACGTGGTATTTTTACAAATGTGTTGTTATTATAACTATGTTATTACATCATTAAGCAGTCGAATTATGTCCACAATCTTTTATCATTAGCAAAAACGACAGTGATGAAATGTGAGTGTGGCACAATGGTTACCAGTAATAAATACTTCTACATTTATACTACCGAAATATCATTTGTGCTAGAGCTGTAGCTTGATGGATGTCAAGATTCAAAAGGATCAGACTCTTCATTTCCACTACTAAAACATATACTTTTGTTGTCTGTCTGTCTTCATTGCTTTAATTTTTTAAAATGACCAGTTTGGGTTCGACATGAACCATCGTCAGATCTAACTGTACCGGTTACAAGATTAACTCATGCTATGTTACAGGATCCTGTTGAACCGAAATTGAGCGTATAAAGAAATTGAAGCAATCAAGAATTATAATAAAAAATATGTTCTACAATTAGTGGCAAATTGTTTTCCCCAAGGACATAATATAAATTTGTGCGTCGAATTCGCGAAAAAGCTTCAGGCGCTGATGAGCTATATCTGCCATTTTGCTGTGCCTTGTGACTATGCATGATATTTTGTGAAACTATCACCAGATAGCAGAGTATAAACTGCGTCTGTTGCACAAAGACGGAGCTTTTTCAACAGAAAATGAAGAGCGCATCTTTAAGAATGTCGTAGTATGAGAAATTCAATTTCGAAACAAAATGTGACTTTTGACTACACCTCTTTGACCCTTTCAGTTGATTCCAGTTAATAAGTTGAGAGCAGATATACACTGAGCAAAGTGATATGAAGCTAATTCTCTCTTGCGCTAGCTACTCCAACAGCGGCAGCGGCGACTCTACGGCAGGCAGCGTCTACGATCCAGCTGTCGCTGCAACTGTCTACCAGTCTCTGCCAGAGGACTTTTGTTCTCCGTTTCCGCTCTAAACCCTTTACCTAAGAGCCTAAGATGCCCCGTCCGCCTCAGAAACTGGTTGGTGACCTGCCGTGCGGGGGATCCGCGTTTGATTCCCAACGGATTTTTCTTTGTTGGAGGACAGTAACGAGATGCAATTGAGACGTCAGTTGAGGAGCTACTTCACCGAGTGGTAGCGGCACCAGGTCTGACAGCCCGACACCGGACAGGAGAGCTGTATGCTGACTCCACGCCCTCCGTACTGCATATCGATGACGTCATTGGCTAAGGATGACACAGCAGTCGATCGGGTCAGATTGGCCCGTCTATGGCCAGAACGACGGTGCTGCCTTTCCTTTACCCAACTTGACCAATGGTTATAGATTACAGCCTACGTGACATCTCTGACCAGCACGAAAGCCAGCGTACACACAAGGACGAATGACTGTTTAAGGTCAATGGAAAGCTCTTTACATGTACATCTACACATCTGCATTTCTGCAATTCTTACTAAAGTGCCTGGCAGAGGGTTCATCGGACTACCTTCAGACTATTTCTCCGCTTTTCTAATCTCGAATAGTGCGCGGGAGGCCGGCCAGAGTGGCCGAGCGGTTCTAGGCGCTACAGTCTGGAACCGCGCAACTGCTACGGTCGCAGGTTCGAATCCTGCCTCGGGCATGGATGTGTGTGATGTCCTTAGGTTACTTAGGTTTAAGTAGTTCTAAGTTCTAGGGGACTGATGACCTCACGTCCCATAGTGCTCAGAGCCATTCGAACCATTTTTAGTGCGCGGGAAAAACGAACACTTCAATCTTTTTGTGCGTGCTCTGATCTCTCTATTTTATTACGATGATAATTCTTCTCAAGGTAAGTGGGTGTCATCAAGACATTTTTGAGTTTCAAGGAGAAATCTGGGGATTTGAATTTCGTGAAAACTTCTCGCCGCAACGGAAAACGTCACCCCTGCTCGCGTATTACATCCGCGATCGCACTCTTCCATATCAGGTTATACAAAACTATCTGCCCTCCACTTAACTTTCTCGACATTCACCGTCAGTCCTACATGGAAAGAAACCAATACCGCGCAGCAGTACTCCAGAATAAGACGGACAGGATTAGGGTAGGCAGTCTCTTCGGTAGATGTGTTGCATCTTATAAGTGTTCGGCCAATAAAACGCACAACCTTATATACTTGATCGTCCCAATTGAAACTGTTCGTAATTGTAATCCCTACGTATTTAGCGGAAATGACAAACTTCACCTTTGTGTGATTTGTCGTGTAACCGATGACTGCAAGAGCTGACAATTACGAAAACCATCGCACAATCAGCTTAACAGCTAATGCATCAAAATTTCTTACAAGAATAATATACAGAAGAATGGGGAAAAAAACTGAGGATGTCTTAGATGACAACCAGTTTTGCTTTAGGAAAAGTAAAGACACCAAACAGGCAATTCTGATGTTTCAGTTGATTATGGAAGCAAGACTAGAGAAAAATCAAGACACGTTCATAGGATCTGTCGACTTAGAAAAACGTTCGACAATGTAAAATGGTGTAAGATGTTCGAAATTGTGAGAAAAGAAGGGGTAAGCTGCAGGGAGAGACGGATAATATACAATATGTACAAGAGCCAGGTGGGAATAATAAGAGTAGGCGACCAAGAACATTGGGATAAATGAGGCAGAGACTTAAGAAAGGAAGACGGCTTTAGTTGGAAAAAGGAAGCTCCAGATCAGCAGAAATGGAAGAACCTGCTGGGCTTGTATAATGCATGCCGACTCAACGAGGCCATGTCACAACGTGACTGAACTGGCTGACGATTATGATTTTAATTTAGAGGAATCCATCACACCCCTTCCCCTCCCCCACCCTCACCCCCCTTGGGGAAAGAGACGAATCGACTGCCGAAATCGAAGATAAATTAGTCACAATACACTTACAGGATGCCCGTCCATTCAGGTAGAGAAGAAGTAAATAAACTCTAAGACAAGAAGAAAAAGAAAACGTCGCACCACAAAGGATAGAGACGAAGTAAATAAACGCTAAGACAATACAGATTGGTTACATACTGATAAACATACAAGATTGGTTACATACTGATAATCATACAGCTATCAACAGAAAATGCGAGTCTGTAAACTTTGGCGGCCTATGAATGAATGTGTGACGCTGCAGCGGGGTTTCACCGCACAGCTGGGAAGGACAGTAAAAATGGCTCTGAGCACTATGGGACTTAACATCTGAGGTCATCAGCCCCCTAGACTTAGAACTACTTAAACCTAACTAGCCTAAGGACATCACACACATCCATGCCCGAGGCAGGATTCGAACCAGAGACCGCAGCAGCAGCACGGTTCCGGACTGAAGCGCCTAGAACCACTCGGTCACAGCGTCTGGCTGAAGGATAGTAAACAGGGGACATGTCCATACCAGAGCATAAAGTCACTGCGAATTTCATTCCGTGTACTCAGATAGACAATATGGAACATGTTTTGTGCTCAAGAATCGTGACGTTTTTGGAGAACGAAGATGTCCTCTATAAAAAAAAAAAGCAACATGGATTCTGCAAACAGAGATCTTGCCAAATTCATCTCGCTCTGTTCCTGTATGAGACCCATAGCGCTGTAGACAACGACACTCAGGATGATGGCGTGTTTTTTGACTTCAGAAAGGCATTTGACACCGTCCAGCACTAACTTTCAAGTGAAAATAAAATACGAGCTTATTAAGTACCGGAACAGATTTGCGACTGGACTCAGGACTTCCTTGTAGATAGAACTCAACACGTTGCTCTTAACGGAACAAAATCGAGAGGTGTAAAGGTAATATCCGGAGCACCCCAAGGAAGTTTGATAGCACCGTTACTGATTACGCTGTAGATAAATTTTCTAGCAGAAAGCATCAGAAGGTCTTTAAGACTGTTCGCAGATGATGTGGTTGTCTGTAAGAAAGTAGAAACGCCAGAAGACAGGATCGATTTGCTAAATGACCTGCAGAGGATTGATGAATTGTGCAGGCTCTGGCAGTTGATCATGAACGTAAATAAATGTAATATATTGCGCATACATAGGAAAAGAAGTCCAGAACTGTATGACTACACTATTGATGCCAAAATACTGGAAACAGTATCTACCGTAAAAATGTAGGACAAACTATCCAGTGCGACATTAAACAGAATGACTACATGAAACGAACAGTATAAAAAGCAGATGCCAGACAGATTCATAGGAAGAATCTTAAGGAAATGTAGCTCATCCACGAAAGAAGTGGCTTACAAGGCGCTTGTTCGAGCTAATCTTGAATATTGTACATCAGTCTGGGACCGTACCCAGATAGGACTGACAGAACCGATAGAGAAGTTCCAAGTTCCGTCAGGGGATCGTCTCCTCGGCGCGAGAACGTTACAGAGATGCTCAACAATCTCCAGTGGCAGGCACTGCAAGAGAAGCGTTGTGCATCAAGGAGAGGTTTACTGTGGAAATTTCGAGACAGTATTTTCCAGAAGTGTCGGACAACACACTATTTCCTTCTACATACAGCTCGTGAAATGACCATGTCGAGAAAATTCGGAAAATTAGAACTGATATAGAGGCTTACCGACAATCATTGTTCCCATGCACCACTCGAGAATGTAACAGGGAAGGAGGGAATCAGTTATTGGTACCAGAAATACCTTCCGCCATACTCCGTCGGATGGCTAGCTGAGTAGTAATGTAGTGTGGATGTAGATGATGATATAATTTTCTAAATATCAGATGAAGAAGTAAGTGAGACATCCATATGATTGAATCTTATGTGCGTCGCTTATTCAAAATACTGCTCTGATTTTTCTCTTGAAATGTTTATCCCTATATTTTGTACTAAATTTAAGAAATCGGTATGAAACATATATGCTGCCTGTGACAAATCATTTATAGCCCTTCTATTTAAATCAACAGTGATGTTAATTTATTCTGTGGCCTGTTGTCCTGCATTTCGTTTTATTACATTTCAAATACACTTAAGTCTGTGGTCAGGATTAGCGATTTTAGACATAATGTACATGTTCCCTGATTTTTTAAGAACTTACTCAGTGACTGAATAGCTTTTTAGGTGTTAACTACTATAAGATGTTTACTTGTTCTTGGTGAGAAACTTTCTCATTAACATCATTTGGTTGCAGATGACAAGCTACCTGTAGTAATTAACACACAAGTGATCCAGAAAATTCATGCACACCAAATATTAAGGTAGTTACAAAAAGAAACGATCTATTGTTTGAACTAAAGATGCACATAATTTTGTAATCATTTAACAAAAATGTTCACATTACAGAGTAAATAAAAACGAAAACCCACTGATGATGGCACAGTGGTGCCGAGACATGTTTGGGTACTGAGAAAAAACGATGTTTTGCATAAATGGCGGACCTCACTTCCAACAATTTTAACTGCAAACATGGCCAACACATGGAACTGCAAATCAAAATGATAGATGTTGTTTCATTGCAACTTGGTTTGATTATGGTCATAACATGTAATGTGACAAGCTGACTTATTTTGTTATTAGTTGCAAGTGCAGTATTTGATACATAATTATCTGTTGTGCTCATGTTTTGCGCTGACGTAATGTATCTAGCCTTCCATGAAGTGAAGTTGTTTCCTCATGCATACCTCTGTATGATGAGCACTCTGATTCTGGTTTTATAGCTGTTGGTCTGTGACTGTTTGATATTACATATTTTATGACCTATGTTGACAATTTTTGCAATGACAATTCATGTGAACTTAATATTTTTAATATAATATTGAGATAAGTACTTTATATACATATGATGTGCTTGTACGATGTTCAACCCTGCTCTGTAGCTTGGTTGCTATCATTTTTGGTTTGGTTTTCCGATTCTTATATCTCTTTCTAGTTTGGGATATTATAATTTTTTATTTAAAAATTGTATGCACGCACATGTACATAATTCCGAGATGGTTATAGTTTTCATTTCATGTTTTCTTAGTCTTTTCCCTTATTTCATTTTTTCTACTGACTTGCAATTCTGTTGTAATAGTTTTTGCTAAGATCTGCAATTACATATTGTGTCAAATAATGTTCTAAATATGTAACTACTATGGATATTGAATATATGAAGTAGCACGAGTTATATATCACTTTGGTTTGCTTCTTACTCTGTAACACGCATAGAGGTATAACAAGGAAGCTGTCGTATACGTTACAACGTCGAAGCCAGAAAGATTGAATACCATAGAGAAGTAACGCCATGACCAGAGTGGAGCAAACTGAAAAACCTTACGCCATGTTTTCGAACGTCAAGAAAAAAGGGGAAGTCTGCATGATAGTGTGTCACGTCAAGTTAAACACGTAAAACTGGTTTCTGTGTTGGCGTATAACACAAATGTATAAAACATTAATAGCTAATATTTTTAAACACTGCTTGCTTGAAATAAAATATATTCGTAGTTTTATTGTTCTTGTGCGTGCGGTTATATGCTGAGCAAACGTTAGGCATGATTTCGAAAAGAGATTCAGAATAGCTTATCTTACAAGCTCGCACTCGTATTATTTCACTTTTAGAAACAACTATAGAGTGATTACCGAAAATATGGCGCATAATAGTGCAGCGTGGCACTACAGGGAGCGCTACGTAATATGCCACAGTCTCTCTGTGTACTCTATCCCTTTGCTCGAAGACGGCGTCCACCATGGTAGATGCCTCGGGCAGTAGCTTCTGGTGGAAGTATTTTGATCAGAGATGCCAGCTTGTGTCCGTCATTTATAGGTGTACTAATCATTCTGATTATAAAGCGTAAAGAAATCATATTTCATTCGTAAGTGGACTCGTGCAAGCGATATTTTCTTTTATGTACGTAAATTTTAGTTGCGTGGTTTACTTTTGCTACAGTGGTTTTATTTCTGTCATTTCATTTCAGATTTCCTTTTAGTCCAGCTCGAAAAGGTCTCTGGATTAACGTTGTGAGAAGGAATGATTGGAAACCGTCCAAACATAGCAAAATATTTTCTCGACTTTTTGGGAAGAGGACGGAGAATAAACGTCAGTTTCTTCAAACCGTATTAAGAAAAACGTCCCTACAAAAGCAGCCTTTTCATATCATATGTTTCTCTTATGTGTCCTTCGAAGTGTACAACAAAAAAAAGTTGCGTTAACAAGATGAGGCTGGGTCAAATATGCATTTCACTGTAACATTTTCTAATCAAAACAACTGCCACATGCACGCAGCAGAAATTAAGAACGGGAAGTAATCGTAAACAGTGTTCTAATGTTTTTGGGCTTCTACATGGCTTCAAAGCAACGTACAGCTTAAATCTGTAGCGCCATCTCCTCTTATTACCCAATAACGTGTGTACACTACATGACGAAAAGTTGTATCTGCTGTTCTAAAGATTCATACTGATGTGTCGGCAGCTGGGCCAACACTTTGTAGATAGAGGTGGCTTAATGCACGCTAGACTAACGCAGACGGGCGTGAAGTACTGGAACAGGATACGTAATTAATGCTATGAAGAAAAGAACGGAGCTTCTCATATACTTATCTTTAATGTCTTCTTGTACATCTCTATGGTGAACACAAGTGAGACTCTAATTACAATCACTGTAAGGCTAATGGCGCCTTGCTAGTTCGTAGCCATTAACTTAGCTGAAGGCTATTCTGTCTCTCGGCTAATGAGAGAGAAAGGCTTCGTACGTCTAGTCGCTAGCTCTGTCGTCCGTACAACTGGGCTGAGTTCGAGTCAGTCTCTCGAGACCTGCCTTGTGGTGGCGCTAGGTTTGCGATCACACAGTGGCGACACGCGGGTCCGACATGTACTACAGGACCGCGGCCGATTTAAGCTACCACCTAGGACGTGTGGTGTCTGGCTGTGACACCACACATACTGCCTTCAGTGTTAAGACATTGTTACCATTCTGTGTAACTGTGTTGATCTGACATTCATTATATAGTTTTCTAAATCGGTAAATGGTGTGACATTTGATTAATATTAATCTTCTCGAACGCATTACTTCATATAGCGCCTAAATGCACGTGATTAATTTTCGTATATTTCTATTTATGTCTTTGCTATGTTTGACGCATCGAGAAGACGGTGCAATACCGAAACCGGTTGTAATAAAAGATCGTTAAAATAGTTATGTGTCACCTTTTTTTTCAAAAAATACATCAAGGCTGTGGGAAACTGTATGCCAAAAATATTCACTGTCGTTGAAAGCAGCAACACTCAACCGATAAATTGTGCCGAACATGTGCAGCAATCCACCGATACATCCTCCAGCAGCCAGAGACAGACGCCGTGTGTGATGGTGCGATAGCGCGGCGGTGTCGCAAGCTCAGCTCGCCTGCGACGCAGTGTGTGCGGAAACGCCGGCAGCTGCGGCGGTCCGCTGCTCGGGCGGCCAGTGCGCCTCGGGAGACGCAAGCGGCGCGTGACTCAGTTGAAAGACCGCGGACGCGAGCTGCGGGCACAATGGCCGCGCCAGCCTTGGCGCCCCGCGCAGAATGTGGCGGCGATCGCGAGGCATCGCGCCTCCCGCATGCCGCGCACGCGTCGACGCTCCCCTGAGTCAGGCGCCCGGCTCTAGGTCAGCCGGCCTTCCCCACTCTCAGATCTTTACTACGTACTTTTTTTTTTCGATGTTCAGTCTTTTGACTGGTTTGATGCCGCCTGCTCCTGCTTCATCTCAGAGTAGCGCTTAGCGTATAAACAACGTCCTCAGTTATCTGTTGGATACATTCCAGTCTCTGCCCTACCAAACGGTTTTAGCCCTCTGCAGCATCGTCTACAGTGAAGAGCCAAAGAAACTGGTGCACCTGCCTATTATCGAGTAGGGCCCCGACGAGCACGCAGAAGTGTCGCAATACGTGGCATGGACTCGACTAATGTCTGAAGTAGTGCTGGAGAGAAATGACACCACGAATCCTGCAGTGCTGTCTTTAAATCTATAAGAGTAGGAGGGGATGGAGATCTCTTCTGAACAGCAGGTTGCAAGGCATCCCAGATATGCTCAATAAAGTTCATGGTTGGGGAGTTTGGTGGCCAGCGGAAGTGTTTACACTCAGAAGAGTTCAAATGGTTCAAATGGCTCTGAGCACTATGGGACTCAACTGCTGAGGTCATTAGTCCCCTAGAACTTAGAACTAGTTAAACCTAACTAACCTAAGGACATCGCAAACATCCATGCCCGAGGCAGGATTCGAACCTGTGACCGTAGCGGTCTTGCGGTTCCAGACTGCAGCGCCTTTAACCGCACGGCCACTTCGGCCGGCCTCAGAAGAGTGTTCCAGGAGCCAGTCTGTAGCAATTCTGCACGTATGGGGTGTCGCATTGTCATGCTGCAGCTGCCCAACTCCGTCGGAATGCACAATGGACATGAAACATGAATGGATGCAGTTGATCAAACAGAATGCTTACGTACTTGTCACCTGTCATAGTCTTATGTAGAAGTAGCAGGGATCCCATATCACTCCTACGCTCACGTCCCACACCATTACAGAGCCTCCATCAGCTTAAAGAGTCCCCTGCTGACATGCAGGATCCACGGATTCATGACGTTGTCTCCATACCCGTACACGTCTATCCGTTCGATACAATTTGAAAAGAGACTCGTCCGACCAGGCAACATGTTTCCAGTCATCAACAGTCCACGGGCTCACGCTAGGCTTAAAGCTTTGTGGGCCGGCCGAAGTGGCCGTGCGGTTAAAGGCGCTGCAGTCTGGAACCGCAAGACCGCTACGGTCGCAGGTTCGAATCCTGCCTCGGGCATGGATGTTTGTGATGTCCTTAGGTTAGTTAGGTTTAACTAGTTCTAAGTTCTAGGGGACTAATGACCTCAGCAGTTGAGTCCCATAGTGCTCAGAGCCATTTGAAAGCTTTGTGTCGTGCAGTCACCAAGGGTAAACGAGTGGGCCTTTGGCTCCGAAAGCCACTATCGATGATGTTTCGTTGAATGGTTCGCACGCTGACACTTGTTGATGGCCCGACATTGAAATCTGCAGCAATTTGTGGAGGGTTGCACTTCTGTCACGTTGAACTATTTTCTTCAGTCGTCGTTGGTCCCGTTCTTGCAGGATGTTTTTTCGACCGCAGCGATGTCGGAAATTCGATGTTTTACTGGATTCCTGATATTCATTGTACATTCGTGATATGGTCATATGGGAAAATCCCCACGTCATCGCTTCCTCTGATGTGCTGTGTTCCATCGCTCATGCGCCGACTATAACACCACGTTCAAACTCACTTAAATCTTGATTACCTGCCAGTGTAGCAGCGATAAACGATCTAACAACTGCGCCAGACACTTGTCTTATGTAGGCGTTGCCGACAGCAGCGCCGTATTCTGCCTGTTTGCATATTTCCGTATTTGAATACGCTTGCCTATACCAGTTTCTTTGGCGCTTCAGTTTACAATCACGGAAGTTATTCCCAGACGCCTTACCGCATCCTTACCGCATTCACCCTGTCACTCGTCAGTTGCACCCACGTATTCTTTTCCTCGTCGAACCTACGGAGAACATACTCGCTTCTTATCTTATACGCCCATCTAATTTCCGACATCCTTGTGTAGAACTTTGAACGGAATCCATCAAGGACAATAATTACCGAAAAGTACTATACCTGATCTAAAACTTAATTTAATAAAAATATCCGAATATAAGCGATTACTGGGTATGTTTGCTAACGCTTCTTAATATTTTGCAATGTTTAGAAGAAGCTCAGAACGAATCTGAAAATGATTCAGAATGTTATTCACACTAATTACTGCTGATGATTAATTAAACTACTGTCCATTAAAATTGCTGCACCACGAAGATAACGTGCTACAGACGCGACATTTAACCGGCAGGAAGAAGATGCTGTGATATGCTAATCATTAGCTTTTCAGAGCATTCACACAAGGTTGTCGCCGGTGGCGACACCTACAACGTGCTGACATGAGGAAAGTTTCCAACCGATTTCTCATACACAAACAGCAGTTGACCGGCGTTTCCTTGTGAAACATTGTTGTGATGTCTCGTGTAAGGAGGAGAAATGCGTACCATCACGTTTCCGACTTTGATAAAGGTCGGATTGTAGCCTATCGCGATTGCGGTTTATTGTATCGCGACATTGCTTCTCCGGTTGGTCGAGATCCAATGACTGTTAGCAGAACATGGAATCTGTGGGTTCAGGAGGGTAATACAGAACGCCGTGCTGGATTCCAACAGCCTCGTATCACTAGCAGTCGAGATGACAGGCATCTTACCCGCATGGCTGTAACGGATCGTGAGTCAACAGATGGAGACGTTTGCAAGACAACAACCATCTGCACGAATAGTTCGACGACGTTTGCAGCAGCATGGACTATCAACTCGGAGACCATGGCTGCGGTTACCCTTGACGCTGCATCACAGACAGGAGCGCCTGCGTTGGTGTACTCAGCGACGAACCTGGGTGCACGAATGGCAAAACGTCATTTTTTCGGATGAATCCAGGTTCAGTTTACAGCATCATGATGGTCGCAGCCGTGTTTGGCGACATCGCAGGGAACGCATATTGGAAGCGTGTATTCGTCATCGCCACACTGGCGTATGACCCGGCGTGATGGTATGGGGTGCCATTGGTTACACGTCTCGGTCACCTCTTGTTCGCATTGACGGCACTTTGAACAGTGGACGTTACATTTCAGATGTGTTACGACCCGTGGCTGTACCCTTCATTCGATCACTCTGCAACCCCACATTTCAGCAGGATAGTGCACGACCTCATGTTGCAGGTCCTGTACGGGCCTTTCTGGATACAGAAAATGTTCGACTGCTGCCCTGGACAGCACATTCTCCAGATCTCTCACCAATTGAAAACGTCTGGTAGATGGTGGCCGAGCAACTGGCTCGTCACAACACGCCAGTCTCTACTCTTGATGAACTGTGGTACCGTGTTGAAGCTGCATGGGCAGCTGTACCTGTACACGCCAGCCAAGCTCTGTTTGACTCAATGCCCAGGTGTATCAAGGCCGTTATTACGGCCAGAGGTGGTTGTTCTGGGTACTGATTTCTCAGGATCTATGCACCCAAATTGCGTGAAAATGTAATCACATGTGAGTTCTAGTATAATATATTTGTCCAATGAATACCCGTTTATCATCTTCATTTCTTCTTGATGTAGCAATTTTAATGGCCAGTGGTGTTCTTCGTTTGTGACGGTCACACTCCTCTCGAAACATGCACTTTGTGTATATTCAAGAGCAGAAGTGAGTACAAATATGCTGGCAATTCTGAAATGTCTAACTTCTGCAACGATTCCACCAAGGATATTTTTGTCGTTTATTCATAAAAACACTAAGTAGCGCACTTAAATCGATGCAATATTCTTCAAATTCGGTTTTATGCAAAATGTAAACAAATGTAAACAGCATTGTACGCAGCCGCGCGGTATTAGCCGAGCGGTCTCAGGCGTTGCAGTCATGGACTGTGCGGCTGGTACCGGCGGGGGTTCGAGACCTCCCTCGGGGCTGGATGTATGTGTTTGTCCTTAGGATAATTTAGGTTAAGTAGTACAAAAATTCAAATGGCTCTGAGCACTATGGAACTTAACATCCGAGGTCATCAGTCCCCTAGAACTTAGAACTACTTAAACCTAACTAACCTAAGGCCATCACACACATCCATGCCCGAGGCAGGATTCGAACCTGCGACCGTAGCGGTCGCGCGGTTCCAGACTGAAGCGCCTAGAACCGCTCGGCCACACATGCCGGCGGTTAAGTAGTGTGTAAGCTTAGGGACTGATGACCTTAGCAGTTAAGTCCCATGAGATTTCACATTGTGCGCACGTTGTAACAGCTGATATATGCTAATTATGTGATGCACATTTGTCAAAAAATTGGAGTCTGTGTAAAGACGATGTTTGCTGTATGCGAAATCTGGCAAAGAAAAAATGGCGGAATATGTAATGTGTTCAACATAACAGAAGAGGAGTACATGGTTCACATTTCGAATCATAAGTTATATTATTTCATGCTTATTAAAAAACCTGTGGAAATCGACGTATTTCCACTTATTGCTAACATGTACCACATATATGCTGATGATATACTGTATATAGAGTGCATAAAATGTGTTTTCAAATACAGATTCGCCAAATAGGCAGAGGAAGGGACTTATTTCAAATAACATCTTAAAGTCTAAGATTTTCTGCTTTCGTAATTATTCCACAGTCCATGAGTCACTACCATACAAAGCTGTGCTCCAAACGAACATTCTTAGAAATTTCTTCCTCAAGTTAAGGTCTATGTTTGATATCAGTAAATTTATTTTTGCTAGAAAAGCCCTGTTTTCCTGGTCTTCATTGCTTATATCCTTTCTGTTTGGTCTGCACACCTTGTTGTGCTTTCAAAGTAGCAGGATTCAACCATTTCATCTATATTGTTGTCCTCAACTTTAATGTTAAGTTTATCGCTAATATTATTTCTGCTACACTTAATTAATTTAGTCTTCTTTTTAGTTTATTCTCAATCCACATTTTGTGCTCGTTAGATGTGTCATTCTGTTCAACAGTTATTCCTCACCCTCACTGAAAACAGCAGTCTCATCAGTGAATCTTATCATTGATATTTTAATCCCTCTCCTAGTTTTATTTCCATCAATACTTCTTCCATTTGTAGACTGATCAGCAGGGGAGAAAGACAGCATCTCTGCCTACTGTTTGTGATGCTAGTACTTGGTTCTTATTCTCCTATTCTTATTGATCCCTCTGCATGCTTGTACACATTGTCTATTGCGCGTTGTAAATGGTCCACCTGGTCGTCGTTGATATCGCTAATTGCTGTAAACGCACTATTTCACTCCAATTTACGGAGCTTGTTAGCACTTGATGTTAGGTTGGCGCCATTACAATGTATTGTATTGTAGTAATCGCTGCTGCTTGCTGGATCGCTGCTGTGTCTCGATGCTGATGCTGGCTCTAAATCTGGTTGTCTAGGGTTAAAAAACATGAGGTCCCGTGTTTTTCATGTGCTTTTGATGATAAAGAACGAGCGAAACCAACACGTATGTAAACATCAAATATTTATTACTTTAGTGGCCATATTAATTCCACTGTCCACCAAAGACCATAACACAACACAAAGTAGTACTTCCTTTACATGTTCTTTGCCTTGTTTTGCCAAACAATAACACAGAAACACACTTCACCAAAGTGACATTCCGACTGCCCTGACTGCCTCCGACTGTCTTTTGACCCTTCTCGCTGCTTGTATTTATAACATTGTCAAAGAACTACTAAAAAGAGATATAGTTTATAAGTCACATGTACATCTGTTATCATAATTTGTGCAGAAAAGTTATTAATTTGCATCGAGTGACATAATTTAACATGTTATTAAAATGACAGACAGATTTGTTGACTTGACAGAATAATTCTTTGTTACAAAAAGGCTGTTTTTTAGAAGTTTGTCAATTGACTTCTCTAATTTGCATAAATAAGTAAGTAACATGAATTATGAAGAATTACATTGGTTTTCGTCTAAAATAGGATTGATTACGTGAATACTGAGTGAAAACGCTCCTAGTGAACAAATAGGTTTCACTGGGTGATTTTTATTTAAGGAGATCCAAAATACCTAAGTTGGCCACTATTTTTCGTACTTCATATTAATTATTTAAGATAAACTTAGTGTTTTTCATGATGACATTTGCTGTATCAGTGATCAAGTGATATAAACTTTTGTGTGGGTCAGTTATTCAGTATAATTTAATGGGTTGACTGTTTATGGAGACATGTTGTGCAATCATTGTTAACATACACAATAACTTTTCTATAATCATAAATACTCGTTAAACTGGTTGAATTTGGAAGGGATCGCATACTTCATTAAAGTAAAGCCTTTAATATGTTCCGTTACAATACCCCCCTCGGGTAATATCATTTACAGAATGTTAATGATATTAGCCGACTAGGACAAATGTGTCAATTACTATGCATAATGTGTATGTATACAACAACCGTTACACCGTTTCAAAATGACTTTTTCCTGAAAATATTTTAGTTGTGTTGTTTCAAATGCACTTTGTGTTATGTCAATCAGTATGACAGCATAATAAAAATATTTAGTAATACATGAAAGTAAAGAAAAATGTTAATCTTTGCTCCCAGTGAGCCACATGGTAAATGATCAAAAACAGACACAAATATATCACATGCGATTTTAAGATATATAAAAAATATATATGTAAATTATTTCAAAGTCAGCTCTCATTGAGTCACAGATTAGTCAAGATAATAGAAGGAACATAAATATATTACATAGATGGACAGGTCAGATGTCCATAGGAAAAACAATGCAACTGTCTGCTCGTTTTGAGCCACATAAAGGAAATGAAAACAAAGAACATAATTATAAGTATGGACATGATATATATATAAACACAAACACTAGAGAAGTCACATGTATGAATATCATATGCATTTAAAAAAAAGAAAATATTTAAAAAACTTGTCTCCCATTGAGACACATAGTCAAGATAGTACAAGAACATATTAATACCAAAATTGCACACTTTATTTGGTCACAACATAACACAAACATCAAACTTGGTGAACATCTGATTAGCTGTAGAAAATTGTACACAAATCTTATGCCTCAAAAAGAATAGTAACAAAATGATGGGTCTTGCACAACAATTTTTTCATTGTCTTTTATATTTGGTGCAAGTATGTCCCATATTCAACAATACAAAAAGAAAGTAATAAATGTTTGTCACCTTCTCGCCCATTGCAAGTAAAGAAGATATCACAATATTTAATATTCAATAGTGACAATGAAAATATAACAACATTGTCTCAGATATCTGGAACTTCTCCAGGGTCTGTAGTGGTAGTTGCTATTTGACACACCCAGTAAAAATCTTTGCTGGTAAAACACTTTACGGAAAATGGGTAAGTAACTGTATTCAAACAGGGAAATGTGCTTAATCATGTTTATATGGTTTCAATTCAGTGATGTTTCTTAATCCAAATAACCTTCTTGATCTGGGAAAGATTAGTCTATACGCATTAGGATGTGGGCTTTCTTTTATTTCAAATGGACAACCTAGCTCAACATCTTTGTCTATTTCAGTATTCTCAAACAATAGATCATTTTCAATTTCTTTAGTTCCTAAGTCTAATGTCTCTTTCCTACATTTAGCCATATCCCTCTCTGTTTGCAAAGCATTGACATTTAAATATAAACCTTTGTTTTTATCTGTTCCTCTTAACACTGTGTTGCCACTCAACAAATTATTGTTTTCACCCCATTTTTTATAAAGTCCACTACGGATTCTTATCCACCATATAGGATACAAGGTTGCACTTACCTTTGCTAATTCTTTCCAAAAGGCATCTTTGTTTATACAGTTTCCATAGTTGTTCCACAAAACTTCTAAAAACTTTTCCCCTTTTTCTTGAAAACACACATTTACATTCCATCCCTTTATATTTTCTTTAATATTATTCTTATTACCATTCTCATAGATTAGCATTTCATAGTTCCCAATAGGCAATAGCTTGTCCTCAGATACACATTCCCTAGTCTGCATTTCACTTAAATTAACCTCATTATTACCCATGTTCGTCACATCACTTACCTTTACCACATAATCACTTTTCAATTCTGCAAATACTTTTATTTCTTCCTTCACACTCTCATCAATAACATCACTTGATTTAGGATCATTATTTAAATGTCCCTCTATTACTTCTTCCTCCTCCTCCACAACAACCCCATCTTCAGTTTCCCCCCTATGTATCTGAATCTCAGCAATTGAGTATTTGGCTCCATTAAACACATCGTCATCCCCCTTCTTATCAAATAAACCCCCCAAAATAGATTCTACTTGTGGTGTGTCTGACTTGTTATTCACACCAGTATCCTTTTCAGCCCAACTATGGAACTCTGCAATACCTTCAACTTCTGCACTTTCACTAACTACCTGTGCTTGAACACAGTTTTTATTAACTGTATCACTTTTACTCATAGTATCCCAAAACCTTTTATTAAATTCTAATTTATTCATTCTAACAACTTCAGTATTTTCATGGTAATTACTCTTTACATTGTATCCTCTCCTTTTCCAGTTTCGGTTATGTGTTGTCCTGTCATAATATTGTCTAGCCCCAAAACTACGGACATCTAGTGGGACTGTCCACCGTTTCCCGGCTGGTTCCCTCGGTCTGTCTGCTTGTAGTTACCATTTTGTTCACTAGTTTCAAGAAACCCCCTTCTCTCTTGTTCTCTTCCCCAATACCTATTTCTATCATTCCTGTTATCTCTCCTCCATCCTCCCTCCTGTGTATTGTTTCTGAAATCATTTTCATATCTCCTATCTCCCCTATTTGGAGCATTATTTCCAGAATTTTCAAAGTCTCTCCTCCCATAATAATCTCTATTTACATTCTTGTTCCACCCCCCATACTGGTTGTTGCCAGAGCCAAAACTTTGGTTATTTTCTCTTTCCAAGGCCCTATCTAATCTATCTACAAATTTCAGGAACTCTTCCATTGAATCGTCTGGTCCATGGACCAATTCCCACTGCAGTCTCTCTGGTAATCTTCTTTTTAAAACATCAATTTGTGTCATAATATCAAAAGAGTTATTTAAATGAGCAAGTTTTTTCAGTTGATCTCTGCAAAAATTTTGCATTCCCCCTACTTTCCCTCTATACACTGGTCCATTTAGAAATTCTGACTTTAATCTGGCTTGTATGGAATGTGACCAAAATTTGCAAATAAATTTAGCTTCAAACTCTTCAAAAGTATTCCAAGAATCATTAGTCTCATTTGCCCAGGATAGGGCCTCCCCTTCTAGAAACCGTTTTACTAACTTAATTTTTAGGTTATCTGACATTCCTACAACAAACATATCCTTACATTGGTGAATAAAGTCAATAGGGTGCAGATTTTCACCAGGAAAGCATTTCACTTGGATGTGCCCATACATTGTATTTTGATTGTAAATCGTTTGTTTGGACATCAATGCATCTTCCAATTGTGAATATTTAGTGTGCATATTTTCTACTTTTGTATCTACATTAGTGGTGTACAGGTTGTATTCTTGTTTAAGGTCTTCTGATGTTTTGTCTATTCTTTGATCTAATCTTTTAGCTTCAGCATCTACTCTGTTGTAGATGACAGCAATGCTGTCCGTGTTAGCTTGTATGTTTTCATTTAAACTTTCAACTTTAACTTGAAATTCTTTTCTGAAGTGTATCAACTGTTCTCTAGTGTTCTTACTGAGGGTAGTTTTAATTTCCTCACACTTCTCACTGAGATGAGTATTTAATAGATCAAAATTCAAACTTAACTTATCCAGTCTATCTGTGTTTTCCTTAAGTTTCAAACTTACTTGTTCACTCGATTGTTTAAGTTGCGAGCTTATTTGAGTTGCAAACTCTGCTAGCCACTCTGTTAAGTTTAATTGTTCACCATCCCCTGGTTCAATTTTTACATTTCCTACGATCTCATCCCTCTCAGGTAGAGACATGTTAACAATTAATTATTTTAAATGACAACAACAACAAAATACCTTGCTTTATGTCTATGCTATGATGTCGTGGTCGGTGTTCTTGTTGGCTTTCTTCACTTATATTCGATTTTATTGAAGCTGAAGTCTTGATTGATGAAATCCATTGACATAATCCAGACGTTAATCTTCCGAGCGGTGTGATGATAGTTTTTCGTAGTCGCACAAACACAATTTATTTATTTATTTTTGACATATTTTCACTGTTGCCACAATGCACAAATAAAAATTTTTTTGGAATGCTAAGCACTTACGAAATTTATCGCTGCACTATTATCATCGATGCACTTAAAGATCCCGGACGAGCCCCCACTTTTGTAAATGGTCCACCTGGTCGTCGTTGATATCGCTAATTGCTGTAAACGCACTATTTCACTCCAATTTACGGAGCTTGTTAGCACTTGATGTTAGGTTGGCGCCATTACAATGTATTGTATTGTAGTAATCGCTGCTGCTTGCTGGATCGCTGCTGTGTCTCGATGCTGATGCTGGCTCTAAATCTGGTTGTCTAGGGTTAAAAAACATGAGGTCCCGTGTTTTTCATGTGCTTTTGATGATAAAGAACGAGCGAAACCAACACGTATGTAAACATCAAATATTTATTACTTTAGTGGCCATATTAATTCCACTGTCCACCAAAGACCATAACACAACACAAAGTAGTACTTCCTTTACATGTTCTTTGCCTTGTTTTGCCAAACAATAACACAGAAACACACTTCACCAAAGTGACATTCCGACTGCCCTGACTGCCTCCGACTGTCTTTTGACCCTTCTCACTGCTTGTATTTATAACATTGTCAAAGAACTACTAAAAAGAGATATAGTTTATAAGTCACATGTACATCTGTTATCATAATTTGTGCAGAAAAGTTATTAATTTGCATCGAGTGACATAATTTAACATGTTATTAAAATGACAGACAGATTTGTTGACTTGACAGAATAATTCTTTGTTACAAAAAGGCTGTTTTTTAGAAGTTTGTCAATTGACTTCTCTAATTTGCATAAATAAGTAAGTAACATGAATTATGAAGAATTACATTGGTTTTCGTCTAAAAAAGGATTGATTACGTGAATACTGAGTGAAAACGCTCCTAGTGAACAAATAGGTTTCACTGGGTGATTTTTATTTAAGGAGATCCAAAATACCTAAGTTGGCCACTATTTTTCGTACTTCATATTAATTATTTAAGATAAACTTAGTGTTTTTCATGATGACATTTGCTGTATCAGTGATCAAGTGATATAAACTTTTGTGTGGGCCAGTTATTCAGTATAATTTAATGGGTTGACTGTTTATGGAGACATGTTGTGCAATCATTGTTAACATACACAATAACTTTTCTATAATCATAAATACTCGTTAAACTGGTTGAATTTGGAAGGGATCGCATACTTCATTAAAGTAAAGCCTTTAATATGTTCCGTTACAGCGTCTTTCCCTGTGACTTATATCTATTCTTGGATTGTCAGACGTCAGAATTGCTTCTCTGGTGCCCTTACCTTTCCTAAAGCCAGACTGATTGTCGTCTAACGGCTCTTCGATTTTCTTTCCCATTTCTATGTATATCATTCTTGTAGCAACTTTGATGCTTGAGTTGTTAAGATGATAGTGGGCTAGTTCTCACATTTGTCTGCCCAGCTATTTTCGGGAGTGTCAGGATTATATTTTTCTGAAACTCTGATGGTATCTCAAAATCTCATTGCTTTTACACTCCAACGTAAATAGTCGTTTTGTTGGCACTCCCGCCAATAGTTTTAGAAATTCCGAAGGAGTGTTATCTATCGCTTCCACCCTGTTTGGTCACAAGTGTTCCAAAGCTATTAAATTCTGGCTCTAATACTGGACCCCCTATATCTTCCACATCGATACCTATTTATCGATACATAGTTTTTCTTTTATCGCGTCGCCAGACAGTTCCACATCCTCATAGAGACCTTCAATTTACTTTTTCCACCTATTCACTCTTTCATCTGTCTGTTACAGTGGAATTCGTACTGCACTTTTAACATTCAAGCTTTTGCTTTTAATTTCACCGTATGATGTACCACACTTTCCATTCACCTCCGAAGCAAGTGTAGCCTCTAGTTTACCGCAGCATTTCAGCATCGTCTAAACTTACAGGTTGTTTAGTAGGCTGCTCCCCTCCCTCCTCCCACTTTCGTTCTTGACAGATAGACATGAGAATCGAAAGTAGAGGCAGCTATGCCTTAATGGATAGTGTATGAAGGGTGTATGAGAAATACTTTTACAGACTTTTGGGGCTCACCGAAACAATGAGGAGGATCCATATAAACATATGCAAAAATCGTTCATTGTTGTGTTTTTAGTGGGAGATCAGTATTCTATAATTAGTAAAAGCTCAACAAATGTTCACACTGATTTTCACTCGTTTGTACAAATGCATAAATGAAAATTTTCATGGTATAATTTGGGCTAGACAACAAGAACAGCTTAAAATGAATGTGCGGACTGGAATTGCTCATTTTTTTTCGCAGTACCTACTTGAGTTATAACTACTTCAGTTACTGTAAATATGGACACTGTTTAGAACACGCCGAAGCAGCCGTTGTCTGTCGCATCGCTTGCGATATATTGCCCCAGCATTAAACTGAAAACGGATCCCAATTCCCGCTTCCGGTCAAGATTTTTTGGAAGTTTCTGTAGTGAAGAAGTTGAAAAATGGAAGTCTCATCCCACATGTTCGCAATTAGCACTCAATCAGCGCTACTACCAGTTCGCTTGCTGTTTGGCTGAAATACATCCTTACTCTACCTGATATTATCTTTTGGGGTAGAGAATGAAGAGTACGAAAGAAAAGCTCTTCCCAATAGGAATCCTCCCTGTGCCACTATCAGATTACCTGGGTTTTGGCTTGAGGGAACTGTACTCTGCAATGAACTGGACTCTGCAATGGTTCAGATGTCGAATAGTCTGCTCTAATTAGGGGGCTTCCTTCCAGTAACGATATGCAAGCGTGTGTTAAAGGAGAGACCTGGTGGACCCATACCACTGAACATTGTGTCTCACTTATAAGTTCCTGTTGTCAGACTCTCCACAAATGTTTGAAAGTTGCTTGCAACATCTGTTTTTATTATAAAACTTCATGCTAACCCGTTGGTCTTATATGACATTTGGCTGCTAGGTCACACAATAAGCTGATCATGCTACTTTCATGTTATATTACACACTTCTTATAAAGGATTTCTTATTTTATATATTCAGGCATCGTACTCACATATTTATGCGTTACTATAATTTGATTAAATGTGTAGGGGACACATAATATTGGCATATTTGAAGTCGACATCCTTGCACGTTCCATGCCATGCTGCCAGCATGCTCAAATTGGAGCTTGAACCCTGGACCGTGGCCTAACAGTACCTCATTGGCTGGGAAAATGAACCGCTCGACCACCTTTACAATGGCGATGATACCAGCGGAAATCAAGTTAGAGATGCTAAACAACTCGCGAAGGCCGCAGTCACCAGTTGAAACTAATTATTAATTATTTTTGAAGTCCTGTGTATTGGTAATTATTGTTTGTTCAGATGAAAGACGCACGGAAATATGTGACGTTGCATCTCTGACAATAACCCGCAGCTCGTGGTCTAGTGACTAGCTGGATTTCCGGCCGCTGGGTGTTTTCTCTGCCAGGGGATTGAGTGTCTGTGTTGTCCTCAACATTTCATTATCATCATCGTTCGTGACAGTGGCTAGATTGGAGTCTGTAAAAAAATTGGACTGTGTAAAAACAGAGACTTTGTACGGGTGATGATAACCGAGAGTTGAGTGCACCACAAACCAAACATCGTCATCATCATCATCATCATCATCATCATCATCTGACAATAACATAATTTTGATTTTGAAAAAAAAGAAGCAGAAAGTTATCAGTATTCCGACAAAACAAAAAGAAATCAATTCTCAAATATCTGACTGCGCATTTTAAAATATTCTCTAACAACTCCTAACAACTGTTTTGCAATGCTCCTGTATGAAACGGACAACTTGCCTTCACCTTGCCGCTGCCGCTGCAACTGCGTGATGAGCAGGATGCTAAAAATGTTTCAAAAGCAATATTGCGAATCATGCTGAGTGCAATCCATCGACACAATAATTGCAATAACTACAGTCATATTTTTTATATAAAAACTGAATGATCAAAAGGGGTTTGGTCAACTAGCCTCGAACGGCGTAAAAAATGAAAGAAACCAATAAAGACTTTAATTTACTTTATTCGCAAAACAGGTTATTTAAACATTGACAAACTCTAAAAAAAGATAAAAAATCAGAGCCAAAAATCTAAAAGAAGACCAAGACATAATTCTATTTTAACAATCTAAGCTCACCCACAGTCTTAAATTGTTCCACAGTGTCTACAGCCAATAAACACGTCTCTGGTCACAACAAACATACGAATATTACTTTCAATGTATGCATACACAAATATGACAAAATCTCTCCAGTGCGCGAGCAAGCAATAACTACGGGCAACAAAGAGGCAAATTACCAAAAATCCTCGATTAATACCCAAGTCTCCTCCGGCGCTACTAGCACGGTCGACGATTTCCGGCTCCTCCCGACAACTACTCGCTCGCTAATACTCGCAGTAATAATATCCCAGACTCAAAAGTTTGTGTATGCTCACCACAGTAGAATCATTGGTCAACCTTGCAAAGAAGTATTAACGTCCAACTTCCACAGTCACCATCGACCGAAATACCGAAAAGTCAGTACAAAAGGTGTCTTTCAACTTGTGCACATCTTGTACACTGGACACGAAAATTTCAATATGTATTTCGTAAGCTGCCCCTATTTTTTGCTTTAAGTCGGATTATATGTAAATGCCTATCCTTAAATATGTGCCGCAATGAAATGCCCTTTCACACATAAAGTTTGGAGCCAAGAATAATATGGACAAAACTGTCTGACTACAAAGGCTATAGAGAAAAATCGTCAGTGAAGAATAGGGATTGCTTACTTTTGCGCAACGTGATAACAGTGTGCATAAACAGACATTTAACGTACTTCGACGGACGTATTAAGTTCTGATAAGTACATGGCTTAAAATTTACAACTGTAAGTAACTGCTTCTAGTCAAGTTACATGCGTTGGGCCTGTTAGGCTCATTCTCTCAGCACAACCTTTCTATTGAGAAATCTGAACACTCACCGACGCTTTGTATTGACGTTATATAAAGGGTGATGTGAACTACCTGCACCTTCTGTGAACTCCAACTGCAAATTTACCTTCTGTTCTGAAAGACCATGCAAAGAATATAGATGAAGTATGTTGCTCACTGTAGTTACTGAAATACGTAACCGGCCGGTGTGGCAGAGCGGTTCTAGGCGCTACAGTCTGGAACCGGGAGACCGCTACGGTCGCAAGTTCGAATCCTGCCTCGGGCATGGATGCGTGTAATGTCCTTAGGTTAGTTAGGTTTAAGTAGTTCTAAGTTCTAGGGGACTGATGACCTCAGAAGTTAAGTGCTCAGAGTCATTTTTGAAATACGTAAATATTAATCGCAATGATAGATCAAGATGCGAAATCCCTTCTTCGTGGAAAATTTCCTAAATCCAGAAAATTAATTGTGTAGAGGTCACTCGTTTAAAATACATCCTATGAATTTAATGTGCCCATCATCTTATCGATACCGCGATTTCTTCGGCCATAGGTATACAACCTGAAGTGGGGGATTTAAACAATAGTGTAATGTGACGGGAAGGTGTCTGACAAAAACAATGTTTCATTTACATCCACATCGACATGATTACTCTGCAATGCGCAGTTAAATGCCTGGCAGTGGGTTCATCGAACCATCTTCAAGCTATTTCTTTACTGTTCCACTCTTGAACACTGCGCCGGAAAAACGAACATTTAAATCTTTCCGTGCGAGCTCAGGACATTTGCTATAAAAGTGGTCGTCCAAGAACACGGTCATCGGCTGTGAGGATATATTCTGCTGCAAAATATTCCTCCGAATTCGACAAAGCAATGGACAATGCGCAATACCACTCGGATGTGATGGATAAAGCTCTAGCAATGCAGTGGAAGAAAGCGGCTATTCTTCTCTGGGTACAAAGAAACGTGCGATTGGATGAAGTAAGTTTAACCTAGCTTGTGTAAGGCGGAGTTAATCGTACTTGTAGTGCTGTACAAGTCAAAAACTCCACGCTATCAGTCGACGAACGGGCTAACGCTAAAGGGCACACATAGTTTAATCAGGCTTCCTCCATATCATTCTCATTTAAATACGACTAAGAATATATAGGCCTATATGAAAATAAATGTGGCAAAAACAAGAAATTTACGCTCAGTAAGGCTGAAATGCTGACAAAGGAAGTCATTGCAAATGTTGTGTCATGCGAGTGGTCTCAAGTTGTCAGTCATACCAAGAACATGATTAAGGAGACATGGATTCATGAAGTTCTTGTCGAGTTTTGAGTAATACGTCACTTCTCCTGTTGCTGTGTTGAGAACTGCTTCTTTTGCTTAAGCGCAGCATAGTTTACAGATACACACATCACTATCATTCTACTGCAGTTGAAATAGTTGACAGAATCCTAAAACGGCGTATTATTAAGCTATCAACTGAGGGCGATACCCATCATGATTTATGAGAAAGCCCATTCTCAGTATATAAATAAATGTAGAGCTCCTTCATTAACATTGTTGCAAAACCCATAGCAGTTTTGTTTCACAGGCTACTGATGGTCCTTGAAAATTACATTTTTTCCTTTTAAAAACATTCGTAGTTGCTTGAATATCGCGGTAGGTATGGAAATTTCACATATCAGTCACATGGCAAAACACTCTGCTCTTCGATTACTATCATTTGCCAAAATCTTGTTTCGATAGGTCAGACCGTTTATGAGATACGAGGGATTTACGAACATTTGATTTTGGTTTTTTCACTGGCTTGTCTAGGGCGCCTTGTCCCGGTTCGCGCGGCTCCCCCCGTCGTAGGTTCGAGTCCAACCTCGGTCATGGGTGTGTGTATTGCCCTTAGGGTAAGTTACTTTAAGTTAGATTAAGTAGTGTGTAAGTCTAGGGACCGACGACCTCAACAATTTGGTCCCATAGAACCTTACCACAAATTTCCAAAATTTTTCACTGGCGTGTGCGTTCGTGACAGAGACCTTTACACATATTCCATTTTCTGGACATTAGAGGTAGATAGAAATATCCTTCGAGGTTTAATGAATAATTCAGTATGTTATCTAAATTTTATATGCAGCAGCACATGACCTAACACACACCAAACGATTCGTAGCGATCCCTATTTTCCACTACAATGTTTAAGAATTTCTCGCAGTACTTTAGCTAATACCGAAATACAGTGTGACCATTAACGAAATAATAGGTAATTTATCATGAAGCTGACGAATGAAGCTATAAGGTACGCGAGACAGAGTTTACCGTATAGTTTCTCCAACATGGTTTGAGAAAGACCGCAGACCGGACAGCTTGCGCGGTTGACAGATTACGCATGGCTGGTGTTATCGTCGCATGCTGACGCGTTCAGCACACGCTGACAACTACGCTTTCCTCCATTCGGTCCGTACTGAACTGTCATAAGTCGCAACTAATTTAAAACGCACTAACGTCTGTTCTAGCCTTGTGCTGTAACGTCATATTCTATTGTATCAATCACGCGTTTTCACACCAATGGCACTAGCCTACCCATCGGAAGTCCTCTGAAATTAGGAACGACAGCTCACGAGGCTGTACATTATTTTCTGCAGCCCGTGTTTTCTATAGTAGCTGTCTACATAGACAATCCTCGAAACATGAGGAAGCGACCCGCACATACTGCTCGTGGCATCTCTCCGCTCCCTGGTGGACACTAGGCCAGTGGCGGATACAGAGAAACCTCAAGAAGGGCGAACTAAACATATATTGAGTTACCTTTACTTCTACTGTAGTAAAAAGTAATCAAACCACATGCAAAGTTTAAGAAATTTTTATTTGGACTGATTATATACATATACAAGACAATGCCATCTTATGATATAAAGAAGTTACAATTGTGGTTCTCTTCCTTAAATAATGAATTCTATGCGCCTATTCTTGTTGGCAAATTGCTTAATTACATTGTCAGTAGGACAATCAATGTCAGGGTGAGTATTCAACAGAGCTAAGACATTAAGTCAATCTTCCTTCACTGTCGACCTCAGCTATGTCTTTGTATCCCGCAATGTTGAAAAATTTCTTTCTACTGCAGCAATAGAAGCAGGTAGACAAGCAAGTGCGTATCGAGATCACTAAAATGGCCGCGACTTTTCTCGTAAGTATGATGACGATGCTTGGTTTGTGGGGCGCTCAACTGCGCGGCCACCAGCGCCCGAACAAAGTCCCAATTTTATCGCAGTCCAGTTTTGTACACAGTCCGATCTATTCACTGTCACGGAATAGTAATGATTATGATGATGATGAAATGATGAGGACAACACAAATACCCAGTCCCCGGGTCTCGTAGGTATGTGTTAGCTATCCGTGTGCCAGACAGAAACGTATAAAATACGATGACGCGAACGCGCGTACTACATAGGAAAGTACAACTACTCGATAACTCGATTCAGTCAAGTCGACTGACGAAAGAAACGAACGAATAGCGTGTGGAATGACTGTCGGGGCGGCGCTGGTGACAATGCGTGCGGCCTCGCAAGGGGGGGAGCGCGCGCCTCCTATATGTATCCTCCACTGCGCTAGGTTGGGTGAGATTGTAAAGTGGACAACGGTTCGCTACCACCCGGGCCGCCTCGGCAGTCCCCCAGTTCCACAAAGTCCTCCTCAGCCTCCGGTCTCCACTCTCAGCATTGTCGTTTTCCACAGTGTTCTCTGTTCACCCAGACTCTACTCTGGCACACTGTGTCTTCTCACACACTCAAACCCATTCAGAAACCAGCGAGTCCATCACCATATTAAAGAAGGGAAATGAAGCTACATTGAGCACCGAACCACCAGTCACTGTGGTCAAAGATCTCCATCTTCAATAAAACATTCTCAATGTAATCCTCACCATTATCATCCTGTAATTACACAACCAATCTAAAATTAAATGCAGAAGGCATGCAAAATTGTCTGTCACATTTCAAGGAAAATTGTTAATCTTTGCTTAAGACAGAATGAACATCAAATGGAATAGATAGATATCGACTACAACCGCAGCTCAGCTGGCAGGAGAGCAAACTTTTAAATAATGTGAAGCGATTATAAATAATTTTAGAGACTTTGAGTAGAAAAATATGTAATATTGCACTTGAAGTATAGTTACGCCACCGTGACGCACACAACGTAATGCTTGTCAACACTACTCATTAAGTGGCTGAACAAAAGACAATCTATGTGCTACTGCAAATATTGAAATAAACTGATTAAACGGGAATGTGATGAGTTCAAATGACCTAATATTCAGGGGGATCAACGGGGACCCGATTCTCTACTGTGCTTCGAAAGTCACCCATCTTACAAAGCCATGAAAGTAACATCTCAATACAGGAAGCATTCACTAATTTTTTTCAAAATAATGTCAATATGTCTATGCTAAGGCTTGTAAAACAAACCAGAAATTAGGCACACATTTATAGCATGATGTTTGCGAGTGATGTACACGTATCTTACTTAACTACACCCCGATTTTGATCCAGTGACGGCATGTGCCACCCAGGGTATAGTAGATGTACTGAAATACTTTCAGTTTCATCCGCCAGTAGACAGTGTAGTGGTAAGCAGCCGGAGCACCTTCTATGTCTAGCCTTTAATAGGAAATGCTCATAGCCGGAGAGCTCAGTTGGTGCAAACGTATGAAGCAAGCAGGCAAGCACGCCACGGAGTTCACTCGTGTTCCCTGCATCCAACTGAGCGAATTTCAAAGGGGTCAAATTTTGGTCTTCTGAGTGGCGGACTGGACTCGCATTCGGGAGGACGACGGTTCAATCCCGTCTCCGGCCATCCTGATTTAGGTTTTCCGTGATTTCCCTAAATCGCTTCAGGCAAATGCCGGGATGGTTCCTTTGAAAGGGCACGGCCGATTTCCTTCCCCATCCTTCCCTCACCCGAGCTTGCGCTCCGTCTCTAATGACCTCGTTGTCAACGGGACGTTAAACACTAATCTCCTCCTCCTCTGAGTGGCGGGATGATCCTTTGGAAGGACTGCAACACTAGTTGGACGTCCTGCGTCAGTTGTGGAACAATGCAGGTCATGAAAAGATTTTCTCATCCGTAGACGAGGTTCCGGAGGTACGAAGTTTCGTACAGCTACCAAGGCACAGATAAATGTTCAAATGTGTGTGAATTTCTAAGGGACCAAACTGCTGAAGTCATCGGTCCCTAGACTTACACACTACTTAATCTAACTTAAACTAACTTATGCTAAGAACAACACACACAGCCATGCCACGGCACAGATAAGGGGCTTGTGAGCGCAGACGTGTCAACACGAATTGTTGTGAACCGGCTATTAGCAGCGAGACTATGGGCACGTACATCTCTAGCCCGTCTTCCACCCTCGCCACAGCATCAACGTGCACGGGAGGTGATGCCGTCAGACGATCACTTGAAAGATGGAATGGTGCGCTGTGGTCTTCTGCGAAGAAAGAAAATTCTGATTGCACGCAAGTGATGGTCGTTTGCGCGTAGGACGTTGAAGTGGTGGGCGCTGTCTCATAGAGTGCATTCGCTCAAGACACACTGGCCCCATCCCTCGTTCACCTTTGGTGTCTCTGGAGGGGACGTTAACCAGGTCTCGGTACCTGTTAAACGTTACACACGCACACACACACACACACAGTGCCTGTGAAACTCAACGCCCTCTGCATGACGTGCAGCAACTTCCCTGGCCAGCCCGATCCCCATTCTTGTCTCCAGCCGAGTTTATACGGGATAAAATGGGACGAGAAGTTACTCTTGTGACTTTTCAGCCAACAACTCTTGCAAAACTACGTGAACTAGTCGAACAGGTATGGGGTAAGTGTTGGCCATCTGTACGCTCGACTGGATACCAGAGTCAGCGCCTGCACTGCCGCGCCTTTAGGCTAAAAAAAAAAAAAAAAGAGTCCGAACAGGCCATGAAGGCCCAACGGTACCGACCGGCCGCCGTCTCACCCTTATCCCTTAGGCATCACCAGATGCAGATACGGAGGGGCATGTGATCAATACACCACTCTCCTGGCGTGACAGGTGCCGCTACTTTTCAGTCAAGTAGCTTCTCACCTGGCCTCACAAGGACTGACTGCACCCCGCTTGCCAACAGCACTCGGCAGATTCGGACGATGACCCATCCAAATCCTAGCCAAGGCCGACAGCACTTAACTTTGGTGATCTGATGGGAACCGGTGTTACCACTGCGGTAAGGCCGTTGGCCGTGGAGACTACACTATGTACTAATATGGGTGTTTCGGCATGGTATGTGTTATTGATCTGTATATGTAATGATTTCATTTACTCTATGTGCACTGTTCTAACAATAAATCTTGAGTGATCTGGAAACCTGTAAATGGGTGTGCTAATTTTTTCCGGCAGTGTACAAAGCGTCTTAACATACCTGCCTGTGCCAAGCCCTAGCATCCAACTAGACTCCTGCTTTGTCCAGTCACACTTAACGCTCTCACAAGACCATGCTGCCGCTCCACTAGAGTGTTCATTCAAGGCACCTATTGTTCATATCAAAGACAGACATGCTTTCAGATATTGACAGCTCGGTTTGGAATACATATTTGCATTTACGAACATGCGAAAGAAACTCCGTACTGAAAGTTGTGAATGTGGTTGTGAGTGTGACATAACTTTCATTGTTTATAAACGCTTCACAAATGCTGTGTTAAAGGAAGGATCCTATAGGGCCGCATTGGGACAACGGTAACGTTGCTGTCTCGTAAGGTGATGATCGTGAAATCACGTTTCACTTGCACGTACATGGGCTTTAAATATGCCACTAATTGTATGTTCTGTGTATACGCAGGGTCTCAAAACTATAATTACAACAATACGTCGTTGTAACGTATTGGGAAATTTAACGATGGTATCGCGAATGTTCTGTCGCCATTTAGCCTCGAGATCAACCATGCTGCCGTACAGGTAATGCCAGAATATTCTAGAGCCGTTATATCATTATTCATCAATCTCTCCCTCTCGCTGACGTCACTCTCAAATCCTTCTTGTTATCCGTGAATTGTTTTTAATTCAGTTATCCAAGCACTCTTTGTTGGATTTGTTCTCGTGTTTGATGATTTAAGCACTTGTATATACCTTTGAAGACCTTAACACACTGCTGGAAAAAAATGCAACACAGTAAGGACTGCATTCAGTGACACTAGGGTATAATATGTGCATCCTGAGGGGTTGTAGTGTTAGTGATTCACTTGTCACATTCATTGGCTATCAGAAGGGTCTGTGCTCCCTCTGTTTTGATTCTGCAGGCAGTAACTGTGCTGAGTTTACAGGTGAACAGTGTTTACAACACACCTTCTAGGATACAACCAGGCCTAACTGATGAGTACGTACTCCTGTTGAACGGCTCCAGCCATTTGAACCGGGTCCCATTGTGGGCCTGCGCGAAGCTGGATGGACTGCTGCATATGATGGTCCCATGGTTCAAAATGGCTCTGAGCACTATGGGACTTAACTTCTGAGGTCATCAGTCCCCTAGAACTTAGAACTACTTAAACCTAACCAAGCTAAGGACATCACACACATCCATGCCCGAAGCAGGATTCGAACCTGCGACCGTAGCGGTCACGCGGTTCCAGACTGAAGCGCCTAGAACCGCACGGCCACACCGGCCGACTGCTGGGCTCCATGTATCGATGGAGTGTAGCTACTTTCAAAAGCGGTCTGTGGAACGTTACCACACCTGTAGACTAGATTCTGCACATCTGCGTATTACAGACGCACATCAAGTTCGACGAGTTATACGAGCAGCGATGGCCGATCGAATACGGTCCAGGTACCCTCTGTGTCATGAGGGTGGACTGGGTTCTTTCTGTACTCGAGTGGTGGACGTTCATGCCTATGGCATAGACCAGGTGAACTGCCTATTCCAAAGTGCACTGCCCCACGACACACACATACCATCCCAGGCCCCATGGTGTCTCTCTGTCTGACGGGGGACGGGGAGAGGGGGGGGGGGGGGAGGGTGCAATCAGTTACAGCTGGCAATCACATTTGGTGTTTCTGCAGTGTAAAGTGACCAGCACCATGCTACGTCGCATGGGCTGTTTTTCCTGTGTCTTCTGATATTTCTACGAGGTTTTGTGCATTTTCAAGAGAATAATGCATGTCCACATACGGTTGTTGCAACGCAACACTCTCGTCGTAGTGCACAACGACTACCCTGCCGTAGTGTAGAACAACCACCCTGTGTAGCGATATCACCAGAACCCTCACCAACTGAACATGCATAGACATGATAAACTGGGAACCTAATCATCCTTAGGCGCCTGCAAGAACCACTGCCGAATTGCAACAAAACGTGCAAGATGCTTGGGACTATCTGTTGCATGATGATATTCATCACCTTTATGTTCGTTTGCATGCGAGAATACATATCTTCGTTGCCACCCAAAGACGAGCACACTGTGTATTGCTGTGACCAGGTGGGCGCCGTTTACTGTAATGTGTGTTTCATTTTGTCTGAATCTGTAATCAATTGCAGTTCTGAACTCTTACAGTGTTGAACTACACGTCACTTCACTGTCGATAAAATGACTTTGTTGTTGAGGGTGTTGCATTTTTCTCGCCCGCAATATACTATATCCGTGTTATAAGAGTGTAAAATGGTTCAAATGGCTCTGAGCACTATGGGACTCAACTGCTGTGGTCATAAGTCCCCTAGAACTTAGAACTACTTAAACCTAACTAACCTAAGGACAGCACGCAACACCCAGCCATCACGAGGCAGAGAAAATCCCTGACCCCGCCGGGAATCGAACCCGGGAACCCGGGCGTGGGAAGCGAGAACGCTACCGCACGACCACGAGATGCGGGCCTAAGAGTGTAAGTAGGACTCTGCTCTGACTAGTGGCTGTTGAATTCCCGATCTGTCCTATAAATTTCCATGTAGCTCTAATGATGCCAGTTGTGGTTAAGCAAAGATCCTTGCTTAATTTCACGTTGCAGTAACAAAAAAATAATGTTGTGATTTGGTATTATGGTCCCGATTGGAAATTTTAGGCAAGTTCCCACTTTTAATAGCAGTCAGAGGATACTTGAAACACTGTCCTACCCGAGCAGAGGGATCATTATGCAAGTCCTTACGTCTACATCTACATGTGAATGACAGTTCTTCAATTCACACTTAAATGTTTGGCGGAGGGTTCATACAACCACTTCCAGACGATTTCTCGAATAGCACGTGGGAAAAATGAAGACCTAAATTGTTTCGGGCGGACTCTGATTTCTCTTATTTTGTTACGATACTCATTTCCCCCTATTTAGGTGGGAGTAGACAATATATTTCTACATTCGGAGAAAATTGGCGATTGAAATTTCTCGCCGCTACGAAAAATGCCATTGTATTAATTATTGCGACCCAGTGACACACTCTCCATTATTTTGCGATAACACGGAACAAGCCACGCTTCTATGAGCTTTTTCAATGCCCTCCGTCATTTCTGTCTGGTAAGGATCCCATGCCGCGCAGCGGTTACACAGAAGACGACGGAACAAACCTAGTGTAGAGAGTCTCTATACCACATTTTTTGCATCTTCAAAGTGTTCTGGCGATAAAACGCAATCTTTTCTCGCCTTTCTCACAACATTTTCTATGCGATGGTTTCAAGTGAACGTGTTCGTGATTCTAATCCCCAAGTATTCGATTGAAGCGACAATCTTTAAATTTGTGTAATTCATCGTGTAACCGAAATTTAATGGATTTTTTTAAAGTACTCATGTGGAAGACCTCGAAATTTTTCTTTTAGAAGCTCAATTACCACTTTTCACACCCGACAGAGATCTTGTATAAACCATTTTGCAATTCGTTTTGATCTTCTGATGACTTCAGTCGACGGTAAACGGCAGCATTGACTGAGAGTGCTGCTCAATTGTCTCCTAAATCGTTTGCATAAATTAAGATCAGCAGAGGGCCTACACTACTTCCTTGGCGAACCCAGCCACAGACATAATTCCTTTTCACGGACTTCCCGTCCGTTACTGTGAATTGTGACCTTTCTGACAGGAAATGACGAACCTAGTCGCGCAACTGGGACGATACGCCACAGGCACCTGACGGATGCAACTTTATTTATTTATTCTCTAGAAGTGTGTTGAAACAATGAGCACGGAAAAGGTGCTAATAACTATCATTTTCTAATACTGTAATATCTTACTATACTTCACTCTGTTCTACCGGCAACTATACTTCTACAATGAAAAGTTGTAAAACTTAAATTTGTAAACATTCTTACTGTTCGTGATGTGTGTCAAACAACTGAAAACGCTCTTGTTAGCTAAATGCTATAGTCCTTTGATCGTAGAAGGTATTATACTGAAAAGCTTTACATTTACGTTCCTTCGCATCTGTGAGTTGCAGTTCAGACTGCGAAACAGCTTCACAGTCCTCTGCTGTCAGCTTTTATTTCAGTGGTGCTACGAAAGATGCATAGGCATGACACATGCTGTCTGTAACGCCACTTCAGTGTCGTCAACATCCTGTTTTAGCTTCCACAGTGGACATTTGCTTATGGCAGTCGCTTACAAAAAACTATCAGCACGCGTGTTAAAACTGAGGATGGAAAAAGTTACTATATTTCTTGAGTGTAGTAATCTGTCGACCTCTCGTCCATATTAAGAATATTCTATAGAAAAGGCGGTGTTGGTTACATCATCTATCTATTGACTATTTCCTTTCTTGTGCTGATCTTGTTACCTCTGCACACCAAATACACACAATGCTGTCGATAATTCGATTACATATTTAAACCTTTCTTTCTCTCTAAGGTTTCCTCTTCTACTGCTCCTTCCAATACCAAGACAACTATTTCTAGAGGCCCTAAGAGAGCTGCTTCTTCTCACGCAAGTTTTTCGTAGATTTATTTGCTGACCTATATTTTTTGAAGTTTGTCTTCACTTTCTACTTTTCCTGTCCACATTATTTTTAATATCGTTCTGCAACGTCACATTCCATTCGGACCAATATCTTCTTTCAAGATTTCCGCAAAGTTGACATTTCACTTCCGTGTAATTCTTACTAAAGTTGGGCAATTTTAAGAACTTATCCATCAATAAAATGTCAGCATTTAATTCCAGCAGGGCTAGTTTGCTTAAGGAAGCTTTATTATCTCGCACCAGTGTGCATCTCTTGCTTTTCTTGCTTCAGCCATCTTCCGTGGGTTTGTTTCCAAGACTCAGAGCATTTACGTTCTTATCCATCAATAAAATGTCAGCATTTAATTCCAGCAGGGCTAGTTTGCTTAAGGAAGCTTTATTATCTCGCACCAGTGAGCATCTGTTGCTTTTCTTGCTTCAGCCATCTTCCGTGGGTTTGTTTCCAAGACTCAGAACATTTACGTTCCACGCGGTACGTTTCAAAATTTAGATGTTTCTGAAGACACTAGTCTATAGGGTGATTCAAAAAGAGTCATCAGATTTCATAAGACTGTATCTTCTACATGAATGAAGATAGAAACTTCCGAACTTTCAACTTACGCATAGACTAGAGAGTTTGTATTTTCAAAAGAACCATCCGATTTCACTAAAGTGTATCGTCTATATGTACGTACATTTGACCTGAGGGTACTTTTTACAGTTACGTTTAGAATAAAAGTTCTTATTTACCTTTGACAGACGTTCAATGTTCTCTCCACTGGACATGCGACAAACATCTACACGGTAGTCAAATTCATCCCATCTGGAGTTTCTGCACTCATTTATGTTGCTTTGCAGCGTCGCGAAACACCCAAAGTTATTGGAAAGGGGTGTACGCCCGAAAAGAAGAAGAATTACATCCACTGAGGTCAGGTGACCTGGGAAGTCACTTGTGCAATTTGAGATCCGTACGACCTTTACAACCGACTTGTTGTTGAGGCAGATTGTTGCCAAGAAATGGTCTTGCGTGCAGTGCCGGTGCTGCGACGCTCCGTCATGTTGAAAAAAATAAATAGTCGGCATGTTCTCGCAGTTGTGAAGAAATGCAGATCTCCATCATCTCCGGTACGTAATTCCCGTAGCCAATCGAGCGATTTATCTCCGCCATGAAGACCGCAAGTTGCAACAACATGAAGCGGCGCCAAGATAAACTTTTCCTGTCGATGTGTAAGTGAAATCTCACCCCAGGTAGCTACCTTTATTCAAGTAAGACATAAAATTTTGTGAAAAAAATCTATTTTTATACAGGCGGTAATTGGGGACTTATTGCAGTGCTTGAGATCTTTACTTTCAATGTAGGCAACATTTAAAACCATTTACCATCTATTGGCTATGTTATGGATTAGAGTGCGTTGACGCCTCAGAAGGGAGTGAGGACCGGTGTTCCAGTGTTTTTTAGTGACGTGCACAGACGGCAATTGTCATGTGCACATGCAGTGCGACGTCTTATTGCAGTGCAGTTAGCAAGGGCGGCCTATTTGGCACAAACAGAATGGACTTCCGGTCGTGTTGCTCCAGATGCCAATGCCTCTCCATGTGTCATCCATAGGTTCTGGACAGGAGAGCTACAAGAGACAGATCAGTACACAAAGTGAGTTGGACAAGGTCGCCCACACGAAGATCGGTATCTGTCCAGGTCTGCGTCGCGGCCTCGTACTGATATCGCTAGAGCACTGCGAGACGATCTCGGATTGGCCACCGAGTCGCTGTGTCCTATCAGAGTGTAATGAACAGGTTCCGAGAAAGGACCTTACCACCCAGACGTTCTGTTCGAGTATCCTGCTTGACGCGGAAATGTCTTGCAGCTATCCTTCAGTTCTGCCACTCCCATATCAACTGCTAACTTCGTGTTATTCACAGACGAGTCTAGGTATCCTCTGACCTGAGGTGATGGGCCTGTTCATGTGAAGAGACCCGGGGAGAGAAATTCCTGCCAAATGATGTCCAGAAAATCGGCAGATTTTCAAGGTTCTGTGATGTTATGGGGAAGCTTCAGGGCTGACTGCTATAAGGATCTTGCTGTTGTCCATAGTCGCGTTTCCGCCAGGCGGTACGTTGAACGAATCCTGTTGGACCATGTCGTGGTTGCTGCATACGGTGGTTGCCCTGTATTCCTTCTAATGCCAGGGCCTACGTGACGGTCGTTAGCAGGGATGTTTTGCGAAGGCTGAACTCGAAGTAATGGAATGGCCAACGGTGGGTCCCGACCCAAGCCCCATCGTGCATATGTGGGACACGCTTGACAGACGTCTTCGTGATCGCCCTGTTCCACCACAGACTCTCAAAGGACTCTCATATGCTCTCATTGAAGAATAGGAACGGATACAAAAAAAAAAAAAAGTTCAAATGTGTGTGAAATCTTATGGGACTTAACTGCTAAGGTCATCAGTCCCTACGTTTACACAGTACTTAACCTAAATTATCATAAGGACAAACACACACAACCATGCCCGAGGGTGGACTCGAACCTCCGCCGGGACCAGCCGCACAGTCCATGACTGCAGCGCCTAAGACCGCTCGGCTAATCCCGCGCGGCAAACGGATACCAAATGTTGATCATAGTAGACATGTAACGAGCATGCTATGTAGGTGTCAGGCAGTAATAACATCTCACAGAGGGTTCAAATGGTTCAAATAGCTCTGAGCACTATGGGACTTAACATCTGAGGACTTCAGTCCCCTAGAACTTAGAACTACTTCAACCTAACTAACCAAAGGACATCACACACATTCATGCCCGAGGCAGGATTCGAACCTGCGACCTAGCGGTCGCGCGGTTCCAGACTGACCACCCAGAACCGCTCGGCCACACCGGCCGGCTCTCACGGAGGGCATACATGTTATTGAGCATCTGCAAACCCAACGAAAAGCACCCAGGATGACGGGATGAATGATTGTTTCCACTTTGTTTTCGACACCTGTCAGACATTTCAGTTCTTTTTACATAAATGGCTGAGGTTGTAATGACGTCTGATTGTGTACTTAATTTATGAAAGATACTTTAAAATTTGGCAACATACCCGGTCCTCATTTATTGCTCAATGAAATATGGCAGACGCCCAAAGTCATGTTCCCCTGATTATTTTTAGCAGTATTCCGGTGTTTACACTCGTCTGCGTTTAGTGACATCTCGGGGTATCAATGTGCAGTAATATTAAGTACAATGACCACACAGGCTCAATTCTAGGAAAAGGAAACTGGCAAGCTTCTGTTCATTGTTAGGATACAGGGGGACTGCAGTTTCTCTGCAAAAAAGGTCTCATGCACAACACTCATATGGTCCACACTAAATTCTGCTCAAGTGTAGGAGACCAATGTCAGCTCGGTCTAACTGGGCGTATAAAAATGGATGACGTGAATAGCCATGGGCTCTACTGACTGGCGAAACAGAAATATTGAAAACTTTTGACAGACGTTCAGAGAAAAACACCGTAATCTCTAGTAACCTGCATAGAAAAATTCAAGAATCGTTTCTCAGGGCAGAAATTACGGATATTCTTGAGGTTCTTGAGTATCTATGTCGTAGAAATGCAGGAAAGTATTAAGCAAATTACAGCTCGCAAGAGCTATGCAACGGTCGTTCTTTGCTCGCTGCATTCGTGAATGAAACAGGAAGAAACCTTAATATGTGGTAGGATTTAAAGTACCCACTGCTACGTACTTCAAAGTGATTTGCAGACTATAGGCGTACAGGTAGATGAAGATTAAGTGATTCTCTTGTTACCGGCGCTTGTCTTTGGTTCACGATGTGCAGCAGTGACGACCACTGTATGCTTGTATTGATGAAGAAATAATGGTTACTGTTATATGACAGCAGCGTTCATATACGGTGTAAGACGACTGGGTGCCCTTCAGAGTGAAAGAACGGACGACAGCGTGTGTCAAATGAGGAGGCAGAATGCATCACGACGACGGTGGTGCAGACTTTTCGGAAAGAAGTTCAACTGCTGGATCGAAAGCAGTGGGCACTGGTGATGAAAGCGTGCAGGTGGCTCTGACAGAGACCACACAGTCTGTTACTGCTTCAAAGCCTGGTTGCTGCTGATCATGTGGCCCAAGCTGGAAGATTTTGAGTAGTGCCAAATCCACCAGTGGATGAACGATCAGTTCACAGAGAGCCACACAAAAAGCGTTTACATTAATTATGAGCGGGCTTTATTTCTGGTGGGAAAACTGTCAGAGCAAGTGAATGACTAGACACATTGATAAGTTCATCCTTTTTCTCGAGTAAAACATAAAGAATAGGATATCGCGCCCCTTTCTTCGGAATTGAGAAAGTGGATGAATAAAAATTTTCCATAGTGCTGAATCGGCCGTCACCGCCAGGCAATACTGTGTATCTTTCGACTCTAGTGGAGTTCACTTTGCGCCACTATAAACCAAGAGTCGAAGTTGTTGTAGCCGTTCAAATGGTTCAAATGGCTCGGAGCACTATGGGACTTAACATCTGAGGTCATCAGTCCCCTAGAACTTAGAACTACTTCAACCTAACTAACCTAAGGACATCACACACATCCATACCCGAGGCAGGATTCGAACCTGCGACCGTAGCGGTCTCGTGGTTCCAGACTGTAGCGCCTATAACTGCTCGGCCACCCCGGGCGGCCAAGATGTTCGATGTGAGCTGGGGCTGCATCATGTTGGAGCCTCAGACATGCATAGATATTAAGTGTTTTCTAACATCTGAAATGCAGTATACGCTGATGGAGTTAAATGGGTACGAAGCAGTTGGCTATGCTCGGCCACTAGTCCACTGCAAATTTATTACGGTGGGTGTACCGTGGCGATTCTCAAAGGCGCATGCATGACTATTTCGACTGCTGAACGTCTCGTCTCTGGGGGAACAAGCTTGACGCGAGAAAATTACATAACAGGAAAGTGATGATCGACCATGCAGCACTGCACCAGTCACTGGCTCAACGCCATCGGAAGGTACAGTTTTCACTTTATATATATTTTAGAAGACGATGAATCGAATGTGGTCTGTGTTTTAAGATTCTGTGTGATGTCTGGTCTTCTCAACAGTATATCACGTAGAAAATTTTAACGTATTTCCTGGACGGTTGCTTCTGTTTTTATTTTTTAATTGGTCAACCAGGCACAGTTCCTTGTTAAAATGTTGTACAAGTTATGCATTTATAGTCTGTGTATTTTAATCACAAACTGCCTTAAGGGATACATCTTGGTAATCTATGTGAAAGTGTGAGTGTGTGAGATAGAGAGAGTGTCCCAGAGTGGCTGAGAATTGCATTTTATAATTGCCCTCTGCTCCAAGCTTTTCACAAGAAGAAAGCGCATTCGTCTTTCATCAGTTGAGTGCGGCCACTTATGAACTAGCTGCTGAGCGCGCAGTATGTATCACCTGTATTACTGCGCACACGGTAATGTGCGGAAGACCCATTTTACGTCGATATGATTGACAACTAACTGAATGCCTCATATCCGCTGAGCAAGCATTTAAGCTTTGCAGTTGTGGATACATACTGTTCATTGTCCACTTCGGTCGTCATACTTGTATCACTTGCCCTGCTGTCTCGCTCAACCAGTTAAAAACAAGATATAGGTCGGTTGTCGCCTATTTTGGTACATGGGCACTACAACTTATCAGTTTCCCTTCAGTTTCCGACTGCACCTCTGTACACCAGTGCTTCCTGATACAGTAACCAGCTACAATATCACTAGGGCTGATGGAATGTGTACTTAAATTAGTGAAATATAGACCGTAATCTTAGAGACCTTTACTTCAGACTGCGTACAAACAGCACTCTATACATTATAGGTTCAAATGGCTCTGAGCACTATGGGACTTAACTTCTGAGCTCATCAGTCCCCTAGAACTTAAAACTACTTAAACCTAAGTAACCTAAGGACATCACACACATCAATGCCCGAGGCAGGATTCGAACCTGCGACCGTAGCGGTCGCGCGGTTCCAGACTGTAGCGCTTAGAACCGCTCGGCCACTCCGCCCGGCTGTACATTATAGGAATTTCAGATTTCCATCACTCATGGTGTATGCCTGGACGATGCTCGGGCTTGCTCCACGACGGCGTTTGCAACGACATACGTAATAAATCATGTTTTTACATCGTACAGACAACAATTCTTACAGTCTTATATCCCGTTAGAGTAGCTTTCCACTACCTATTTGCTGTCCTTGTTTAACTTTGTCGATTTTGGACAAGAGAACTCTGTCCCGAATTGATACATTTTTACTCCTCCGTCACCCTGGATCGTTTTTCTTATTTTCACAAAAATGACGCGGCGTAGGATACACAGATTGCGAGAGCCTCGCATATCTCTAAGCATCTCGCATAAGCAGCCGCTAGCCCAGTGTTGTCTTATGCTGTCGTTTAAACTGCTGATCAGGAAGCAGAAATAACTACATAACTTCATTTAAGAATTGTTGAGAATAATAGTCGTTCTGTTAAATAAGCACTTAACCATGAATCTGCACTGTTAAGGAGAGTTTCTTCAAATAAGACGTTTGATAATATAGTTGCACGAAGAGAGAAGATTTCAAGCTCCTTAGATCGACTGCAGTTTACCCCCCGTCTCGAGCCCTCCTAATACGATATATAAAGACTCAAATTTCATCCCCTCGTACCTGGAAAGCTAACAAAGTCACAAGGGTCCCACCAGTTCTAACGAACTACATAATGAACTCACTCTACTTAATTTGTTCGAAGAATTCATCGATACCTGTCAACTAACGCGTTGATTAAAGAGCAGAATCTTACGTACAGTTAGTTCTTCGTTAGTCTGTAACTTGGATCTGCCAATTAGAAGTGGGCTGGGTTCTTCAGCTTCTATAGGGAGGACATTTTCCGCCTCGCCTAAAATGAGAAGATTATAGAGGCGACTGGCGTTTCGGTTTGTTGCTTTCTTACCTATAAATAATGTAAAAACTTAGTATACTTTAAATGTACTAGTCCGCCTCAGTACCAGAGTGGTCAGTGTGGCAGAATGCCATATGAGGGATTGGGGTTCGTTTCCTGGCAGGGTCGGTAATTCTGTCTCTGCTTGGAGACTGGGTGTTGTGTTCCCTTCATTATCATTTCATCCTCATCGCCACACAAGCTACACACACACACACACACACACACACACACACACACACACACACACACACACACAGGCACTCCCCACTCCCACACCCACCCACCCACCCACTCTCTCTCTCTCTCTCTCTGTCTCTCACACACACACACACACACATACCCACACATGAATAACAACGCGCAGCAGATAGCTTCATGTTCCTTACACTACATTACTCTTGTTTCTTTGGACCTTTTGATTTTAGTATTATTTAAATATGTATTTTGAAAATATTGTTTCCTTATGTTTTATTATCAAATGGTTCAAATGGCTCTGAGCACTATGTGACTTAACTTCTGAGGTCATCAGTCCCCTAGAACTTAGAACTACTTAAACCTAACTAACCTAAGGACATCACACACATCCATGCCCGAGGCAGGATTCGAACCTGCGACCGTAACGGTCACGCGGTTCCAAACTGAAGCGCTTAGAACCGCACGGCCACACCGGCCGGCTGTTTTATTATCACGAAGAATCTTAGTACTGCAGCTTCTTTCGAAAAATAAGAATGGTTACGTAGGGCACAGCAACTGGACGTGGAACATCAGAAATGTAGCGTCTACTGAGCATATTACCGCGTATGAGAGCCAGTGGTAATCACGTTATGTACCCAAGGGCACGCCATACTACCGCTCTAGGTGCTGTGTGGACCCTTATGACGATGAAGAATGAAACGTCAGAAATGTAGGGTCTACTGTGCATATTATCGGCTAATCATGTTGTGTGCCCAGTGGCACGCGATAGCACCTCTCCATGTGCTGTGTGGGCCCTTACGACGATGATTAATGTAGTCTGCCAGTGTTCTGTTCTCTACCTCCACACATGGACACCTACACAGAGCTGGATCTCGTCATGGTGACACTCCTGCGTAGGGTACTGCCGTTGGTCGGACCACGGTCGATCTCCCCTCTCTGCTCGCGCGTAAAGGGGATCCGCAATAATGATCGCTACGCTGAAAGTCTGGGACGCTCCAGACGTTGTAGTACTTCTCGTGGGGTACCTGTATTGCTGTAAACAAGACCATTTCCTAACTCAGGGTACGTGGCGTGGCTGTACGATCCTGCACGGCCAATCGAAAAATTATGTCTGTCCTCTCAGGCGCTAGACGCGTAGGGTCGCCAAGATCCTGCGTGGCGGTGAAAGCGGGCCTTCCAAATCCGTATTTGCATCACAGTAACAAGATCCCGAGCAATACGAGTAACAATATCGCGGAACGATAAACAGCGGTACTTGTCTTCAGAATTAATTGATTTCATAATCGCATGACTGTAATGGGAACCTGAATAACGCGGTAAACACGACGGGAGGCGCTCTAGCCACAGTCACATTTGCCTTTACATAAATGTACTACGTTTTAGAAGAACTTAATGTGACTTTCCCTTTTCTGAATTCCTTTCTCATCACATCTGACAATATACCCTATGTCACTGAGTATCACACTGCACTGAATCAATCGGCCTGATCAACAGCTGTGGCAAATGAATAGTCCTATGTTTTTCTCACACAGGTACTCTACTGGTCATTAACACTGAAACATCAAAACGTCAAAAATGACATGAACTGTACGACATGATTGAATACACAAATGATTAGTATTTAAGAGTAACCGCAAAAAGAAGGCAGGAGTAACGTCATCTACGTTCTGTGTACAGCGTTTTTTTTTTTAAATCTTTGCATGAAATGTGTAGGGGTGATAGATCTCGTTCTAGGGAACAAGTTTCGTCACAGATAAAATGTTTGTTGTCGCTTCTGTTACGGCGCCAGACGGGAATGATAGAGAAGAGATGGTTGTGATAAGACGTCAGCCAACGCACGCTGACCGACCCCTCTCTAGGACAACAACGCGACAGCAGCCGCCTCTACGTTCTCCCTTTTTTTTCTTCCGTAGCTCTACAGCCCTTGGTGAGCCTTGGCTTCTTCAACAATCTTCCACCACACTTCTCGGTTATTTGCTGCTCTTTTCCACCCCCGGACTCCCATACTGCTGATATCCATTATTACCTCATCGATCCAACTTCTTCTAGGTCTCCCTTTTCGCCTAACTGAATGGATCATACCTTTCATCATTTTCTTTGGAATTCTATTCTCTGCCATTCTCTCCAAGTGTCCTAGCCATCGTATTCGCTGTGATTTCAAAAATTTTACTATGTCCCTGCCTTGTATTAACTCTTGTAATTCGGCATTGTAGCGTATTCTCCAGCCTTCTTCCTCCCTTATAGGCCCATAGATTTTGCGTAGTCTTTTCCGCTCAATGCTTCTTAGAGCATTTTTATCGTGTTCTGTCAACGTCCATACCTCTGAGCCGTATGTGATAACTGGGCGGACTAGGGAATTATATATTAGCAATTTAGTTTTTCTTGTAACAAGGCTACTTTTGAAAAGCTGCATATTTGCAAAGTAAGCTCTGTTTCCTGCTTGTATTCTTTCCCTTATAGCCTTTCCAATACTGTTATCATTTGTTATTAGGGCTCCCAAGTAGTTAAAAGAGGACACTCCATTGAAGCATTTCCCATTTATGTTTAGGTTTTTAGGAGTTTTTCTGGCCGCCTCTATGTGAAGAGGACATAAGCGCCCGACTGGTCGCGACCCAGTGGAAGAGTAGCTTCAAGATTAGCGAGTTCTACAGCAGCATCGACACTAGTTACTTTGCTTGTGCAATCTATCTAACACGAACTTGGTGATTGTTTATACTAAAGGAGATTCATTATTTCGTATGTAGCCCTTTCCTTGCGACACACCTGTGTAATCACCAAGTTAAGTATTTTAATCCTTCCTTTTGTAATAAAACTCATTAATACCATTTGTTTGAATTTTATCTAGAAATCCGAGAAAGCATTTTTCCTAGACACCCCACATTTGAGGACTACGCTGGATTTAACAGCTTCCTTTAGGATTGATTATGCCCACGACAGGTGCGGGGGCATAGGCAATTGCGGCATGCATATGCCTTGTGTGTTGTCTGTAATCTAGTCATCTACTGTGTTTGAAATCGGGTAGGACCAGCAAACGTAAATTTCCCCATTCGCTTCGAAAATAGCTTTCTCCGCTTAGAGATAGTCATTCTTAAAGTTTTCTTCCTGAAAATTGTTCTATCAGTTTACTGGTTTTCTCCGTATCCGCATACAGTGACGCCTGTCGGCAGAGGATGACACGGCGGTCGGTCAATACCGTTTGGCCTTCCGAGTCTTGTTCAGACGGAGTTTAGTTTTAGCTTTAGTTTACTGAGATGGGTAGTACACATCACATCTGGTTAGTAGGCCCTATTAGTTTGGTGAAACCTCATCGTTTTTTACTACTGGCGAACACTACCATCGCCGAGAAGAGTCATTGAACATTTTTTCTCTAACAAAAGATGTTCACCGTGATGTGATCTATCACCCCCAGGCGCCTGATGGAAACGCATTGAAAAATACTGTATGTGAAAGGATAACATTGTGTTTCTCATTCAGAAATGGCATTTAGCCGGCCGATGTGGCGGTTCTAGGTGCTTCAGACTGGACCAATGGCAATTAAGTGTTGTTTGTTTGTGAGAAGGTCATTTTTCTCATCTAAGAGGAACGTCTTCCAGAAATTGTAGGATAGTGGAATATCGAGAATGCTGCGTCATTCGGTATTCCATTATAGTCATTCGATTATGGAATCAATGTATTCGGAAGGCCCGTACCACTGTTTATCTTTCCGCTATATTGTTACTGTCTTGCGAATACGGGTTTGGAAGGCCCGTACTCATCACCATGCAGGATCTCGGAGGCCCTACGCGTCTAGCTCCTGGGAGGGCAGACATAATTGTTCGCATGTACAGTCAATTTTTAACACAAACCTACGTTTTTTTAAAATGGAACCACGCTAGTTTTGTTAGCACATCTGAACATATAAACAAATACGTAATCAGTGCCTTTTGTTGCATTGTAAAATGTCAATTACATCCGGAGATATTGTAACCTAAAGTTGGCGCTTGAAACCTCCGACGTTCAGTTGCGTGTTGTAACAAACACGGGCCACGGTCGGCGAGCGCTATCTGCAGGGACATGTTTACGATGACGACCGTGTTTACGAGTGTGGCTGTAGTGCACTATTGTGGTTTGGTCTAGCTGTCATAGTGTCCGCATGTAGCGCTTGCTGCTATTGTTATTCTGCATTCGTCTCCGCACGCAGACCAACTGTAGTACACCGTGTTACCAGACGTCTGTGATAGTGTAGTGTTGTAGGAACTGTGACCATTGTGTATTCGAACTCTGAAAAGGCGGAGATGATACTCATCTATGGCGAGTGTCGACGAAATGCAGCTGAAGCCTGCAGGGTGTATGCAGAACGGTACCAGGACAGAGAGCATCCAACGCGCCGCACATTGCAAAACATCTACCGCCAACTGTATGCAACAGGTATGGTCGTAGCACGCAAACGGGTCCGTAACAGGCCCGTCACAGGAGAAGCGGGTGCGGTTGGTGTGTTAGCTGCTGTTGCCATGAACCCACACATGAGTACACGGGACATTGCGAGAGCCGGTGGACTGAGTCAAAGTTGTGTCATGCGCATACTGCATCGTCACCGCTTTCACCCGTTTCATGTGTCGCTACATCAGCAATTACATGGTGATGACTTTAATCATCGAGTGCAATTCTGTCAATGGGCATTAACAGAGAATGCGTTGCAGTTCTACCTGTTTACCGATGAAGCGGGTTTCACAAACCACGGGGCAGTGAATCTACGGAACATGCATTACTGGTCCGTGGACAATCCTCGCTGGCTCAGACAGGTAGAGCGACAGCGACCGTGGACTGTAAATGTATGGTGCGGAATCATTGGCGACCACCTCATTGGTCCTCACTTCATTGCAGGGGCCCAAACAGCTGCAACATACATCGCGTTTCTACAGAATGATCTGCCAACGTTGCTCGAAAATGTCCCACTGGAAACGCGTCGACGTATGTGGTATCTGCATGATGGTGCACCTGCACATTCCGCAATTAACACTAGGCTGACCCTTGACAGGATGTTCGACGGGCGTTTCATAGGACGTGGAGGACACGTAAATTGGCCAGCCCGTTCTCCTGACCGTACACCTCTGGACTTCTTTCTGTGGGGTACGTTAAAGGAGAATGTGTACCGTGATGTGCCTACAACCCCAGAGGATATGAAACAACGTGTTGTGGCAGCCTGCGGCGACATTACACCAGATGTACTGCGGCGTGTACGACATTCATTACGCCAGAGATTGCAATTGTGTGCAGCAAATGATGGCCACCACATTGAACATCTATTGGTCCGACATGTCGGGACACACTCTATTCCACTCCGTAATTGAAAACGGAAACCACGTGTGTACGTGCACCTCACCCCTCATGGTAATGTACATGTGCGTCAGTGAAAAAGACCAATAAAAAGGTGTTAGCATGTGGACGTAATGTGCTGTTCCAGTCTCTTCTGTACCTAAGGTCCATCACCGTTCCCTTTGGATCCCTACGTAATTCGGTGCTCTCCGATACACACGATCGAACAGCGGTGGAGTGGTACTCAAGCGTCAACTTTAGGTTACAATATCTCCGGATGTAATTAACATTTTACAATGCAACAAACTGCACTGATTACGTATTTGTTTATATGTTCAGATGTGCTAACAAAACTAACGGGGTTCCATTTAACAAAACGTAGGTTTGTGTTAAAAAAATACTTCCGTGCATTTTTTTATGGTTTGCATTAACGAATTACTCTAGCCCCTCTCCTCACGTTCGGTCTGTGGAATCGATTCGTCAGTATTTGATGTGGTTTACGAAATATATCCAGCGGTAATGTTAGGTGACTCACCCTGTATATATATATGTCCATTAAAATTGCTACAACAAGAATAAAATGCGGATGATAATCGGGTATTGATTGGACAAATATATTGTACTCGAACTGACATGTGATTACATTTTCACGCAATTTGGGTGCATACATCCTGAGAAATCAGTACCCAGAACAACCACCTCTGGCCGTAATAACGGCCTTGATACGCCTGGGCATTGAGTCAAACAGAGCTTGGATGGCGTGTACAGGTACAGCTGCCCATGCAGCTTCAACACGATACCACAATTCATCAAGAGTAGTGACTGGCGTATTGTGACGAGCCAGTTGCTCGGCCACCATTGACCAGAAGTTTTCAATTGGTGAGAGATCTGGGGAACGTGCTGGCCAGGGCAGCAGTCGAACATTTTCTGTATCCAGAAAGGCCCGTACAGGACCTGCAACATGCGGTCGTGCATTATCCTGCTGAAATGTAGGGTTCCGCAGGGATCGAATGATGGGTAGAGCCACGGGTCGTAACACATCTGAAACGTAACGTCCACTGTTCAAAGTGCCGTCAATGTGAACAAGAGGTGACCGAGACGTGTAACCAATGGCACCCCATACCATCACGCCGGGTCATACGCCAGTATGGCGATGACGAATACATGCTTCCAATGTGCGTTCACCGCGATGTCGCCAAAAACGGATGCGACCATCATGATGCTGTAAACAGAACCTGGTTTCATCCGTAAAAATGACGTTTTGCCATTCGTGCACCCAGGTTCGTCGTTGAGTACACCATCGCAGGCGCTCTTGTCTGTGATGCAGCGTCAAGGGTAACCGCAGCCACGGTCTCCGAGCTGATAGTCTGTGCTGCTGCAAACGTCGTCGAACTGTTCGTGCAGATGGTTATTGTCTTGCAAACGTCCCCATCTGTTGACTCAGGGATCAAGACGTGGCTCCACGACCCGTTACAGCTATGCGGATAAGATGCCTGTCACTCGACTGCTAGTGACACGAGGTCGTTGGGATCCAGCACGGCGTTCCGTATTACCCTCCTGAACCCACCGATTCCATATTCTGCTAACTGTCATTGTATCTCGACCAACGCGAGCAGCAATGTCGTGATACGATAAACCACAATCGCGATATGCTACAATCCGATCTTTATCAAAGTCGGAAACCTGATGGAACGCATTTCTCCTCCTTACACGAGGCATCAGAACAACGTTTCACCAGGCAACGCCGGTCAACTACTGTTTGTGTATGAGAAATCGGTTGGAAACTTTCCTCATGTCAGCACGTTGTAGGTGTCACCACCTGCGCCAACCTTGTGTGAATGCTGTGGAAAGCTAATCATTTGCATATCACAGCATCGTCTTCCTGTCGGTTAAATTTCGCGTCTGTAGCACGTTATCTTCGTGGTGTAGCAATTTTAATGGCCAGTACAGGTGAGTCATGTTTGATGTAATACCCCTTTTATATCGTAGACGGTTACACATATCGAAACGCCGTTTTCGGAAAATGTTAGAGCGTCGAAGAACGTATTATTCTGTTTGGTTAGTGTTTTTAACGCTGGTATCAATGAAGATTGAGCAAGCAGCAAAGGAAACAAAAGAAAAATTCGGAGTAGGTATTAAAATTCATGGAGAAGAAGTAAAAAACTTTGAGGTTCGCCGATGACATTGTAATTCTGTCAGAGACAGCAAAGGACTTGGAAGAGCAGTTGAACGGAATGGACAGTGTCTTGAAAGGAGGATATAAGATGAACACCAACAAAAGCAAAACGAGGAAAATGGAATGTAGTCAAATTAAATCGGGTGATGCTGAGGGGATTAGATTAGGAAATGAGACACTTAAAGTAGTAAAGGAGTTTTGCTATTTAGGGAGTAAAATAACTGATGATGGTCGAAGTAGAGAGGATATAAAATGTAGACTGGCAATGGCAAGGAAATCGTTTCTGAAGAAGAGAAATTTGTTAACATCGAGTATAGATTTAAGTGTCAGGAGGTAGTTTCTGAAAGTATTTGTATGGAGTGTAGCCATGTGTGGAAGTGAAACATGGACGATAACCAGTTTGGACAAGAAGAGAATAGAAGCTTTCGAAACGTGGTGCTACAGAAGAATGCTGAAGATAAGGTGGGTAGATCACGTAACTAATGAGGAGGTATTGAATAGGATTGGGGAGAAGAGAAGTTTGTGGCACAACTTGACTAGAAGAAGGGATCGGTTGGTAGGACATGTTTTGAGGCATCAAGGGATCACAAATTCAGCGTTGGAGGGCAGCGTGGAGGGTAAAAATCGTAGAGGGAGACCAAGAGATGAATACACTAAGCAGATTCAGAAGGATGTAGGTAGCAGTAGGTACTGGGAGAAGAAGAAGCTTGCACAGGATAGAGTAGCATGGAGAGCTGCATCAAACCAGTCTCAGGACTGAAGACCACAACAACAACAACATCAATGAAGATACTGAAACAAGTACGTTTTTTTTTTTTTTTAGATGGAGCCATATACGTTTTATAACATCATTCAGTAGCGCTTGAGAAGGCAATTGCAGCGATATAGTTTTCGTTAGTGTTCATGTTGAAACGTGTCGTAAAAAATTCAATAAATGTGTTAGAATTTGAGAACAAACACCGTCAAGCAGAGCTCTCGTCCTACACTGTGCCAAAATGTCAACACATTTGCCTTTCTACTTGTCTGCGCTGCAGGCCACTCATTTCTGTTTCAGCGTTAGTTGTGTGCAGACATGTGCACCAATGAGGACAAGTTGGATACACTACTTTTATGTGATGGATTTAAAAGATATGCCGTAAAAACAGTTCAGCGGTGTAGAGCTATATATCCGGATTGCGAATGACAGGCAGTTGCACTAATTATTAAGACACTAGTGTGGACAGGCCGCCTGAACGTCACAAAGAGGACGAGAAAGAAGAGTGCGAGTGACAGAGAACAAGAAGAAGCTTTTCTGGCTACAAGGCTGATGAAGCCTCACAGTGGTACGAGACGTATTGCCGAGGAATGTGGAACCAGCCACATGAGTGTCATTCGCATCCTGCATCGACAGAATTTCCAACCCTACCATATGTCAGTACATCAAGCACGCGTCAGTTGTTATTTCGAACGCCATACAGAATTTTGTCGCTTTGCCCTTCAGCAATTGAGAGACGACCCTACGTTTTTCCAGCGTGTGCTCTTTATTGGTGAACCAAAGCCTACTAACCATGCTAATGTAAAGTTGCATAACATGCACCACTGGACAGCCGAAAATCCACACTGGCTTCGTCAGGTGCAACATCAGTGACCGTGGAGCGTAGACGTATGGCGCGGCATTATAGGAAATTACATTGTGAGATGTCAATGGCGTTCTAAAAGGACATTCTTCATTCTTGCGCACACTTTCTAACATTCTGCCGGTTGTTCTAGAACAGGTACCACTGGATATTCGACAGTGTATGTGGCTGCAACACGACGGTTGTCGATGTTGCAACGCAAATGCTGAATTATACCCTTCCCGGTAGTTGGATAGGACTAAATTCTGTTGTCGGATGGTCTGCGAGGTCCGCAGTCTAGACTGCTCTCGATTTCTTTTTTTGTGGAGCACTAAAAGACGCAGTCTATGACAAAACCCAACTACGCCAGAAGATGTGTATCGTCAAATTGCCAGTGCATGCTCTACCAAGTCATCCACTGTAATTACATCTGCTCATAGGTCTTTCGAACAGCGGTTGCAAATGTGCCCTCATGTCCATGGTCAACAGTTTGAGCACAAGCTTAAATCAAGGATGAAGTTACCGTATATTTTTGTAAGACAAAATTTTGTTATGTGATTCGGGTGGTTATCAAATCGTTGTTAGTAAAGTGTTTATTTCATTTACGTGTGTGCGAAACTGCACTGCAGTGTCAAATAAGTCGACAGCATGTATTGCACGTATTTAATATAGCAGTTGCTTTTTGCGGCGTATAAGACACTTTATTTTTGAAGAATGAGCAGTTGTTTTATCTGTCTCACCGCATGTAAATTTGGGAGGATGCAAAAATGTAAAAAGTTTTCGTAAGCCCTTTGTGATACCCTAGATTCTAGCCTATGTCGTAATTCCATATACAGCATTCGTAGGTGAACCTGCATCTAGGTCGTAAGTTGGTTGAAGGGGAAATAAGCTTCGTTCTCGTAGCGCAGGCCTCGACTGCTAAGCTTGGGCTTTCTTTTTGTTATATTTGTGTATTGTGGCAAGGAAGAATATAGCTGTTTTAAAGGAAAAGTTTATTTCTATACTGATTTACCACAAGCAAAAGTATGGGGAAAATAGTGAAAGAAAAAGAAGTTTAGTGTATGAACAAAGTGAACAGTGTCTGCGAGCAACAGTTAATATCTCTCGTTGCGTTTACTAACTAGTCGGCAATTTTCATTACAAATACTGGGTTTTACGGAATTGTCGTTTAACTTGTGGGAAACTAATGTATTCATAATTACGAAAATGCACTTTGATTTGAAAGAGTCAAAAATATTAACAAAATATTATGGAAACTAATTTTGGGTTCGGTATATCTTCTTCTGTAGAACTATTTAAGTCTGTTTCATAGTGAATACCCATGGGCTACGAAATTTTATACCTTACAGTGACAAATTCATTCAAAGACATAAATAACAGAAGACTGTACCATTCTTATGCTGTTTTCCTTATCGGATATCAGAGATACCCCCGCCCACGAAGAAATCGCACGCACGTACGACAACGAAGAGTACGGCACACCTGTGTTCGAGGTCTCAGTGTCATTTTCGAACAAGATAACGCAAGACCGCTTGTTGACCGTATTCAACTGTTTCCCTGGCCAGCAAGTGCTTCTATTATAATAGCTGGTGTAGTTGGTGCATTTCAAGTCTTGATTTAACTTCCAGACTAGAATTTACGACTCCACCAAGACAACTTCATCTCTTCTAGATCCGACACTTGTCTTCTGAATTGTTAAGCAACACGAAATGCAATAAATTCTGCAAAACGAAATGAAGTGGCGTTCAGGTAAAGCGAATGGGAATAAACTGCTCTTAAGAGGAATCGATTTAATTAATAATGAAAGTACATATGAGAGCTTATGAACCCGAAGCAGGCAGCCCCTAACACATAAAGTACTTACCGCATATCAATAGTGAGTTGAGACATGGATGTTGGAGGTACAGGGAAGTCTGATGCATGGAAGCGAGAAAGTGGAAGAAAAAATCTTGAGTATCAAAATGTTTTCAATTTCTTTGAGCATCAAACATGAACTATTCCGTCTGTTTAGATGAACAACCTTATTCGATGAAGGTCAAGAAACAATTCCGTCTCAGCGAAGGTTACGATTAAGAAAGAAGTATCAACCTTTCATGTTAGAATCTCCACAGCCATCGAAACTTGTGGGTTGTAGCAGTCAAACAAGAAGACTGTGTTATTTCGACAGTAACATCGCAGCCTCCTGTGTGTGTCGCGTAACTGCAAAGTGTGCACTGTGTCGACCGCAGCATAGCTCTAGCAGCTGACGTAATGCTCGATCGGTCTTAGGTCACGTGGTTCAAGGCCTCTGCCCGACCTTTCGGACAAACCGTATGAGCCTGACGGACCAACTGGGTGATTAGTTTCGTGGAAAACTCACTCGAAGCTCACCTGTAGCAGTTCACGAAACATCAACTCCCCAACTTAACGCGGATCTTCCATTCACTGCCACTTCCCTATACAATAACTAAATTTGCTGACGGCTTAAGAAGTTTTTTTTTTTAATCCTTGATGGTGTTCAGAATACAGAGATGATATATCAAGCAATAAAATGGCGTTTACAAACTTTCTAATCGACATTCAACACATTATATTTGTGCACGCGCATACTTTTGTTATTCTTAGCCTATATTTGATCATTTTTATTTCTCATGAACTTTATTTCCACGCGCATCCTTTACAGCATTTACAAGGCTAGGCAGCTAAAATAAACAACAAAAATAAACATACCAAACAAATAACTAGTCGTCCTTCAGGAGACACCATAATAGTACGTGTAGCACGGCCTCTAACCTTGACAGTCGCCTCAGTTCGGCAAGGAAAGGAGTCCTTAACTTTCTTCAGTTATGCCAACTTGAGATGAAGCCCCTGACTGATTTTTAGATGCCGTAGAGTTACGACACTGAAGGGTTTAACTGCTGCGTTTCACCAGCTGTTCCAAACAGTCCAATACATTTTCTTTGGGACTGAGATCGGGTATTTTAGCGGGCTATACGAGGTGCGATTAGCGGCCTTAGTGTTAGTTGAACCAGGAATGTATGCGTGCGGCCCTGTGAACACAGCTGTTGTCTTGGAAGGTAGGAATGGCCACATCAAACTCATCGTAAAGATGTAGTAGAAAGGGTCTCACTTGGTCACTGAGAATGTGAAGTAAACATCTTGGTTCATGTTCACAGTAACCTGAATGAGTAGGTCCTAGTCGTGGTACTACAAACACCGTCGAAACATCACATAACCATCTGTTACTTAAGCTACACCCTCCGCTTACTGAAAGTTAAACGCATCATTTATTCGTCGTTGCATGCGAAGCCCTGTGTCATTTGAGAAGATGCAATCGTGACTTGAGTAAGTTACTATAGTGTTTCTGTGTTATTTGCCCATATAAGATGCACAGCTTTGTATATATCTGTGAGCAATGGTCTTTCGCGAAGTACTTGGCTGTCCACTGCATTCATTTCCCTTCTTAATGTTTTTTCGGAAACTAGGTGACATGGACTTTCATTCGCTGTTTGACGTTCCTCTTACTTTGGTCAGCATCTTATTTTCCAAATTTTACATTTTTGTTTCCTAAGTTTTACATTTTATTGGAACGCTGTAGCTAGCAGAAGTAATTCACTCCCTTAGGCAGCACTGCAGAAAACATCAGTAGCGAACGAGAGGCAGTTTCCCACAAAGGCGTCCATAAAGGAGGGGCCATATGGCTCATTATTGAGTCACTGGAGCGGGAAGAGCTACGCGAGGTTGTATGACGATCTGTACGTGGGGGAAATACATATATTTTGGTTCGAAACTCAGAATTTCATATATTTAATGTTAGTTACCGAAGTCCGCTTTTGACACTGCAAATGGTAGGAGCAGCCCAAGCAAGGGCGCCTATACCTGGGGGCAAGAGGACACTGCACAGTGCACGCCCCCCCCCCCCCTTTCCCTCTCCATAGCTCTCAGGGAAATTATAAAACATAGTCTATTCAGGTTTTTTTCTTTCAAGAAACTGATTTTTTTTTACGTAGATTTGTGACAGGGTCGGAACTAGAACTTTTTTATAAACACTTTCAGTCGCATTTCGTCTTCGAAAACATTAAGAACATTCCATACAAAAATTTAAGTTAATGCAGATGAGTAGGAAAAACAAACCCGTGATGTTGGAATACAGCTTTAGTCGTGTGTTGCTTGGCACATTCAAGCAGGGTTTCTGAACAACAAATTTGTTTGTGTGGCCATCCTGAAGCTTTGTTCTGCGGAATACCGGTGTTCTGCGGGAAGTGCACATTGCGAAGATTGAATTCAAGATGGTTTGCGAAAGATGGTTCATCCGTAATCAAAATCTTGGACTGAAATGCTACATTATTCGGTACGGGTCCCAAAGCTCTTTATCTTATACATCGTTGACATTCCGCAAACAGTGCCCAAAAAATTTGCAAAATGGTCGGACATTAAATGACCTTGCAAGCCTTACAGAATACTAGAGAAAATGGGTGGTGATCCATAATGCAAGCGAGACGGAACGTTCTTGTTTCCATCTGAATAACAAAATCGTTAATTGCAAACTGGAAATAAACGTTAATGGCTCCCGAAGCAAACACAATCCTTGGCCAAATATCGAGGTGTTACATTGGACAGGAGTCTCACGTACGAACAACGCCAAACCAAAACAGCTGGAAAGATTGACCCAAGGGACAACGTAGTACAGGAGCTCTGCGGATCGACATTGGATGGGGCAGCAACAACTCCCTGATGCTTGAGGCTGGGTCTAGTGTACATTATAGCACAGCACAGTATGGAGTACCACTATGGATCGCCAACCATCATGTCTGTAAACTAGACACTCAGCTTAACACAACAACGAGAATCATCATAGGCCGCATCAAACCAATTCTTACAGATACCGATTGGCTGCCAATAGAAACACTGATCTCTTGCGACTTCGCCAGTAAGAAGGTTTGGACTGTGAATAGCAGAAGATGAAGACATTGCTAGTGTATCCCTAACGAGACTGAGCTCCAGCCACCCGAGAATCAGGTTAAGTACGGATCTGTACTCTTACTAATTTTAACGTACAATGTGAGTGGGCAGATGTTTGGAGAAATGCAGTGCCAGAAACTATTAATAGTGGTACTAACAAGGTTAACAAACTTAACGACTTTGAATTGCTTATATCGTCTGAAAACTGCCAAGAGAATACTTACAGGTTTTGGCGGAGGCGTGGATTCATGGCTACTCCTTGAACCGTTGTAGGCCTCTAGTATGCAAGTGGTGCTGTGGTGCTGCAAACCGAGCCGCGTGCAGTGCTCGTAGCTTCCACACAACAAAATTCAAGACTACGGAGCATTGATGCAGGACGAGCGAGTGCATCGCTCGTTGCTTTGATGCTGAATATCAGGAGAAATTAACTCGTACTGATATAAAACGAGCGAATGCAATGCACATTGATTTGACCAAACAGTAACCTGCAGAAACGAAATTATACTGGTGGTGGTGGTGGGTAGTGTTTAACGTCCCGTCGACAACGAGGTCATTAGAGACGGAGCGCAAGCTCGGGTTAGGGAAGGATTGGGAAGGAAATCGGCCGTGCCCTTTCAAAGGGGCCATCCCGGCATTTGCCTGAAACGATTTAGGAAAATCACGGAAAACCTAAATCAGGATGGCCGGAGACGGGATTGAACCGTCGTCCTCCCGAATGCGAGTCCAGTGTAATTATACTGGTACGAGATGCCGAATGCTATGCTCGATTCTTTGACACAATAATAAGCGAGCTATCCTTATAGTGGGCCACTATGCACGAGGACAATGCCGATACAGTGAAGTGAAACAACTGGGAATACTACAGGTTATATTTATTTTTGAAGAGTCGCCGAACCAGGACAAGTTGAAAGATCTTGAAATGTCAGTCAAGACTGAGATTAATATTTATTTGTTTGCTCTAATGATTCACACCAGCCACAATAAGATCAACAGAGATTAAATATCTATCTATATTAGAAGATCTACACTGAAGAGCCAAAGAAACTGGTACACCTGCCTAATATCGCGTAGGGCCCCCGCGAGCACGCAGAATTGTTGCAACACGATGTGGCATGCACTCGACTAATGTCTGAACTAGTGGTCGAAGGAACTGACACCATGAATCCTGTAGGGCTGTCCATAAATTCGAAAGAGTACGAGGGGTAGAGCACAGTACATTACAAGGCATCCCAGACATGCTCAATAATGTTCATGTCTGGGGAGTTTGGTGGCCAGCGGAAGTGTTTAAACTTAGAAGAGCGGTCCTGGTGCCAATCTGTAGAAATTATGGACGAGTGGGGTGTCACGTTGTCATGCTGGAATTACCTAAGTCCTTTGGAATGCACAATGTACATGAAACATGAATGGATGCAGGTGATCGGACAGGATTCTTTTACGTGTCACCTGTCAGAGTCGTATATAGACATATCAGGGGTCCTACATAACTTCAACTGCACATGCCCCACACCATTCCAGAGCCTCCACCAGTTTCAACAGTGCCCTGCTGACATGCAGGGTCCATAGATTCCATATCCGTACACGTCCATCCGCTCGATATAATTTGAAACGAGACTCGTCAACCATGCAGCATGTTTCCAGCCATAAACAATCCACGCGAGGTGTAAAGCTTCGTGTCGTGCAGTAATCAGGGGTACAAGAGTGGACCTCCGGCTCCGAAAGCCCATATCGATGGGGTTTCGTAGAATGGGTCGCACGCTGACACTTGTTGATGACCCAGCATTGAAACCTGCAGCAATTTACGTAAGTGTTGCAGTTTTGTCACGTTGAACGATACTCTTTATTCATCGTTGCTCCAGTTCTTGCAGGATGTTTTTCCGGCGGCAGCGATGCCGGAGATTTGATGTTTTACCGGATTCCTGACATTCAAGGTTCACTCTTGGAATGGTCGTATGGGAAAATCCCTACTTCGTCGCTAGCTCGTACATATTGTGTCCCATTGCTCGTGTGCCGACTATAACACCACGTTCAAACTCACTTAAATCTTGATAACCTGCCACTACAGCAGTAACCGATTCAACAGCTGCGCCAGACACTTTTTGTTTTATATAGGAGTTGCCGACCGTAGGGCCGTATTCTGGCTGTTTACATATGTCTGTATTTGAATACGCATGCCTATACCAGTTTCTTTGACGCTTCAGTGTATGTTACAAAATGAAACTAACAATGAGGGAAGTACCAAATAAATTGTGGAAGACTGTATGGAGTTAGCACACAAGATCTGTTTATCTGGACAGCTTGTGTAGTCGAGGACAACGTTACGACTTTGAATTGAACCAGAGGCCACAAATATAATTAAAATGAGCAACACAAGTTGCTTGACAAAGTAAACAAGTAACGAGCTGCGCAGAATGTGGATCGGTAGCGCAATTGCACTACTTACATCCACTTAACCAGCTAGCGTGCACCGACCAGCACTCAACGGCGGCCGTAGAAAATAACGTTCCCTCAATGGCCTGGAGTGGAGCGCGCAGTAACTAAATTCGCGGTCCTCAACTCTCTGTTCTGAAAAACTCTACGTGGAGGGAAAGCTGTTGCCAATGTGACGGGCGAGAATTGTTGCTAAATCCATCACAAAGCAAGGAAAGCTCACATAACTTCCCTCCTTTTGCGTTCAGAAAGTACATTTTTAACATGGAGTTGGCACTTTGCCGGAGCACTGTCTTCGTGATTGGTCAGTGTAGCGCGAACAGTAAAATTCGGAGACGGTGGTGTTATGGTGAAGTCGTGTTTTTTTGCGTGGCACTATCACAGCACAGGCCTACACTGACGTTTCAAGCACCTTCTTGCTTTCCACTGCTGAAGAGCAATTCGGGGATGGCGACTGCATGTTTCAAGACAAACGAGCAACTGTTCATATTGCACGGCCTGTGGCGAAGTGGTTACACGACAATGACATCCCTGTAATGGACTGGACTGTGCAGAGTCCTGACCTGAACCCTATAAACACCTTTTTGTTTTGGAACGCCAACTTCGTGCCAGGCCTCACCGGCCGACATCGATACCTCTCCTCACTGCAACACTCCGTGAAGAATGGGCTGCCATTCCCCAAGAAACCTTGCAGCACACATAGTTTATATACTACCTGACAAAATAAGTTAAGCATCCAGAACGGGGTGAGGTGAGGGGGGGGGGGGGGAGGCAAAACTAAATTGAAATTGAAATTTGTGGTAAGGTCTTGTGGGACCAAACTGCTGAGGTCTTATCGGTCCCTAAGCTGACGCACTACTTAATCTAAAACTATCTTATGCTAAGGACGACACACACATCCATGCCCGAGGGAGGACTCGAACCTCCGATGGGGGAAGCCGGGCGGACCGTGACAAGACGCCTGAGACCACGTGGCTACCCCGTGCGGCACAAAACTAAATGGAACTTCACGTGCTGAGAGAATATGTGACATTGTTTCAGTGATTACAACTCGATACAAAGAATTTGGCAGAATGAGACCACTTATCAGTATGACGTTCCATCCTCTCTGCCCTGGATGCATGCATTGATTTAGTTGGGAAGAGTGTCATAAAGCCTTTGCATCCTTACCTAAGGCAAGCTAGCTCACAGCTGTTGTAACGGTCCTTGATATTGTGGGTACAGGTATTGGTATAGAACTGACATCCGAGCTGCTCTCACACATGATCGATGGTGGACAGATCTGAGGACCTTGCTGGCCCCAGGAGTACCTCAGCATCACGCAGACACTTCATAGAGACACGCACCATGTGTGCAAAAGCATTATCGTGCTGAAAACTGGCAACGCGATACCATCACGCTAGATGTATCACTTGAGGACACAGGATGTCCACGACGTACCGTTGTGCCATTAAAGTTTCCTTTGTCACTGCCAGCCGTGACCTGAAGTCATACCTGATGGCTCCTCACACTATGACGCCAGGAGTAACACCGCTGTGCCTCTCCAAACCACTGGGAGAATGGGACCTCACCTCAGGCTAGCCAACGTCTAGGGCTCTGCTGAACTGCGATTCGCCATTTTTAAGGTACAAAGTACTCAAAACTGTTAATCTTTCTCTGTTAAGCCATGCTAAAATTATGTTTCTATCTTCTGTGGCTTTTAACAAATACAATTTCAAAATCTGCTCCTATATTTTTAATACTGATACTATCTTAAGATCTGTAAAACAAGCTTCGAACATCTCCCAACATGCAGCACCCTACTCGCGGTGCAGCAGATTCTAATTGCGGCCTAGCTTGTACGGTCGACGCACACGTCACCGGTTGAACATGTATGGGGAGTGACCTCCGTCCTCCATCAATTAGAATTAATGAACTGCGAGCTCGCGGAGATGTACTCTCAGCGGAAATGTCCCAGAGACAGTGCCAACACCTTTTCGTCTTGATGTCATGACAGAAAATTATTCTCACTGTTCCTTTCCGTGGTCTTGTAAAATCGATGCTGTGAAAAAAAGGAAAAACAATGAAGTATTACTTATTATTTCTTTCTTTTCTTTAGTTTCTCCTCGGTAATTTCATGATGTGATAATGTGTAATAAAAGAAAATAATTTCATTCATAAGAAAAGACAAGATTTTCTAAATACGCAAAGAATCTGTCTAAGACGTCGATACTTTCAGAAAGTGAATAGATGGTGAACGTTAAGCCACTGAGAAAAAGGTGAAGGAAGAGTTGCCTTTTGCCATCTTCTTGTTAACTTGTATCTTGTTCATGGGAACTCAAACTCGGCAGTTTTGAGATGTGTAGTTCATAAATGTTTGCTGGACAAATTCTGTTTATATCTGTATACTGTGCCGACTTCATCATCGATTCAAGCCACCACCTTATCTCCTTATCACCTTAATCCATTTACGCTGTGATTTACTTGGGTTTCAGGGATAAAACAGACGAGGCTGGTTGCGTGTTATTCGGACACGAAAGATCGGGCATTATTGGTGTTTGTTCGTCAATTACTTTTCTATTAAGAGCCACAACACTCTGAGATATTTAATCCGATTTTTTCCTGCAGTACGCAATAGTTAATAGCGAGAATCAACTCAGAAGTTAATTTCCCGGTTTTAAAACAAAATTTCACACAAACTCGTTGCTCCGTTTTTACGTCCATTTTCAAGCAGACAGAATCTGGAAACAAGCCCTAACAACCCACACTCAACCAGCTGCCACGATTAACTGAATAAAGTACAGAGGGCGTTCAAGGACTCACTCCCCACTCTCCGTGTACCTACCTGCCGAACCAGTAAGCAGCAGCGGGTCCATTCTTAAAACTTTCCAATCACACCTCATACGTCGACAGATTACTTGGATTCCAACAAAGAGGGTTCAGAGAGAAACATCAACTGTAAACAAGCTACATAAAATAAGGCAAATGATATCAAAGAGCTGGGAGCTTCACAGAGATGTTCTCTGCCTTTTTATGAACTTCTGGAAAGAGTATGTTAGTGTCAACAGGCAAGCAACATGGCAAGAAATGGAAAGGGTGCAGGTTCCTAGAAAACTAATAAGACTAACACAAGCTTCTATTCAAGAGACAACACGTGCAGTGAAAGTGAATGAAAAGATGATGGGGAAATGGAAGGTGAAGTCTGGAGTGAGACAGGAAGATTGCCTCTCTCACCTTCTGTTTAATCTGGTTCTGGAAAGAGCAGTGAGAAAAGTAACAAGCCTGGAGACAGGAATACAGGTGTATAGACGGATCACCACTCTGGCCTATGTGGATGATGTTTTAATAACACAGAATGAACAAGATTTGATTCAGATAACAAAAGTGTTAATGAAAGAGGAAATGAGTGGGGGCTGAAGATGAATAAGAATAAGACCATATACCTCGTTACGAGCATTGAGAACGGTGACAGACCTTTAGATGTGGATGGTAAAAATCTTTGAAAAGGTAAAAGAGTTTGAGTATCTTGGGGTAGTACTCAGAGTAAGGAATGTGACAGACCAGGAAATAATGACAAGAATCCAGGCAGAAACAGGTCAAGGTTTGCACTCGGAGAGCTGTGTAAGTCTAGGTTTCTGTTGATATTCACAGTACTATAACCTGTCGTCCTATACGGAGCAGAGACCTAGACTATGATACAAAAGACAAAAAGAAAACTTCTGAAATTTGAGAATGCTGTTCTGAGACTGATTTTACTCAAGGATGCAGACGACTGGAGGAAAAGGAAAAACCGTGAATTGCAGCAGTTGTTCAAGTCGCTGGACATTTTGGCTGTGGTTAGAGAGAGGAGACTGAGGTGGTACGTAAAGCATCAAGAGGGCCAGATCACCAGCTAGGTGGTGGAATAAGACGTCAGAGGCAACAGACCGAGGGGAAGACCACGCCTGAGATGGACTGGCGGGATCAGAGAGGATATGTGCGTGGTGCGACTAGCTGGAGAAGACGACATGGACCAAGGAAGATGGAGGAGGCTGATGGACGAGGCCAAAAACTGTTGTTTGTGCGGTCAGCATAGTATATATACATACGCAGAAATGAGATTAACTCTAGGCTTAACATCAAAGGTATGGGCCAAATAGTAGACAAAGTGAGTGAATTCTGCTGCCTCGGAAGGAAAATAGCGCATGACGGAAGAAGCAAGTAGCATGCAAGAGGCAGACTAGCACAGGGCGAAAGAAGTTCACTAGTATCAAACACGGGCCTTAATTTCGATAAACATTTTCTGTGTACATACGTATGAATCATCATTAGTTGGAAGTGAATCGTGGACTGTGGAAAAACCAGAAAAGAGGAGAATAAAAGGGCTTCGGGTGTGATGTTAAAGATGGATACTGAAATTTAAATGGACTCCTAGGGTAAGAAATTAGGAGGTTCTTCGCGGAATCGATGAGGAAAGGAACGTATACAAAACTCTGTCAACAAGTAGGGACTGGGAGACAGGAAGTACGAGGTGTGGCTAGAAAAAAACCGGACTAGTACTGGTGAAACAATAAAACGAATGCAATAAGGCTGAAAGTCGCGTGGCCTGTCACGTGACTCTCGCTCCGCCTACTGCTCGAGTTTCATCTGCCTCCTGCACTCAGTCTGCCCGTGGCGTCTGTTTTAAGTAGTTGACGTTTTGTCTGTGCGTCGGAAAATGTTGAGTGTACAGAAAGAACAGCGTGTTAACATCAAATTTTGTTTCAAACTAGGAAAATCTGCAAGTGAAACGTTTGTAATGTTACAACAAGTGTACGGCGATGATTGTTTATCGCGAACACAAGTGTTTGAGTGGTTTAAACGATTTAAAGATGGCCGCGAAGACACCAGTGATGACACTCGCACTGGCAGACCATTGTCAGCAAAAACTGATGCAAACATTGAAAAAATCGGTAAACTTGTTCGACAAGATCGCCGTTTAACAATCAGAGCAGTGTCTGAGTTAACAGGAGTTGACAAGGAAAGTGTTAGGCAGATTCTTCATGAAAGTTTCAACATGAACAAAGTGTGTTCAAAAATGGTTCCAAAGTGTCTCACAATTGAACAGAAGGAACGCCGAAGAATGATTTGTTCTGACATCCTGGAAAACACTGAAAGTGATCCCACCTTCTTACAAAATGTTATTACTTGCGATGAATCGTGTTTTTTTTACTTACGATCCCGAAAGTAAACGCCAATCGATGCATTGGAAAACTCCTGGTTCTCCACGACAAAAAAAAAAAAAAAGCACGAATGTCAAAATCGAAATTCAAGGCAATGATGATTGTTTTTTTTTGACATCAAAGGGATTGTGCACATTGATTGGGTACCAGAGGGACAAACAGTGAATCAGCATTACTACATTAGCGTCATGGCTACCCTACGTGAGCGAGTACGGAGAAAACGGAACGATTTGTGGAGAAAAAAGTCATGGATCCTTCAAATGGCTCTGAGCACTATGGGACTCAACTGCTGAGGTCATTAGTCCCCTAGAACTTAGAACTAGTTAAACCTAACTAACCTAAGGACATCACAAACATCCATGCCCGAGGCAGGATTCGAACCTGCGACCGTAGCGGTCTTGCGGTTCCAGACTGCAGCGCCTTTAACCGCACGGCCACTTTGGCCGGCCATGGATCCTTCACCAAGACAATGCCCCAGCTCACAGTGCGTTGTCAGTGAAGACGTTTTTGGCAAAACACAACATTCCCATCTTAGATCATCCACCCTACTCACCTGATTTGGCCCCCTGTGACTTTTTTCTTTTCCCTAAAGTCAAGTCAGCTTTGAAAGGAACTAGATTTGAGACTGTTGAAGCGTAAAAGAAACAGCGACGGAAGTAATGTATGGACTTACCGAAAATGATCTGCAGCATTGCTATGAACAGTGGAAAATTCGTATGGAGCGGTGTAGAGACCGAGGAGGAGAGTACATTGAAGGAGATAACATGAAATTGTAAATAATTGTAAATAAATGTTTTTTCCAGCATCAGTCCGGTTTTTTTCTAGCCGCACCTCGTATATTAAGATATATTAAGACATCAGAGAATAACTTTCGTGGTATTACAAGGAGTCGTAGAGGATGAAGACGGTACAGGAAGACGGAGACTGGGATGTGTCCAACAAATAATTAGAGATGTTGTGAGTGCTATTCTAATGCGAAGATATTGGCAGAGAGGAGTAAGTCGTGACTGGCCACATGAAACCATTCAGCATTCAGAAGACTGATGACCTCTCCTACGCCCCCTCCCCCCACCCCGCCCTCTCTCCAACGACAAAAAATAAGAAAAAAAATAAACATAGTAACTAACTGCCGTACGTTCTATAACCTTTAATTAAATACATTCACGTAAAACCATTCTACCAGTATGGCATCTGGTTATTTCTCACATGATTTTGAGATTAAAAAAACGTATATTATGTAGATACTTTTGCAAAGACAGTACCCTCAGAAGTTTAACCAAAGGAGTTGGTTTAAGAACTGTGTCCCAATACGACAATATTTATTTGTGCCTTTGTAATCCCGTAGACAGCATTCGCATCTTGAAGGTAACCGTAACGTAGTTTAGTTACACAAAATGAGAAAAATGTCATTTACGTAGTGCTTATCACGTTTCCTCAGGGATTATTTGGGAAAACAAGTTGGGTTGGGCTGTTGTGGGGGAGGAGACCAGACAGCGAGGTCATCGATCTCATCGGATCAGGGAAGGACGGGGAAGGAAGTCGGCCGTGCCCTTTCGAAGTAACCATCCCGGAATTTGCCTGGAGCGATTTAGGGAAATCACGGAAAACCTAAATCAGGATGGACGGACACGGGATTGAACCGCCGTCCTCCCAAATGCGACTCCAGTGGGCTAACCATTGCGCCACCTCGCTCGGTGAAACCAAGTGAAATATTACGGAGGCCGTTCCTGAATGTGAATTCCAAGTCTACTGGTCACAGCTACATGGATTATCTGCACACTAACAGAACTTACCAAGTTGTTCGGTCTCAGCTTCGTATAACTGATGTGATAGTAACATAATAAATTGATCTTAGAATGAACACAAACATTTGTTCGTTGCGTATGACTGAATGCGTTGGTGTGTTCCTAACAGGCGATCGATCTGCTAATCATCGATTTGAAATAGAGGTTGTAAGGGCATAACGACAGTCCTGCAATAAACGTCAGAAGTCGAGAGTGGTCGAATGTCACTCCTTTGGATGACAGGATAACTGGGGCACGAGGTGCAGAGAATGAAGCTGGAATGTTTTTCTTCTGGCGGCAGTCTTCAACAAGGAGAAGGGACGGCGAGAAATACCACGCTGCATTGGTACACGACTACGCCAACTTGGTGAGCAATCTCTATTCAGCCGTCGTGCTGGCTCTATCAGCGTGCAGAGACGCGCAGCGGCAATCGACTATCCAAATGTCGTACACGTCATCTGTGGCTTCCTGGACAAGGTTTTTTACTTGCGCTTTCTGTGCCAAGGGGTTTTGCTTTAAGCAGTAAGACAGACAAGAAGGAAAGAGGACAACACTCGTACAATCATAAGGCTTCTTTGGTTAATCTCTATTTTTATGGTACATACAAGTATAAATATGCGTATGAGATGTCTGTATGCATATTTCAGCATTAATCAGAAACTCCTGGAGCAGTTTAAACCCACCCAATAGACGTCTGACTTACTAACTGAAAATACGTAAAGGGATGGAAGGTTGGATTAACTATGGGGTAAGAGTAGCGTGGAGTTTGGGTGAAAAACAAGGTGACGTGAAATAAAAACACAAGCAAACATAGTTATGGAGCAGTTCGAGCAATTTTAACCTCGTCAACATATGATATAATCTCTGGAAAAAGTACTATAGTAGGGAAGAAACACTCCTACACTCCTACGGGTACGGCTGAGAACGACGTGTACGAATAATCGAAAATGATATTAATGTCGAATCTACAGCTTTAGCGACAGTTACAACGACATTTAACAACAAGTTTAGTCGAATAGAGCCAACAGAACTCTGTAGGAGATACTTGAAAATTTTAGGAACTACGCAGCGCCACGAAATATAGTTGTCACTAAATTTTGCGGTTCTCAGTGAGAGTGAAAATGATCAGCTGGAAGTACTGACATTCGTGATATTGACTTCCGAGTAGTTTCTTCTAGTTCATAACGAGGCCTATGGTAAGCCACGACTGCCGCCATTTTCTGTCACATTATATGGCCCAATATGTATTGCATTAAACAACATACTGTTAACAAAAATATTTTGTGTTTACAAAATGTTATCATGTAGTGGTCTTCTTATACAACGTTGCTGAAACGCACTGCACCATAAGTGCAGTCTTTCAGTGACAACTCTGTTTTGTTAAATGTATATGGTCACCATTATGAGGAGTTCATCACTGGCGGTTGACAACAGGTTGTAACGATTGTAACTTTTAAACTTGTCTTGCGCAAGTCAGTTTCGATCTAGGCTCAGTACAAATTGTAATTGTTTCAGAACACTGAGAACAGCGATCCTGTGAGTTTTTGTAAAATGAGTACGGCATTCTGTTGTCCTGCTATTGAAACAAGCAGGCGAATGCAGCATTTAATGCATTGGTTGCGATTTATGATATAATTATATATCATTAATCGATTGTTTTTGAATGTATGTGTAATATGCAAAAATGGAAAAGCATATAGAGCGTGCAAATTATCACTGAAATATCAGTGAATTGTTAATTTTAGTCTCTGAAACGGGTTTCGTCCCACGTACTTAGAATCTTTAAACCATGTAAATTAGAGCCTAATTTCTCAAAAGAATGATAAACTAATACACGGGTTAGTGACAGAGTCGACTCCAGTAATAAAACTGAAATCGTATATACTTTCACTTCACAAGACTTTTTATGAAATTATTTCAAGATACATCACAATATGGCGGCAATATGCCTTTATTATCCCTACAATGATCACCATAAGTGCCACCCCGCATAAAAGGCAAAAGTAGTTTCAACAATAGCGAATAATTCGTTTTATAATTTACACTAAAGCAGATGATGGACAGCGATTTTAAAACTCGTTGAAAACTGCCCATATCAGCGATTCTCAATAAGCAAGTATCCTATTGATTATTTACGTAATACTATGTCTTTCACAATTTTTATTCTATATACTTCCCTGTAGTATCAAACTGAAGGTTCGATGATGTGTCCTGTTAAGCATCCCTTCTTTTAAACGAGTTGTGCCACAAATTTGTCTTCTACCTAATTCGATTTATTTTCTCTTCATTATTTATCCAGTCTAGCAACCTAACCTTCAACATTCTTCTAAGTACTAGTTCCCAACCTGTGGGTAATTACATGAGTAATACTCTGTGAATCAAAAAGACAGGTTATTAAAATTCGGTGTTTCGCCATAATAATTGCTCATCAAAGAGCTTACAAGTTGTGAGGCTCCACATGATGGAAGATCACCTGGTACGAGTTATTAATAGCTATTAGAATGGGAACTGTATTGAACTTGACCGTTTTGACTGCTACTAAAGTTTGATCGATTATCATGGTCAGCTATTTCCCTGTTTGGGTTTCGAGCGTGTGAATTAAACGAAGTTGGAGAAGATATATCTCTTTTTTTTACCTATAAACTAACCTTTACCCCACAGCTTCGCCCAAACATGTGTTTGACACATATATTGAACACTCCTACTCTTCCTCATCCTCTTTGTGTCCACCTCTTCCTCCCACTGCCTGTCCATCTCATCCTCCCACTTCTTTTTCCTCCTCCCCACGCACACTTTCTCTCTTCAGCTACTCCTCCCCCTCTCTTTGTCCAGCTCCCCCATCCCTTCCCTCTGGCCATATCTTCTGCCCCCTCCCTCTGATTATATTCTCCTTCACCTCTCTGTTTCCATCTCCACCTTTGTCTTTCCCTTTTCCACTTGCCCACCACCCTTCTTTTTCTACCTGCCTCATGAATCTCCCCCTCTTCCCTCTCTCTGTCCATTTCCTTCATCCCCTCACTCTGTCAATCCCCTCCTCTACCTGTCTCAACCTGTTCCCAGTCATGCTCACTGACACATTTACCGCCTGCAATACAGTTCAATAAAGTAGGTCAGCACTACACCTACAACATACCTGTCAAGCAGGACAGGCCCCAAATTAGGGGCTTCAAAATTATTTATTTGTCCCTAATGTACAGATCGCCATGTAAAGCAGATCGATAAAGCAAAGTGATGCTATTCTAAGACAAAATGTCTGTCATGCAAGGCGCACTACATGTAAATGCCTCGAAAACAGTTTCTTCTCCTGATATGTAGGCCGTTCTGCAAATAAGCTTGATTTGGCAGGCCAATCTGTTCCCACAGAATATGAGTGTCCTGCAGGGCAGCCTATATGCCAAGGGCTAGGAATAACATTTTTTTACCCTATCTCCACTCCTATTGAAACTAGGAAGCTATGAACCCCATATAGCTTGTACTCATGAGGCCTGTGTTCCTGTGCCGAAATTAGTTGAAATCGACTCACACACACACACAAATACATATATATATTTTAATGCAGTGGATTAAGATTAAACCTTATTATTTCATTTTATTTTATTATTATTTTCTTTTTTGCAGCTCTCTGGAAGTGAGAATCTTTGTCTAAACAGATTATCCTCTATAATTGGAAATGTGTTGTGCAGAAATCTTCAGAGTAACCTACTCAGCCAATGCTGATAAATATCCACACTCTTTATCACAGCTTTTACCTCCAAAAGTTAGTGTTCTGTAATCGTTGAACATCCAAACTCTGTTTATTGATGTTCTTTTGTGGCAATATGTGTTAAATGAATTTTATATGTGCAAACTTATAATTCTGTCTGCCATCCAGCGAGATATAAGCCTTTCATTTTGGTGTCACTTTGGCAGCTTAAATGTCAGTGTAGCCGATTGTATACACAAGTTCGTTTGTCTGATTTGGTATCACAAGACAGGAGCATCCCGTTTCAAACATACCGTTTCAAAAATATGTATCCAAGGTCGTCACTTGAAATTGGATAACAGACGCTAGTAGCCTGGCACTACCAATTAGATGAAAGAGGCGTGCAATGTATTTATTGTTAATAAAAACAGAACATTCACCAGAAGACTGGCCTGAAAACCTCACTAGTTTGCTGTACCTAGTCGTTCGTCCTTGTCTCCATTCGACCTGTGAACTGACTTAACTCAGCCAGCTGTAGGATGATCTGAAGTGCAATACTAAACCCGGATTTTCTGTGCAACGACGTTTTTTCTGTCAGGCAAATTCCATTCTGTTGATGGAATCGTGTTACAATGTGTAGAATCTTGGATAATGTGCTGAACCTTTCAAGCAAACAGATCTTACGTAGGTTTTTTGATAGTTGATTGTTCGATGGTCTGTTTACTGTGGCCATATGTTATGCATAGCCACAGATAAGTAAAGATTAAAAGCTTTTGGAATGTGTTGCTGTAGAGTAGTGGTCTACAACCTTTCTGAGACCATAATCCATGATTGTAATCAGATTTTAGCTAGTACCACTTCCCTCCCCCCCACCCCCCTCCTCCCACCATCATCAACATTAGCGCCTAACTTTAGACTTTTAGACTCAGATTTTTAGACTTTAACTTATAGGCTTTAGAATGAAAAAGAATTTTCTTTGAACAATTTTTTTTAATTACACAAGAGAAATGATATTTAGTGTTTGTAGGTGTCAATGACTCAGTTGGTTCTGCTTATTTCTAACAACCTGTCTTTCATGGAATGTAAAGCACTTCTCATTGCATCGCAAGTGCTACCTACAAACTCCTTCCCTTATTATTATTATTATTATTACACTGTGAAAGCCCTACAGTAGTGTAGCAGCCATTAGTATATACTTGTTATTGAAATGTGCTGACAATTTGTTCGCTTACTGTTGCGAAGGGAATAATCAAGCAATTTGTCTTCTGTTGCTGGAACTGTATACAACTTGGAGAAGACAAATCCATGAGATATTTAAGTAAGTGTGATATATATACCTCAGTTTTACTGTCATAGATGCATGGTAAAAAGTATGTGTGTAATGAGTCTACTGTGTGAGGAAGTTGTTCATACATTAGTTTCAGAAACTGTAACCCCAACCACACTGTATCACATGTTAATGCTAGTATTTGAAAAAAACGTAATTATCAGTAACTTATTTAATCAGTCGTTATTGCAGTCTTACGGTTGGTTGGTTTGTGATATAAAGGGACCAGACTACAGGGTCATCAGTCACTTTCTCCTGATGCAAACAAGGCTCAGGGTGAAAGGAGACCCAAAATTAATTTGGGGAGGTAAAAGGGGGTAAAAGGAATGGAGAACCGTAAAGAAAATGAAAGAAAGGAACAAAAAGGGGAAAAATGTACACCACAAGGAAAAGTAGAGGAAGGTATTAAAACCATAGAGCAGATGGTTTGGGCTGGCTGACCACAAGAGTAAAAGAGGATGAGCCAGCCACTTTGCAACACACAAAAATGTCCAGCCCAGAAAGACAAGGTGAGATGAACACAAACAGGGAAAAGACGAACAACAAGACAAACAAAATGCAAAGAAAGGGTGACAGAGAGAGAAATCGGAGGGAGGGTGGAGGCCTTGGAGAGAAGGCCATTAGCCCCCCGCATAGCGGCTAAAATTGGGCAGGGGAGGACCTTATCTCACGACATGACTGAAACAGAAATGGAAGCGGATATGGGGGACGTAGGGGATTCAGTATTAAAGTCAGCGTTTAACAGATGTTCAGAAGAATTACGATAAACAAAGTAGAGGGCATAGATTTCTTCTGAATTTCTAAGATCACTTGGGGGGGGGGGGGCGGGGCGGGGGCAAGTGACAAACGATTACTCAAATTGCTGTATAGAATATATGGGACTGGAGACATACCAGACGAAGACATACCATACGATTTTCGGAAAAGTACCATCTAAACAATCCCGATGTAGCAAGGGCGGATAAGTGTGAAAACTGTGGTACAATCTTCGATCATGTATCGCTGTTGCTGGCAAGAATATTATATGGAAGAATGGCAATGAAAATTGAGGATCTCATAGGTGACGATCAGTTTGATTTTAGGGAAGATACCAGAGAGGCATTTCTGACGTTGCGCTTCATAATGGAAGCAAGACTGAAGGAAAATCAAGACACTCATATATGATTTGCCGACCTACAAAGGTGATCGATAATGTAAAATGTTGCAAGACGTTCGAAATTATCAGGAAAATAGGTGTAACCTGTAGGGAAAATTGAGTAATATACAGTATGTGTAAGAACCAAGAAGGAACAAAAAGAATGGAAGATCAAGAACGAAAAGCTCATATTAGAAAGACGTAAGACAAGGATGCCGACATTCTCCCCTACTGTATAGTCTGTACATCGCAGAAGCAACGACGGAAATAAAATTTAGGTTCACGTGTCAGACTGAAATTCAAGATGAAGAAATATCAACAATAAGATTCGCTGATGACACAGCTATCCTCAGTGGAAGGAAGAAAGAACTGCAGGACGTATTGAACGAAACGAACAGTCTGTTGACAACCGAAAATCCCCATCACACCCCTCTCACATTTAGTAATAAGATGGCCCATTGGATAGTGCGTCAAAAACGGAACTCAGATCAAGCATGAAAACAGGAGTACTGAACTGTGAAAAAAGAGGAGAGTAGAAACAGTGAACGACCCAAGCTGAAGATGTGCAACATCGAGCGAATTTGAATAGCAGTGCCGTTGTGGTTCTGTGGTCACGGTGCTGGAGTGCAAAACGAGAGATTCGTGTTCAGATCTCCTTCGTGCTCCACACACACACACACACACACACACACACACACACATATATATATATATATATATATATATATATATATATATATATATATATATATATGGTGTTACAAAAAGGTACGGCCAAACTTTCAGGAAACATTCCTCACACACAAAGAAAGAAAATATGTTATGTGGACATGTGTCCGGAAACGCTTACTTTCCATGTTAGAGCTCATTTTATTACTTCTCTTCAAATCACATTCATCATGGAATGGAAACACACAGCACCATAACGTACCAGCGTGACTTCAAACACTTTGTTACAGGAAATGTTCAAAATGTCCTCCGTTAGCGAGGATACATGCATCCACCCTCCGTCACATGGAATCCCTGATGCGCTGATGCAGCCCTGGAGAATGGCGTATTGTATCACAGCCGTCCACAATACGAGCACGAAGAGTCTTTACATTTGGTACCGGGTTTGCGTAGACAAGAGCTTTCAAATGCCCCCATAAATGAAAGTCAAGAGGGTTGAGGTCAGGAGAGCGTGGAGGCCATGGAATTGGTCCGCCTCTACCAATCCATCGGTCACCGAATCTGTTGTTGAGAAGCGTTCGAACACTTCGACTGAAATGTGCAGGAGCTCCATCGCGCATGAACCACATGTTGTGTCGTACTTGTAAAGGCACATGTCCTAGGAGCACAGGTAGAGTATTCCGTATGAAATCATGATAACGTGCTCCATTGAGCGTAGGTGGAAGACCATGGGGCCCAATCAACACATCACCAACAATGCCTGCGCAAACGTTCACAGAAAATCTGTGTTGATGACGTGATTGCACAATTGCGTGCGGATTCTCGTCAGCCCACACATGTTGATTGTGAAAATTTTCAATTTGATCACGTTGGAATGAAGCCTCATTCGTAAAGAGAACATTTGCACTGAAATGAGGATTGACACATTGTTGGATGAACCATTCGCAGAAGTGTACCCGTGTAGGCCAATCAGCTGCTGATAGTGCCTGCACACGCTGTACATGGTACGGAAACAACTGGTTCTCCCGAAGCACTCTCCATACAGTGACGTGGTCAACGTTACCTTGTTCAGCAGCAACTTCTCTGACGCTGACATTAGGGTTATCGTTAACTGCACGAAGAATTGCCTCGTCCATTGCAGGTGTCCTCGTCGTTCTAGGTCTTCCCCAGTCGCGAGTCATAGGCTGGAATGTTCCGTGCTCCCTAAGACGCCGATCAATTGCTTCGAACGTCTTCCTGTCGGGACGCCTTCGTTCTGGAAGTCTGTCTCGATACAAACGTACCGCGCCACGGCTATTGCCCCGTGCTAATCCATACATCAAATGGGCATCTGCCAACTCCGCATTTTTTTACATTGCACTGACTGCAAAACCACGTTCGTGATGAACACTAACCTGTTGATGCTACGTACTGATGTGCTTGATGCTAGTACTGTAGAGCAATGAGTCGCATGTCAACACAAGCACCGAAGTCAACATTACCTTCCTTCAATTGGACCAACTGGCGGTGAATCGAGGAAGTACAGTACATACTGACGAAACTAAAATGAGCTCTAACATGGAAATGAAGCGTTTCCGGACACATGTCCACATAACATCTTTTCTTTATTTGTGTGTGAGGAATGTTTCCTGAAAGTTTGGCCGTACCTTTTTATAACACCATATATATATATATATATATATATATATATATATATATATATATATATATATATATATATATATATATTCACAGATTTATGAGCTGTCCATCCTGTCACTGACGTGTGTGTTCGCTGTATTCAAATTTGTGTCTGTGTCGTGGTGTAACGTCCATTTGCAACCGCGAGGTGTAAGGGATGGACCCTCCAGACGTACATAAATCCTATTTATGTTCTACATAAGTTCCACATATTATGACTCTTACGTTCCGTTTTGCAGGTTTTGATTCTTGAATTCCTTTGTTGTAAAATAGTTCACAGCCGTTTATTTGTTGTTTTCATTTAAGTGAGAGGTCTATGCGGCACCTCGCCTGCTCTCACTAATTATCACATTTACTTGCTACGGTAATATATTCTGACCACATGGCTCATATTCTCTAACCAGTGTATAGTGTGACAATTGCCAAGACTGCAGAAGGAGAACAGATACGTTAGTTACCGGATGGGAAGTTCATAATTTTGTGAAAAAATTGGGGCACGAGGGAGTATTGAACAAGGATCTCTCGCTTTGTAGTCCCACAACACAACACAACCACGACGACGTGGTTCTTGCAGCTTACTCGACGTTGCACATGTTAAGCTTCGGCTGTTCATTGTTTCTGTTTTGCTTCGTTTTTCACAGTTCAGTACACCTTCTTCCTGTTTTCATACTTGATCTTTCAGTTTCTGACAGGCCGTTTTGCCACTAAATCTGAGGGGGGGGGGGGCGGGGGGCGGGGGAGGGGTTGCCATGGGGAGTTTTTCTTGTGAGCACAAAATGTGGCCTGAGAGTAAACTAAAAAAGACGAAAACGATAAGGAGTAATAGAAATGAGATTAGTGAGAAAATTAACATCAAAAGAACAGACCACGAGTAGACGAAAGTGAAGAAATTCTGCTATCCTGGAAAGAAAATAACATATAATGGCCGAAACAAGGAGAATACAAAAGTCAAACGAGCACAGGCAAAGACAGCATTCTTGTCCAAAAGAAGTGTACTAGTATCCAGAATTGGCCTTAATTTGAGTACGAAATTTCTGAGAATGTACGTTTGGATCACGGAATTGCTTGGTAGTGAAACCTGGACTTTGCGATAACCGGAATAGAACAGAATCGTAGCGTCTGTGATGTGGTGCTACAGAAGGACGCTGAAAATTAGGTGAACTAATAAGATAAGAGATTTTCCGCAGTATCACCGATGACAGAAATATCTGTTTGATTTTTAATGAATGATAGATAATTGAATTAAATTCTGTACTCGTTATCATTATGTTATTGGCTATAAATTGAACGTTTTTCATTTTTTCGTCAAATAATTTGATCAAGGCTTTTCTGGATACTTTTGCAACACGTTACATCACATGAGAACCATTTGCTCAGTCATTACTTTACTTATCACTTACAAAATGTGACAGATTATTCTTTGTATTTAGATAAACAAATCTGTATACCAATTTCTTAATATCAGTCTTAGAAATCTCGCAACATTTTTTAAAAAATTTATATGTATTATACGTGTCAGTTTTTATTTCAAAAAATTGAAATAAATTTGACAGAAGTGTGCTTTGAAAGATTTTGTGTCACAGGGCGTTGCGTTATAATATATTCAAAGTCTGTACCAAATTTCACCTTTCTATCTTCAGTGCTTCAACAGAAAATGTTTCTTATGCACTGAAAAATGAAAGTTGCGAAAAATGCAGAAGATAGATTTTATTAATGTTTATGCCAAAATCAAGTACTTTAATGTTGGTCATAACCATACATTTGTTCTGTCTGGTTTTCATCAGCTCTTCTATTTTAGTCTGATCCTTCGGGCATGCTCTTATTGCAATATCTTTCACTGACATTTCAGAATTAACAATACATTCATTTTCATTCTTCTTCGATGGTTCTTCAGCGAAGCAACTTCCATCAAATCCTAGTCCCTTCGGGAGGACGACGGTTCAATCCCGCGTCCGGCCATCCTGATTTAGGTTTTCCGTGATTTCCCTAAATCGCTCCAGGCAAATGCCGGGATGGTTCCTTTCAAAAGGGCACGGCCGACTTCCTTCCCCATCCTTCCCTAATCCGATGAGACCGATGACCTCGCTGTCTGGCTCCTTCCCCAAACCAACCAACCAACCAACCTAGTCCCTTAAGGCTCCTGATTCTTCCACTGTTACCATCATTGAACACCAGACAAGCATCGTATGAGGAAATTTTAACTACGGTACAGGAGCTAAATGTTTTCTTTGGTTGTTACTTTTGAATGAGCTTTGTAAAGCATTTTTTCGGGTCTTATGTTCAACCAAGTGTGCATTTATTTAACAAATCGAAGTTAATTGCATCCTAAGTGGGCCCACAGCCTTTTATACACTACAAATGTCTTCTCCGATAGCAGGAAATAACGAAATATCGCAGACGAGGACAGAGCCGTGTAGAAAACGGGGCGTGGCATGGCGCGTTGGTTGAAACAAGATGGATTTTACTTCATTTGCAGCACGAATTAAACTCTGAAAACTTGAAGACGATACTACTAATATGCTGTCTGGTGGCAAAAAAATTTCAACGCTTTTGACCAATTTTATACACATCCCCCGTTAAGACAGCGGGGAATATCTTCCATGGTGCTACACAGCATAAAGACATTGGAATATGTCCGCCTCTCCAATATGTCCAATATATCTGAGGACGTCGGATTAAGTGCTGCCCTCAGATAAAGGGGAGACAAAGGAAGGAAGATTGGGGTTTGACTTCCCACCGACAACGCCATCATTAGAGATGTAGCACAAGCCCGGATTGATTCAAGAGTGGGCACGGAAATCGGTCGTGCCATTTCAAGGGAACCATCCCGGCATTTGCCATGAGTGTTTAGGGAGATCACAGAAAACCTATATAAGGATAGCCGGAAGCAGATTTGAACCGTCGTCTTCCCGAATCCGAGTCTAACCACTATGCCACATCACTCATTCACAGGTCACTAGGCGTGGCGGGCCATATAGAACCAGTCAGGTGACTATGACACCCCTCCTTCTCCTCCCCCCCCCCCCCACACACACACAAAAAAAAAGAAAGCGCACCGAAAGCGCTGTGTCAGGCACACATACGTAATCAGGAAGCCTTCAAACATGGGCGTGATGCTAAATGCGAATTTGGGCTCGGCAAATATTTGGCGTGCGTTAATCACTGCTCGTAATGTATGCTCTAACAGCTTGCGTCTAGACATACTTTGGAGTTGCTGCTTATTAAAGATAAAAATTTTCATGACGTAAAATTGGACAGAAGACTCATTCTTTTCAACTTTATACATACATTTTATTGAAATTTCTTACTCCTTCCACGCAAAGAAACTTAATAAGAGATGTTATAGAAATTTAATGAAAGTTGTATCTATACTTTGACTAAGCTTCGTGAGTTTGGTAGCGTTTTAAAACGTGGACTACTTAACAATTCCAGAAATAAATATGCAGATTGAGTATTTCCCAGTAATAGCGAGAGTTCGCATTACCATACATACATGTGTTTCTAATTCTACTTCCTTGTAAAATCCTGCTAAAAAAAAAAATAAAAGAAAAAAAAAAGAGTGAGGTGCCGCAGTCTTAGAACAAATGGGTTCGCAGTTATTAAGAAGATGGTCCGATTCCCCGTTCGATAGGCCACTCTCAAGTTTTCCGTGTTTCAGTGTAGTCAATTTTCTGTTCCATTCTTGTTCAATCTGGGCTTGTACTGCGTCTGTAATGATGTTTGATGGGATCAAAAAGTCTAATTTTCCTCCTTTCTTTTTTATTCGGAACAAGAGGAATTCATATCCCTGTCAGCCAATTCTGACATGTGTTTTCGCAGCTTGCATTACTGGTTTAAAAGTAGAACTGTGATCTATCTCTTTCTCTGTCCTGGTCTATCCCTGCGAGTAATCTGCCTCTGATGGTTTCACCATCGACAGGATATTAAATTCTAATTTAGTGTCCTCCCATGGTCCATATGACGTAACAGCAATTGGTCATGTAGCCATTAGGTACCGAGGGAGGGAGTTTTTGTCAGTTTAAATCCAGAAATGGTATGTAATACTATTTCTGTTTAGTTCTTGGTGAAGCTGCAGTTGAGTACGTATTCATTATGATTGCATTACGCATTTGATGCCTACAAGTGCTACGATGTTTAGCGTAAACAGTAACATTAAAATGATGGGGAGCTGTTACTTATTTTCCCACTGTACATGCATTAATGTATTAATTTCTCAGTTTCGTTTCTCTTCATACTCTGTTATTTTTGTTATTTTGTTCTGCGATGGGACACCGTTAGTAAAAAATGTATTCTTCGAACGGTCTCCACTTAGTTTCGATTACTCGACACAAGTGTTACCATTAAATCTGTTGTATCATCGAAGACGTGACATAGTGTTGTTTTCTCATCTTGTCTCGTTGCAAAATTCGTGCTTCTTGTAAATTTGCCCTTTCCCCACAGCATATTTAGGATACTGTTGCCGTGTCAATCAGTTTCCATTATGTACTAGGCCTTACCTGAAGAAGCAGCGTGCAGATGAGTAAACAAGTAATCGTTGCATTTCTGTGATGCTTCTTGGAGTTTCGTTAGCATCAGAAGCCTATTGCGACCACTCTTGTAGGATGTGAAGCAACGAAATATTAATCAGACCTTTTCATTAACCTCCACAATCCAAGTGGGTCATTGATAGTGATTTTACCCGCTGGTTCTGCTACACCGTTCGCAGTAAGTTTGTGTTGTAATGCCAAAACTTCTGAATCATCGACGGTGTATGTTACCAAGTATAGAGTAACTTAGCACTTAAATAGCAATTGGAGACAAAATATATGGTTTCTTCCCCGTCACCTATTCCGCAGGAAGGAAAGAAATTTTGCAACTGTATTAGACGGGTGAAACATATTTGTGAATGCTAATAGACGCTGCACTTGTGTTTGTATCACAAATTTTAGCTGCCCTGAAAATATTTTGCCTCCTTTTGATTTCTGCATTTGTTTTTCGTGGAGAATGAGCGCCACGTGCTCGCAGCTGATAGTATGAAGACTATGTTGTTTACGCTGTAGTTCTGTTTATGCCATGTAGAGTACTCCAGGTAAATGCGAGGTAACTTTGCGCTGTAACAATACTTGCGACATTATACATATTATTGCTACAAAGTTTTCAAAGACGGAGAGATTTTTCAATGAATATTTATGTTTCCAATGAGTAATCGCATTGAGGAACAAAAGACTCGTGAGTTTGTGCCACTTCAGTTCCTCTGGATGATGTTCCACGAAAGTTGTTGCAAGCAATGTGGGGTTTCCGTTCTGGACGACCTTAGCACAAGGCTTGAGTGATTCTTGGCGCTAAGTAGGTCTTGTTGTGTCATCGTCCATTGGAAAGACGCACAGTCATTCTCACATTTGCAAGTCACTTTACCAAACTTCGCCCGTCTACCTCTTCGTCTCTTCAGGTTTGTGTTTTTCTCAGCATTAGCTTTTTTAGAAACTGAAGTTCAGGCTGTGACTTTGTTCTGATGCACAGCTTCGTTACCAGTGTTCGATAACGGCAGGAAACTACTGGCAACGTCAAGTAATAAAATTAGCTCAATAAAGTACATACATGATAATAGATTTATTTATTTTTTTATGAAGTATGTACTAGTATCCTAATGTTCGGCATAATCAACAAACGAGACATTTTTCTTCACCGGGTTGTCGGGATGTTTACAGAACGAGCTAAGGCATGTTTAAAAGATGCTGGGCATACAAAAGTGCCCAAAACGCACAGTTACAAAAGCTTTAACCCCGAAACGTGCATTAAAAAAGTAACTAAAACCGGAAAAAATTTTCTACAACAATAAAAAAGTAAAATGGTTATTGAACAGAAGTTGATGAAAGGGACGATTATTTAAGAAAGGTACTTCCGAAAACAGCAATAATTGTTGGAGATGAAAAGAAAGCAAAAGGAAAGAAACACTCAAATCGAACAAGGCAGCTTTTGGATAGGTGTAAGTTTCAAGCAATCGATAATGTGAACATACGCTGAATTCAACAAAACTATTCGAAAATAGTGAATGTGAGTACACTGGATATAAATTTAATAAGAGAGACAAATGAAAATAATTCAAGCACGATGAAAACAAAACAGAAACTTTTGCTGGGTGGACAACGCGTTTCTTCAATTAAGGTGGAGTATGAGAGAGTAATTAGCAACAATGAGTGACTTGTACTAGCATTTGTATCATTCAAAAGATGCATCAGAAACATCATCAGCTGCTGCTCTTCACGGGTATGTAGCCCGATTTTACCGTCCTGACGACACGATATCTCGACAACCCAGCTGACCGCTATCTTCATGTGAGACTGTAGGTGCACAATTACGCCGGAACTGATGAAACATCAGATATGAAGAAAGGAAAGGCACCAGGATAAGATAAAACGACAAAAAATATGAAGCATCCAGATGAGAGAGAAAAACGAAATGAAATTTAACAGATTGAGAGAGTATGAGGTCCCATTTCAACGATTAAAAAATCGAGTGCAAATTTCCGACGAACTTGGCAGTATGAGCCCACTTATCAGTATGATGTTGAACGACTTCTGGCCTGGCTGCTTGAACTGACTTAGGTGGGGAGGGTGTCATAAAGCCGTTGTATCGTCTCTTGAGGCAAGCTAGCCGACAAGTGTTGTAACTGGTGGTAAAATTGTCGACACTGACACCAGGGTGTAGGTGAAGTCTAAGATGGTCCCACACGTGTTCTACTGGAGACCGATCCGGGGATCTTCCTGGCCACAGGAGTAAACCAACATCACGCAGACAGTTCATAGAGACACGCGCTATGAGCGGACGAGCATTGCAGTGTTCAAAAATCGCACCACGACTCCGTAGCATGAGGACATAGGATTTCTATGACATACCGTTGTGCCATCAAGGTTCCTCAGTCACTGCCAGCCCTGAACAGAAGTCATACCTGACGGCTCCTTACACCGTGATGCCGGAGGTAATAACACTGAGCCGCTCCAAAACAATTGAAGAATGCGACCTTTCCCCAAATCGCTACAGTACTCGCCCACTATTGTCATTTGGGGTCGCCAGTCTTCAGCAGTCCATGCTTCCCGGTCACTGCACCTTTCCAGATGCAGCAATTTGCATTATGGTGTTAAGGAGTCCTACAGGTGGGTTCGTAATTCTCTTCTCTGGCATCTGCTAGTCTCCAACCAACGCTGCGGAAAGACACAGAATGTTGCAGGAAGTCCATATCTTATACTCGGCTGGCAGGCGCAGATGTGAAGCGGGTATAGTGGGCTTGATGCACAATACTTTGATCTTCCTTTGTGCCGGTCAGACATGATCGATCAGAACCACGATGATGCTTAAGCTTACCCTTACTCTGCGACACCGACCAATGTCGAGCCAGCGTTGCATCTGAATACCCCAAAAATCTGGAAACTGCACGATTTGATCAATATATACATATATATATATATACATTTACATACACTAGCTGAGTACCCGGCGTTGTCCTGGTACGCATTTATTGCAATCTTCTATTTGTCTTCCTTCCCTCCCTCTCTAACCGTTTTCCCGTTCACCCCATCTCTCTGTCCACCTTGTCCACCCCCTACCCTCTGTCCATCCCCTCTTGCCCCTCACCCCGTCCATCTCCTCCTCCCTCCTATGTGTACCTCAATCTCTTCCTTCCCCCTTCCTATCTGTCCATCTACTCCTTCCCTCTTCTCTTTCCACGTTATCACGTCCATCTCAGTAGGAGGTTGGTGGTCTATAGCCCCACAACATTTCTTTCCATATTCTAACTATTACATGTATCATGGTCTGAACTTGGAATACCAAAGAAGTATGTTAGACTTATAGAAGCGAGTTTGAAAAACACAAAAGGTAGAGTACGCGTGGGAAAATTGGAGTCAGAAGAATTTGTAATAAAGAACGGACTTAAGCAGGGAGATGCCGTGTCTCCGCTACTTTTTAATTTAGTCCTAGAGTATATTGTACGAATGGCAGCAGATAATTCAGAGGGTGTGGTGTTAAATATTAAGATATTAGGGTATGCAGATGATCTAAACATCATTAGCGATAGGAAAGAATCTGTAAAGTAAATGCGAATGCGTTAATCAAGGCTAGTGGTTCAAATGGTTCAAATGGCTCTGAGCACTATGGGACTCAACTGCTGTGGTCATAAGTCCCCTAGAACTTAGAACTACTTAAACGTAACTAACCTAAGGACAGCACACAACACCCAGCCATCACGAGGCAGAGAAAATCCCTGACCCCGCCGGGAATCGAACCCGGGAACCCGGGCGTGGGAAGCGAGAACGCTACCGCACGACCACGAGATGCGGGCCAAGGCTAGTGAAGAGATAGGTCTAAGAATAAGTGAAGACAAAACTAAATACCTGGTTGCTACTAGAATGCCAACAGCAGTAGATCAGAAAATGTTAAGAGTTGGAGACATGCAGTTTGAAAAAGTGAACACATTTAAGTATCTAGGCGTGGATGGTTCAAATGGTTCAAATGGCTCTGAGCACTATGGGACTTAACAGCTATGGTCATCAGTCCCCTAGAACTTAGAACTACTTAAACCTAACTAACCTAAGGACATCACACAACACCCAGCCATCACGAGGCAGAGAAAATCCCTGACCCCGCCGGGAATCGAACCCGGGAACCCGGGCGTGGGAAGCGAGAACGCTACCGCACGACCACGAGATGCGGGCATCTAGGCGTGGACATCACTTCGAGAAATGAGATTGAATCCGAACTGAAGAAGAGATTACGGGCGGGAAATACGTACTACTTCTCACTGAATAGATTACTTTCATCACGGATATTGTCTAGGAATTTAAAGATTAGAATATACAAAACTATTATTCTACCAGATATGCTGTATGTGTGTGAGACTTGGTCTCTCACTGTGCAAAATGAAAAGCCGTTTCGAGTATTTGAAAACAAAATTTTGAGGAAAATTTTCGGAGCAAAAAGGGAAACTGCATAACGAAGAGGTTCACGAACTCTATTCGAGCCCTGACATAATCAGTATTATTAAATCACGTAGGCTGCGATGGGCGGGTCACGTAGCTGGAATGGATGAGGGCAGGGCAGCGTGTAGAGTACTGGTAGGGCACCTAGAGGGAAAACGTCCTGTGGGGAGACCGAAGCGTAGATGGGAGGACGATGTGAAGGCTGATTTGAGGAGCCTAGGTATTGAAGGTGAATGGATGGAAATAGCCCAAGACAGGGACAGATGGCGAAAATACGTTGCTGCGGTAATGGACTCTAGAGTCCGGTATGACCAGTGAGTAAGTAAGTATGTTCGGTTGAAATCAGGCCAGTGGTTTAGGAAGCGTTGTAGTACATACATACACGCATGTTCATTTTTCTATGTGGCTTATGCTGGCGATGAACAATTTTTTTCTACGAGTATATAAACAACTAATTCTTTCTATTGAAGTATTGCTCGTTGTTCTAGAAGGAGAAATATTTTTTATTCTATGTTTGATTATAACTGTGCTATCTGTCAGATATTTTATTTTCACAGACAGATAGTCAAAGACTTTTATAGCAGATATTTCACCCACTTCTGTGGCAAAGTTAGATCTATTAAAGCGTTATGCAGGTCGCTTCTCCTAATACCGTAGTACTTGTGAATATTCATGTTATGATACTGTAAAAACTCAAATGGATTGTTGATAACTAATTTTGTAGCTGAATAAATGTACCGTGATTCTGTGATTAATATTCATCGGTGCTTAAAGACATGCCTGCAGTTTGTGTATGTGTGAATCCCCCACATAATTGTAATTACTTTCTTTTGATCAATGAATGATTTTTGACTGAAAAGTTACTCCAGAATATTATCACATATTGCATCAGAGAATCAAAAAACTCAAAACATTATCCAAAAGTTGGCAATTATTCTTATGGAAGAAGTAGTAAACATTTTGGTAGGTTCACTGTATCGTTTTTTCGGTTTGTGTTTTCATCAATATGCCCACCTAATTACATAGAACTTTCAACTCTGTTGTTGCTGGTGTACAAGGTTAATAGGAGGTATGGTACAAAACTGGATGAGTTGTGTCTTTTAAAAGTTTAAAGCTAATCCAGTTATGCAAAACCAGTCAACAACTTACACAAAAAGATGATTGATTAATTTCTCTGTAGGTGATTCTTCGCTCAGCTTTACAGCAATGCTTGTGTCATCTTCAGTAATAATTCTGCACCCAATTGAAATAAACTGGTAGATTATTAACATAAAGCTAGGACAATAGAGGGCCAGTGATTGAAACTTAAGGAACATCTACTGTAATTTCTCCCCATGTAGATGATGTGGCGTCCCTCTTTGTATTACTCAGATAGCCTAGGGTAACTTTCTATGCTATGTTTCTTAAATAAGATATAACCCAGGCAAATGATGAACTATGCAATCCATAAATATTTAATTTATGTAACGGAGTATTATGAGTTACGCAATCATATGCCTTTGATAACAATTCCACACGACAGGGATAATGCAAAATCCTACTTCAACAAAAAAGGAGACAAGTAAAATATAAAATACTTTAAATCTGCCATAATCCTTTATTGCAACAGACAACTTATTCATTTAAATTATCATAAAATGCGTAGAAAGAAACCATAGCATTTTAATCAAGCAACTGGCTTTAGAAGAATATACTTTTCAGAGAGAAACCATAAGTGTAAATTACACTTTCCCCGTTGGATTCAAGCGTTTTGAGAAAGCTTTTTGGCTCAGGTTCAACGAAAACTCCACCGCTAATTAAAATAAACACTGTACTGTCGCGATAATGGCTGTCTGAAGATGTTACTTCTTGTTTCCTCTTAATCTAATCGCCCTCATAGTGGAAGTATGTGAAGCATATATTATAACGGTTAAGTCATAGACTATATTTTGCTTAGGCCAGTTAAAGACAACGACTGGATGGACAGCAAAAGAAGCAAATAGAATAGTAAAAATTACTTGTAGCACTTTTAGTGATATGAATAAAATTATCTAGATTAAGCTCTCCAAGTGTATGAAAACAAATGGCTAAGTCAGTGTATATTACCAGTTATTTTCCAATAGGATATTACACGCGAAAACTGTTCAAAAACTTAGGTTTGTACTGTGAGCGTTAGAGTAATGCAAATTGGAAATTACAGGGAGAGACAGGAAAAGGAGCATGTGGATTAGGGAACAAAATAGAGTAAAATACGTAATTTTTACTAATCAAAATAGAATGGAGGTGGGAAGGACATGTGGCCAGGCACATTAATGGTATGTGGGCCATGTAAATTCTCTGCTGGACTCCAAGAAATAAGTAGGCCTATGTACCACGTCGCGAACCTAATGGTAAGTGGGTGGATGGCACTCGAAAACATAAAAGAGCAACACTGATGCGTATAGCTGAAAACTGTAACGAATAAAAAAGGTAGACGAAGACTTTACTCTTCATTTAATTTAAAATGCAGTGCTACGATCTGGTGCCCACGGGGTTCTCTATTGGCAGTCGATCGCATTTCTAATAAAAATATGTGCACGAGTCTGTAATAATCATTCGTCCTTATCTCCCACACTTGCTCTAGAGAGTTCAGATCCGGAGCTGTCGCTAAACTGTTTATATGGGGGATTTCATTTATGGAATATTCCGTCGATACTTGGAGCAACATAGGCATATTAAAAAATTAAATACAAAATATTAATATTAAACTATCTGCACTGCCGTTGGATTGTCTACTGTGACTGTTCCAAACATGCAAAGTTGAATCCATTTAAAAACGGATGGTTTAATAATGGACACGATGTCCAAAAGTAGTAACCACCAATAAATAAACAATACTTCTTAACTCAACTTACGAATGTATTGCAACAATTTATTTCAACGTTCCACCTCTTATCGTAGTCAACTCAATAAAAAGAAGTTTTCACTCTTGGAAATTAATGTACTAAACAGTAAAGTAACATTTATTGCTGATACATCCATGTGTGTAAAAAAGAAAGTAAGTTCTTTGTTTGTTTACGTTTGTGCTGGCAGAAGCAGAGGAGAAGAGAGCTGTACAACTGTCTTTTGATTGCACGTGCTATTGGAGGACGAAAAATCCAATGTCGATTGTCTTTTGTGCGCTGTGAAGAGTTCATTCAACGCTTACGCTTGCTGTAGTGGTATGAATGGCTCCGAAACGCACGTACCTCTCCTCAAGACAATTAGCGCCCACAATAGATGATCGCATCATTGCACCTGGTATTATTGTGTGGGCGGGTAGCGTTATCTGCATAACAGCAGAGAATTTTATGCTTTCGTCCGTATTAGAAATTGCTTCTTTACATCCAGGACCAGACACGACCTACACCATCGAGAAAGTGGATCTCGCGCCTATTGACGGTGGAGCAAAAGAGTCGAAAGACTGATGCTGTCGCTCGAGCACCTACACTGTAACAAGAAAAACATACTGAGTTTTATTCCGTGTCGCTACTGGAACGCAAGTTATGGCTGCTTTGTTTTGATACTTCATTCACTATGCAGAGTATTTCAGAGGGACCATAGGGGAGGGGGGGGGGAAGGGGAAGGAGGAGCAATTACCATAATTTTTTCACTGTCTTACAGCATTCACGGACAGAATCAAGTTTATATGTGGCACAATAGCATTTGAATGGAGGTGAATATTTCACTGAGCACCTCTTTGGGCACTCAGATTACACTACCTTTTGTAAAACACATGATTCTCATTAGTTTTCTTGATTCTAGAGTCACAGTCATCATTAATTTATTAAATAAAATCATTAGCCTACATAGACTGATACTGTATTTGAAATAAATGACCACCTCTCACAATGACCAATTTTGACTCTGTACGTCACTGTTCATCGGAGCGTAAGAGTGTGCATCATTATTTGCCATTACGTTGTGGGAAGGGTATCGTGGTCTTCTGGGATTTATATGTTTGTGGAATATGATACATCATTTGGTTCTCTTATTGCCATTACATGAGACCTTTTAAGGCATTATGCTTGATTGCAGTCTCATATACATTTGAAAAAGATCAAGTGATCAAGCTTGGCCAACCGTATAAAATAAATGTGAAGCCCAAATGAAGGAACAGTCTATTCAGGAAGATAGCTTTATTTAATACATCAGTTTCACACTGGCACTGGTCTTCCGTATTCCATCTTGGAAAGCTTAGCTAATTACGATGCTTTACAGCTAAGTACAGCGGAAGGAGCTGCTATTGGGTAGGTTGTTTTAAACTGTGATAGAACCATTTTTAAATGCTTTCTTGTGGGCGGCCGTATTAGAAGCGGAAGTTATGGCTATAACGTCCCACTGACATCGCGATCACTAGAAACGTGCCACGTGCTCGGACTGGGAAAGGAAATCTGCCGAGTCCTTTTCAAAGAAATCGTCCTGATATTTGCCTAAGGGATTTAAGAAGATCAGGGGAAACCTGGATTTGCCGGCGGGCATTTGAACCGCCATTCTCCAGATTTCGAGTCCAATGTCTTAACCACAGCAACATTTCGCTCGGTAACAATACTGAAGGGAACATCACACGCAGTGGCTAACCGTATTCCCTTCACGGAGTTTCTACTTTGATGACGCTAACGAGTGTTTATTTATGCGCTTGTAAAGTGAGAATTGTTTAGGAGACTAGGTGCCGTTCTGTGAATCTTAATGGTGACCTTCCTTCCAGCTAACACAAACAGCTGGGCTTCATTCTCAACAGAGGCGTGCTTAGTCACATCTTAAGTAGGCTTTTGTTATGTCCTTCTCGACGGATGTCAGAGGAAATCACTTCATCTGAACTTACTAGTACGGAAAACATGGTCGAAACTACCGCGATATAGTCTGCGTTTAACCATTGCTGGTTAAAGCGTTCACTACATTTATTTAAATTTGAATTTTGTGTGGCCTTACGCTACTAGGTGTATCTTATCGATGAATAATCGGAGCGTCTTTCGAAGCTGTATCGGTTATATGTATGTACCGTCATCACATATAGCAATTTTTTACATCTTTCATAATAGTTATTTTACCCGTTTATTTTTTTCTCTTCATGTTTCTGCTGTTAGTAAATAATACCATCAATTCCTTACTGCTGCCGCACGTTAAACCTTGCCGTGCAATGGCACACATCTGAATTTTCCTGGGAGAAGCACCCTAAATTACATTTTATTTATTGCATTATGAGTCTCCTGCGCGTTGGTTTCCACAAATAAGGAAAATGTCTCAACGGCAGCAATAGCTCGGAGAAACCTAAAGCAATTGACATGAAAATGGAGTATGTGCGGTCAAAATCTACTACCACCAAAACAGTGACACTGAAATACACTTACCCCCACGCATCCATCTTAGCCAGGAGAACGGCGTGCTTGCTACATTCCCCATTGTTCTAATATTCGGATCAAAGCTAATGAAAAGTACTACACTAGAACCATTACGTTCCATCCAGTTTTTGCATTTTTGTTCTGAGCAGCTTATTTCCATGGTAGAAATTCTCTTCTGCTTCATTCAGAACAGATATCCTGTATATCGCAGTATAACGTCAGTTGATCGAGTCCTGGTGTGACGACAGTCATCTTCAGTGAGCATAATAAGCATCAATATTTGCTTGCAGAGAAAGACTGTTGACTTCAGTTCGAGGGTCTGCACGCTAGTCTATCCTGTGCAACCTACAATTAGTTCTAAAACGAACCTGTCAAGGTAATATATTGGATTTGCTCAAATTATCCACAGCTGCGATTGAGTGTATTGAACAATTAGCTATGGATATATGGTGTATGCCTGTATTTTAGTTTTTGACTTCACTCTTTCTTCTCTTTCATCATTGAAATGTATCCGTATACACAGGCCTTTGTCTTTTATGTATATATGTCTTACGATTAACAAATCAAAAAATAATTACTTTGAAGTTTTCGTGGACACCATTGCGAGAAACGTAACCGATTCTGAAAATCGTTGCCATAAAATCATTGATGAAGTGAAATGTGGTAATTTCTTATCACTTGCATACAAAGTTTTCAAAGAGAAAAATTGTTAATTGAAAAAGCATTTCATTTCATGTACGTTGTATGTGATCATTAAATATACTTACTAATATGTCTATTGTATCAAAAGTCTTTGCTGTATGTGTAGGAATACATAGACGTAACCGTGGCAGTTGAAAAGGTAATGAAGAAAGTATTGTTCATACCGTTATGCGCCCAGCATGTACATCGTCTGAAACCACGAAGATCCAAATGGTAGCTTATTTCTAGCCACACGCAAATCAGTTGGTATCTAGTCATTGGACTCGAAGTCCGTCCGCGCATATCTTGAAGAATGGCAGACATAGCTCTATGAGGCGCAGTATCGTTTATGTACGACTACTCAGAAGAAATAATAATGATCGAGGAGACAATTGACGACGAACGTTATATTTATTCCCCATTTTTTTCTAACTCAATATCATGGAAGGATGTTTTTAAGATAACGATTGAAGTAATTGTGAAAGTGAAACGGGTGGCTGTCTGGTGTGCGGATAAAGTAATTCGAATGATTATCAGTTATGGAGACAAGAATTTTTCTAGCATATCTATGTACATCTCTCCTGCCATAGCATTCTCGATGAAATCGTAAAATCCATAAACTTTGTTCGGAAAATACTCACATCACAAAAGACAATAACTTGCAGTATGTCAAAATGATAAGGAAGAAGAAGAAACCGAATCTACTAAGTTTTTTCACATTTTTAAGCTATCCAGTTCATTATGGCGCGTTTCAGATATGATGCTCTTTCTGAAAGGATACAACTCATACCTGATTTTAGAAATTCATACGCTTCAGTTACTGTCTACACAATTCGAAAGAAAAATGCCGATGTTTACTATTAAAGCAGATTATTAATAAAGCTGAACAATTATGGCCCATATATAACGTACAGAAACCTTCCATTTACATGCTTAGAAACTTTTGAAGATGAACTTGACATATTTGGTACGATTACCAAAGAATTTTGTGTGTTGCATTACTGTCCAAAGATATTAAAGAAAAAGTGCGTGGGATCTGATATTCATCAGTTTTAATGTAATATAGCAGATCATTAACGGGTAAAGCTATCACTAACTTCACGGTTGTTTTGAGCGCTAGGCATGGTTCTTTAGGGGATTTTATGCCCTTTCTTCTACTTACCTTTGAACTCATACACCCATCGAGTTACAGCGGGACATACAATTTAATGTGGACTCCAGACCGCGATACAAGTCAACGCTCTTCACATTAAAAAATATTGCCAGAAGAACAGATGAAAATTCTAGTGCTTATCAGGGATCGAATCCCAGACTTTCGTATCTGTACTCTGGGACTTACTAGTGACCGAGCGAGGAGGCGCAACGGTTAGCACACGGCATACTCATTCGGGAGCGCGACGGTTCAAATCTGCATCCGGCCATTCACATTTGGGTTTCCGTGATTTTTACGGGACGTGAAACCCTAATCATCCTTCTTTCCAATGTGGCCACTGAGCCACAAAGTTAGTGAAGTAGTTCTCATGCTGGCACTTTTATATTAGGATAACAGTAAAACATTAAAGGATCGATTGTTCTTGTACATTAACATATTATTATTATCACTACAGAATATTTCCAGTGCATGTGGCAGTTATAGATGTTGTGATTACTTGTGTTCTTGTAACAATTTTACTGATGTTTATAACTAACTGAAACTTTCAAAAGGGTCAAATGGCTCTGCGCACTATGGGACTTAACTTCTAAGGTCATCAGTCCCCTAGAACTTAAAACTACTTCAACCTAACTAAGCTAAGAACATCACACACATCCGTGCCCGAGGCAGGATTCGAACCTGCGACCGTAGCGGTCGCGCGGCTCCAGACTGTAGCGCCTAGAACCGCTCGGCCACCCCGGCCGGCCTTTCAAAATGGATTCAGCGTTATATGAACTATAGACGAATATATAATTGCATCTTTAACGTGCGGAAGGATAATTTTTTACTGAATTTCATTACCGTCTTTGAAATAAATTTTCAACCTTTTCACTCAATTTATTTATGACGGTTTCAACTAGCGCTTGTACCTCTACAGGGCTTTTAAAATAGACTGCCTGACAAAAGGAGCTAAGTACCCAGAAAGAGAAGAAACTTCACATGTTTAAAGGATGTGTGATGTTATTCTAGTGATTACAAACTCGATACAAAAAACTCTGCAGTATGACTCCACTCATCAGTACGACGTTGCACCCTGTCTGGCCTCAATGCGTGCCCTGATTCTTTTGGGAAGGGTGTCATAAAGCCGGCTTATCCTCCCCTTTAGCAAGCTAGCTCACAGCTGTTGCAAATGATCCTTGATGTCCTGGATTTTGGTATTGGGACAGAGTTGACCTCAGAGCTGGTCCCACACGTCAGATCGTGGACAAGTGTGAGGATCTTGCTGCCATGGGAGTACCTTAAGGTCGCGAGGCAGTTCATAGAGACACGTGGCACATGTGGAAAGGCATTATCCTACTGAAAAATGGCACTATGATACTATCGTACGAGATATATGAGATGGGGATGTAAATGTGCGTGACGTATCGTTGTGCCGTCAGTTCCCTCGGTCACTACCAGTCATGACCTGAATTCATATCCGATGGCTCCCTACACAATAATGCGACGAGTGCCAACGCTATGGTTCTCCAAAACGATGGAAGAATGTGAACTCTCCCCAGGTCGCCGCCATACTTGGGGAAAATAGCCGTACGTGGCTGTGATTTACACAGTGTGATGTACTTCATCAGAGGTCCGTCTTCCCCGTCACGGCACCACACCAAACGCAGCCGTTTCTTTTGTGTTAACGGCAGCCTGCGTAGGGGACAGTAATTTCCTCGTCTGGCAGCTGCTAGTGTCAGACCAGTGGTTCAGTCTGCAGATGTGAAGGGGTTACAATGGGCTTCTTGTTCAATACGGCGATCAGCTTTTGTGGTAATTGGATGTGGTCGTATACGAATTTAAGTTGGTATCCGACCATATCTTCTGATACTTCGCTTTTATGGTCAGGCAATGTATGAAACCTCAGAATTTTGGTTGTCTGTTTGGATGGTCAGTCCATACTCCATGTCACGTATTATGAACCCTGTCTTTTATAAGTGTGTTTTAAGAGTTATTTGTTGTGTTTTTCAAGCCCAAATGATGCCATAAATTTATTGAACTGGGTGTTAACCTCTCTTCCAGTTGTCCCACAAATAACACCATTAATGGCGTGCTTCTTAGTGTTTTGTCGAGTTGTTTCCATTTAATGCACTATTTCTCAACAACCGACCGTGTTGTCGTCGTCAGGTGCTAGAAGGTTTTCTGCTACGTGTACTCGCTGCCTGGACTCCAACCACGCTTGCGAGCCTGCATTCAATTCTTCAAGATCTCGCCGACCACCGCACCCACCAGATCCGAAAAACAAAAGAGAATTCAAGTTCCCCGGAATATCAATATGGGCTCTGAAAAACAAAAGAGTGTCAAAGGGCGTAGTGGGCTCCGGGACGGAGCTCAGCTATAAACAGCGGCGCAGGAGGAACAATAGTTCACCATCTGGTTGGAGTCTAGGCAGTGAGTACACATAACAGCAAAACTCGTAGCACCTGACGACGACGGCAGGGTCGGTTGTCGATAATAGGGCCTACAATGGAAACAACAGCAACTCGACAGAGCACCCGGAAGCATACCGTTAATCAGTCTAGCAGAGCACACCGGAGTGATCACAACACCACCATTTGTAGTGTCTTTCCTGAGTTCAACGGACGAAGTATGATTACCACACTACTTACGAGAACGTATTTTGCAAAAAAGCTGTTGGTTCTCCAGAAATATTAATTAATCAGAAAAACAGGTCTTTACATTGAAACGCAGTGCAGAATTTGCATCGCCTGCGGTGGTCATGAGAACAAAATGCCTCCAAATACTGCAGCGTGTACCGCTTAGCAGAGTTAAATAACAACTTGTACCGTTGGCTGAGGTGTGTCAATTCGATTACCTGAATGCTTGTGCGTGTCCTAGGAGTCTGTTCGAACTTTGTCTGGATACGTTCGAAATTAGTATAATATGGTTTGCATGATATCGTGTGAGAAAAGGGCTCCAGGTACCTGAAGTTGTTATTACGGTTTCGTGCCGTTGAGTTTGCTACTCTAGTCTAAAAACATCATCATTTGATCGTAGGACTGTTAGTCATATTCGGACACTTTCGGACTTTTCTATCGGTTGATGCAATTATTTTAGTTTCATTTACGATTTCATAATATATATCCTCAATTTTTCAGAGTAACGGTCTATTAACGGAGAACAATGTATCATACGTTAAGCTTCAGATTTAAATTAAGAATGACAAAGAGGCTAAGATTTCACATACCCGCCTACTTCAGAGATGACTTGTCTCTTCATTACTCCTCGTCTTGTGCGCGACAGACCTACAAGGTTAACAGGTGGGCCGTAGAAGAGCCAAAAGCATGTGGAAGCTTTGCGTACCACTGTGGATGAGGACTGGCCGTCCTTGAATATGGAGGAATGCTGCCGCCTAACACAACATCCGGTTCGCGTTTCCGATTTGTATTGTTACAATCAAACGCAACACGAGAAGTTAGTGACCGTGACAGGGCGTGATCCCACGCAATGAGTTCTTGGTGTACTAACGGCTTGTTGTAATATTGTTTACTTTTATATCTGCATTTATTTTACTTGCATAATCCAATATCCGAATATTTGATGACCGTGAACAATTTGTAATTCATTTTTCTGATGCAAAGAAAAAGGGTTAATGAAATATAACTCTTTTATAGTTACTTAATACAGATTGTTTAGCAAATATAATTAATTTTCTTTGCAGTTTCTCTGGTTCGTATTGCTAACGCAATGTAGAAGACAGAAGGCTCCGCAGAAATATTGGTTCTGTGCTATAAACTATTCTGTGATTCGTGAGGCAAACAAATGCCGCTCGTACTTAATGTAAACTCAAGTTAGAATCTCTGATTATAATGAGTTCCGTTAATTTTCGAGTAAATCACGTTTATTTCAATCAACTGCCAGTAGCTTCCAGCTTTGAGTAGTAAACAAATGACGTTAACTTTAAATAAAATACACAGCTTCCAATATTCCTTTGAATCAGTTCTTCTCTAAAAGTTGTTTATGAACTTGAAACTTCCTGAGAGATTAAAACGCTCCTTTTGTAGACAAGTGCTTTGCTGACTGAGCTATCCAAGCAGGACTCAAGACTCTCTGTCACAGCTTTAGTTTTGCCAGTAGCTCATCTCCTAAATTCTTGCCCGCGAGAGGCAAAAGTCCCACGTTCGAGCTCCTGTCAGCACACAGTTTTGACGTGCGAAGTAGTTCCAAATCAGAACACACACCTCTACAAAGTGAAAAATCATTCTACTTCACTAACTTCTTGATGATAACAATGACTGATATCCTTGCATTAATGAACGGTACAATTAGCTGTATACTTCGACAACGAGATAATAATTTTTTCTCATTGTGGCAAAATTTAGTCACACTGGTTATCGTTTCAATTTCTTTTCATCACCACAAAAAATGGAGCTATCTTGGCAGTGCTGCTGCCATGTTCTCGGGATCGCTGGCTGTCAGCTTTCAGATTTCGGTGACTGGCACTGCGGAGATGTCTCAAGTGAGAAAGACGATACAGCGCTGTTAGCTCCACTCGAAACAAAGAAACAAATACGTCTTTTGCATATTAGCTGGCAATACGGCAATTGCTCGGATATTCATTTTGCCTTCTATTAGAAACGAAATCAAAAAACGGACTACGTTTTTAGTGTACTATGTAAAAAATTTCATTCCCATGTATTCGTGACAACACCTTTGAAAATATGAAACAGCCGCAAAAGAAATCTCCATGATGCTCACGTGTATAAGTGTAGTATCAAAATTAAGGAACGCAATATTTCTGAACGCTGGGCGCAGCTGCTTCATGTGTATACAACGCGATTTTGTGAACGTCTCTATGGCTCTTCATAGCTCTACAGACGGCTATTGTTTTCGCCTACAGCCTTTGAGCTTCGTAACTGAAAGCTGTCAATAGCGCTGCCGGGCGTCAGGGATACTCTAGGTTGACTGTACTGAAGGAGTGTCTTGGTAGCAAAGAATAAATCCGTTAAAGCTTCAAGCATGACGCGGGAGTTTTTCACGCATCTCAGTGTTTATGACGTATCTCCTGAGCTATGAGTAGTATAATGCTATAGTTTTGAAGGTGCATTTAGCGGCATACGTGGATACTGTCTGCGAAATTCATTACGAATAGAGCTCGTAGCACAGAAGTAAGACACTTAAACATCATGCATGATACGACAGATTTTTACGCATGTTATTTATGAACTCATATTTCTTGAAGTAGTAAAGGAGTTTTGCTATTTGGGGAGCAAAATAACTGATGATGGACGAAGTAGAGAGGATATAAAATGTAGACTGGCAATGGCAAGGAAAGCGTTTCTGAAGAAGAGAAATTTGTTAATATCGAGTATAGATTTAAGCGTCAGGAAGTCGTTTCTGAAAGTATTTGTATGGAGTGTAGCCATGTATGGAACTGAAACGTGGACAATAAATAGTTTGGACAAGAAGAGAACAGATGCTTTTGAAATGTGGTGCTACAGAACAATGCTGAAGATTAGATGGGGAGATCACATAATAATGAGGAGGTATTGAATAGGATTGGGGAGAAGAGGAGTTTGTGGCACAACTTGACTAGAAGAAGGGATCGGTTGGTAGGACATTTTCTGAGGCATCAAGGGATCACTAATTTAGTATTGGAGGGCAGCGTGGAGGGTAAAAATCGTAGAGGGAGACCAAGAGATGAATACACTAAGCAGATTCAGAAGGATGTAGGTTGCAGCAGGTAATGGGAGATGAAGAAGCTAGCACAGGATAGAGTAGCATGGAGAGCTGCATCAAATCAGTTTCGGGACTGAAGACCAGAACAACAACAACATTTCTTGAACTATGATGGACGGGGTTTTCACCCCCACATCGATTGTTTCCGGACAATGAGGGATATGTGTATCAGGCTTGGTTGAAATCGGAATGTGAAACACACACACACACACACACACACACACACACACACACACACACACACACACACACACGTAGATACATTTTTATAATACACTACTGGCCATTAAAATTGCTACACCAAGACGAAATGCAGATGATAAACTGGTATTCATTGGACAAATATATTATACTCGAACTGACATGTGATTACATTTTCACGCAATTTGAGTGCATAGATCCTGAGAAATCAGTACCCAGAACAACCACCTCTGCCCGTAATAACGGCTTTGATACGCCTGGGCAGTGAGTCTAACAGAGCTTGGATGGAATGTACAGGTACAGCTGCCCATGCAGCTTCAACACGATACCACAATTCATCAAGAGTAGTGACTGGCGTATTGTGACGAGCCAGTTGCTCGGCCACCATTGACCAGACGTTTTCAGTTGGTGAGAGATCTGGAGAATGTGCTGGTCAGGGCAGCAGTCAAACATTTTCTGTATCCAGAAAGGCCCGTACAGGACCTGCAACATGCGGTCGTGCATTTCCTGCTGAAATGTGGGGTTTCGCAGGGATCGAATGAAGGGTAGAGCCACGGGTCGTAACACATCTGAAATGTAACGTCAACTGTTCAAAGTGCCGTCAATGCGAACAAGAGGTGACCGAGACGTGTAACCAATGGCACCCCATACCATCAGGCCGGGTGATACGCCAGTATGGAGATGACGAATACACGCTTCCAATGTGCGTTCAGCGCGATGTCGCTAAACACGGATGCGACCATCATGATGCTGTAAACAGAACCTGGTTTCATCCGAAAAAAAATGACGTTTCCCCATTCGTGCACCCAGGTTCGTCGTTGGGTTTTCCATCGCAGGTGCTCCTGTCTGTGATGCAGCGTCAAGGGTAACCGCAGCCAAAGTCTCCGAGCTGATAGTCCATGCTGCTGCAAAAGTCGTCGAACTGTTCGTGCAGATGGTTGTTGTTTTGCATACGTCCCCATCTGTTGACTCGGGGATCGAGACGTGGCTGCACGATCTGTTACAGCCCTGTGGATAAGATGCCTGTCATCTCGACTGCTAGTGATACGAGGCCGTTGGGATCCAGCACGGCGTTCCTTATTACCCTCCTGAACCCACCGATTCCATATTCTGCTAACAGTCATTGGATCTCGACCAACGCGAGCAATGTCGCGATACGATAAACCGCAATCGTGATAGGCTACAATCCGACCTTTATCAAAGTCGGAAACGTGATGGTACACATTTCTCCTCCTTACACGAGGCATCAGAACAACGTTTCACCAGGCAACGCCGGTCAACTGCTGTTTGTGTATGAGAAATCGGTTGGAAACTTTCCTCATGTCAGCACGTTGTAGGCGTCGCCACCAGCGCCAACTTGTGTGAATGCTCTGAAAAGCTAATTATTTGCATATCACAGCACCTTCTTCCTGTCGGTTAAATTTCGCGTCTGTAGCACGTCATCTTCGTGGTGTAGCAATTTTAATGGCCAGTAGTGTATCTATGGATGTCGAAATGTAATTATTGTAAATACACTCCTGGAAATGGAAAAAAGAACACATTGACACCGGTGTGTCAGACCCACCATACTTCCTCCGGACACTGCGAGAGGGCTGTACAAGCAATGATCATACGCACGGTACAGCGGACACACCAGGAACCGCGGCGTTGGCCGTCGAATGGCGCTAGCTGCGCAGCATTTGTGCACCGCCGCCGTCAGTGTCAGCCAGTTTGCCGTGGCATACGGAGCTCCATCGCAGTCTTTAACACTGGTAGCATGCCGCGACAGCGTGGACGTGAACCGTATGTGCAGTTGACGGACTTTGAGCGAGGGCGTATAGTGGGCATGCGGGAGGCCGGGTGGACGTACCGCCGAATTGCTCAACACGTGGGGCGTGAGGTCTCCACAGTACATCGATGTTGTCGCCAGTGGTCGGCGGAACGTGCACGTGCCCGTCGACCTGGGACCGGACCGCAGCGACGCACGGATGCACGCCACGACCGTAGGATCCTACGCAGTGCCGTAGGGGACCGCACCGCCACTTCCCAGCAAATTAGGGACACTGTTGCTCCTGGGGTATCGGCGAGGACCATTCGCAACCGTCTCCATGAAGCTGGGCTACGGTCCCGCACACCGTTAGGCCGTCTTCCGCTCACGCCCCAACATCGTGCAGCCCGCCTCCAGTGGTGTCGCGACAGGCGTGAATGGAGGGACGAATGGAGACGTGTCGTCTTCAGCGATGAGAGTCACTTCTGCCTTGGTGCCAATGATGGTCGTATGCGTGTTTGGCGCCGTGCAGGTGAGCGCCACAATCAGGACTGCATACGACCGAGGCACACAGGGCCAACACCCGGCATCATGGTGTGGGGAGCGATCTCCTACACTGGCCGTACACCACTGGTGATCGTCGAGGGGACACTGAATAGTGCACGGTACATCCAAACCGTCATCGAACCCATCGTTCTACCATTCCTAGACCGGCAAGGGAACTTGCTGTTCCAACAGGACAATGCACGTCCGCATGTATCCCGTGCCACCCAACGTGCTCTAGAAGGTGTAAGTCAACTACCCTGGCCAGCAAGATCTCCGGATCTGTCCCCCATTGAGCATGTTTGGGACTGGATGAAGCGTCGTCTCACGCGGTCTGCACGTCCAGCACGAACGCTGGTCCAACTGAGGCGCCAGGTGGAAATGGCATGGCAAGCCGTTCCACAGGACTACATCCAGCATCTCTACGATCGTCTCCATGGGAGAATAGCAGCCTGCATTGCTGCGAAAGGTGGATATACACTGTACTAGTGCCGACATTGTGCATGCTCTGTTGCCTGTGTCTATGTGCCTGTGGTTCTGTCAGTGTGATCATGTGATGTATCTGACCCCAGGAATGTGTCAATAAAGTTTCCCCTTCCTGGGACAATGAATTCACGGTGTTCTTATTTCAATTTCCAGGAGTGTACATTGGAACATTAAAATAAAAATATTTACCTAATAATTAATCATTTATATTATATAGTTACCGGAGATATTTGTAACACTATAGATTCCATAGTAAATTTTGTATTTTTGCTACAACTTTCTCACAGCTCAAGTTGCACAGTTTATCTTACGTTTATAGCGGTTCATAACTCCCAGCTACTTCATTTAACGTACGTGGTACTGTTTTACAGCAATTCGGCGTTATTAAGGTAGAATACAGACGTTAGGATTTCTTCTCCTTGCGAAATTACATCCGGAGGTGGAAGAATCAGTGATGACTAATGTGTTAGAAATGTGTAAAACTATGGAAATCAATGCAATGACAACAAAAATATCATTCGACGAGAAACGTCTCTAAAGTAATCTTGCGTTGGCACCTTACTTTGTGACAAACCTTAGAGGTGAACTAGCCTCACGTACGGAACTGTAAATAGGAACTGTTTAGGGGGTTGCGAGCAGAAGAATAAAGAAGGAAACAGTAAGGGAACAAATGGTTCTGATTAGCTGATTACAGGATTCAGCGAATATTGTACTCGTGGCTGGTATCGTTACGATTCGTAAGGTGGGACACGTAGTGGATTAGCAGGGACAGAGAAAGAAAATGGGCTAGGAATGCGAGAGATTTACATCATATACTTTCCCAAATACCTACTGTTTAGTGAAGCTATGATTTAAAGTTTTGGGTAGTCTACCAAATACTGCGTATTTTCCGTATGCTCAAGATATTAATGAACGAACTCAAAAAATTAAATTAATAGTTTTCTCTTTCTTGTCTTCTATAGTGCTGCGCCCAAATAGAAAATCACCTTAAAGAACGCACTAGTAATGAGCAGCAACGAAACTTTTGAGAAATAAATGCCATGAGAACCCATTTGTGGCTCTGGTAGACCAATTAAACTGATCGACGAAATCCAAAATATACCGTCCGGACCAGTTTTCCTCAGCTATTACAGAAGTCTTACGGTGCAACTTGGGTAAAGAGACCAGTGGCAGAACGAGAAGTCAGTAGGTGACAGAACTCGGGTTTCAAGACCCGAGCAGCTACCGATCAAGAGAACGATTATGCGGTGTCGGCTTAAGTGAAGCAAACAACCTCGTCATTGTCTGGACGTATAGAAGAAGTTCTTATGTCAAGATACATGAAGTGGCACTCAGATCGAATTGTTAGTTTTCATCGATGGCAAAATGAAAAAAATAGCGTGATGAAAACAAGATAATAGCCTGCGTCTGACTATGTACGAACAGTTTAAAATCGGATCATTACTGTATCTGTTTGTAGTCTTGCCTCCGAACAAGGAATAGCTGCATGATGGTTCCAAGCAAATCTGTTGCATTTGCTGGACTACCTCCGGCCTCGATCCATTGAAAATCTTTGTAATGATCATTGGGTTGGACGGGTTGGGAAGGACGGGGAAGTGAGTCGGCCGCGCCCTTTTAAAGGAACCTTCCCGGCATTTGCCTGGAGCGATTTAGGGAAATCACAGAAAACCTGAATCAGACGGCCTGACGGGGGATTGAACCTTCGTCCTTCCGAATGCGAGTCCTATGTTCTAACCACTGCGCCACCTCGCTCGCTCAGGAATGATCTTTAAGAATGGTAACTAAATTAGCCTTTCATGTGTCAGAACGTGGTATGAAGGCATCCCTTAATGTTAAACAGTAAAGTAGTAGCAAACTGAGGCCCTAAAAGCTTTTTAGCTAAATGGCTATCGTCACTGAACGACAATTAAAGGTGTCCCAATAACTGTGGCTACGTGCTGTATTTCTTCTCAGCCAATTCGTATTTTTGGTGCTCGTTGGACTGTGTTGACTCTTCAGCATTCGAACTAAATGATTCAGTGATTAAACATTACTCTCGTACTCCCATACTTATTTTTTTTAAAAAATGGGCGTTGGTTTCAAGATTCCAGACACGTCATTCCACTTCAGAGTGCACTTGCTAACCTCAAAATGAGAACATAATTCTCTCACATTTTTACTACTCGTTTTCTCTTCTTTCCCTGCAGCCATATTGGTTTTCCTGAAAAGTCACATCAGTTTCTTTTCTCTGCTCCTCTGTATGCTGCTAAAGAGTTTAAACGCAGCGAACTGATTGGGTGGTAGTTACTGCTGTTATTTGACCATGGGAAGGAGCGACAACATTTTTCTTGGTATTATATTTTCAGATTTATTGAGTTCATTAGTAGTCAGCTCATCCTCAAGTGGTTTATGGAGAAGAGTTGCACAGTAAAAACTGGTGTTGCAGCTTTACAATAAAATGCCAAGTGTCTTCCCATTCTGTCTTAATCCCATGTGGCATCGAGATCCGAATTTTGTGTAAAACGATAGAAGGTTGCTAGTTGCTGGACTAGCCATTCTCAGTTCTGTGGTAGGTATAACGTGATAGAAGCATCCGGATCAACCTCAGTAAAGTATTCAGGTTCCGACCAAACCTCAGATTGTTAACTGCTGAACACAATCAATTCATTCAACTAAAATATGAATCGTGACGTACAGAAAAGGGTAAGCCTAACTGCATTTCTGATCCATATTTGAATTCCGATAACGCACATTTTATGAACATTCGGTCTTTTACTCGAGCTAAGTTCGTTTGAGATGTAACAAAGCCCTTCAAGTTTTCAAAGTATATCTGGCAAAGAAACTTAGACGGAAAAGTATTAGCAGCAGAAAACCAAGTCACGCAATATATACGTCCAGTTCCACTCGGTCAATAAAATGAGTTGCCATTTCCCTGCATAAATTAAGCACATAAATACTGAACAATTTTATCCTCACGGATGCTAAATACTCGTATGTGAGAATTTGCGTCGTGAAGTGATCAAGGTACGTTGTTCGACGATCATTTCTCAAACAGCGCTCCTTTAATGGGTCTAATACAAATCTCGTCACAAGTCGCTGGTGGCACAATCCTCTTTCAAAATCTTGCGTTTTCAGCATCTGCACAATATCTTACGCTACATTGTGCTTCCTCCTCACAGACAACAAACTGCGATGAACGCGAACAGTTTCGGAATAGTAACTACTGGATTGTGAGCTGTCTTATTATTCAGCTTGTTCCCACGCCGATCGTAAAGCTATTTTAGTCGATCGATACAATCTCTCTTACCTCTACCTTGAATGCCGGAAATCGCAAGAGAAGCAGAGCCCTGCCACTTTTAAGACTAAGGCTCACCGCAATCGAGGCGATGCTGTAAAAAGGAAAAATCAGTCAGGGACTAGTTTGCAACATCTTCCTCGACATTTTGAACCTGATAAAGGACTACTCGTTGAGATCCGCGACTCTTCAAACTTCTTCAGAGCCGAGGTACGAGCGGAAATGTAGGAGTTGTGTCACGCTAAACCACATGATTTCTTTATCCAGATAATCACCATGGACCTGTGCTGGATGTATCTTTATGATGCCGAGACAAACGGCATAGAAAGCTGTGGAACATGTGCGTTCACCACACCCAGACACTGTCGGGCAAGGTGACGCTGTTTTTTCGGACTGCCATGGTATGTTGCCAACATAATTCGCTCTTACGGGGTCAACCATCGAAGGAGCGTAGTACTGAAACAGCGTGACGAAGTTACGGGGTGCCCTCAAGATGAAGATTCGCGGAAAGCTGTCCAATGCGATGTTTTTGGTCCCCGTCAACACCCCAACTCACTCTCAACGAGACTCAGTCACATATGCTGCTTGTTTGCGCTATCCTGTTTGGGGTATCCAGTTTTGCCTTAAGAACCCATTCCTGGTATTCCATAATGACGACGAAGTGATTTTGAGGTGAGTGTGTCCTGAACAGCTAAAAATGCAGGTCTCTATAACCAAGGCCTCCACCAAGCTATTTTTCGCTGGGAAAATGTGTGGCACTGTAGGATGACTATGTAGAGAGGATCGAACACCATAACCGCGTCTCATGATCCGAGGTTGATTTTTTTTGGATTTGATAGTGAAATACACGGACGGAAAAAAATCGCAGCATCGAAAAATGATTACAGGAGAGTAATGAAATTGTGGAAATACGTATGTAAGTGATTAACATTGTACTATCATAGGTTATGTAAGCGCGAGATGTGCCGGATATCAGTTTGTGGGATGGAGTTCTATGCCTGTTGAACTTGATCGCTCAATACGACGACGGTTAACGCTATTCGTGGATGACGCTGAAGTTGTCGGCCGATGATGCTCCATATGTGGTCGATTAGAGACATATCTGGTGATGAAGGAGACCAAGGCAACACGCCGACGCTCTGTAGAGCATATTGGGTTACAATAGCGGCATGTGGTCCAGCGTTATCATGTTGGAAATTACCTCCTGGAATGTTGTTCACGAACGGCAGTACAACAGATCTAATCACCAGATTGGCGTACAAATTTCCAGTCAGAACGCATCGGAGAATCACGTGAGTTCTTCTGCTGTCGTACGAAATCGCACTCCAGACTATAACTTCACGGGTAGGACCAGTGTGCCTAGCACGCATAGAGGGCCTGAACTGATCTTGTTCTAACCAACACTCGGCCATCACCGGCACCGAGGCAGGACCAGCTATCATCAGAAATCACTCATACCTCTATCCTACCATCCAATGAGGCCTGACTTGTCACTTCTGAAGTCGCAAATGACGGTGATTTGGGATCAGTGGAATGCACGCTACAGGGCGTCTGTCTCGGAGCTGTCCTTGAAGTAACCGATTTGTAACAGCTGGCTGTGTCACTGTTGTGCCAACTGCTGTTCAGATTCTGCTGCAGACGCAGTGTGATGTTCCAGAGCCAAACGCCGAACGCGATGGTCTTCCCTCTCGGTAGTGCGATAGTGCCACTTGGTCGTCCGGGGACAGGCCTTCCTGCGGCCGTAGTTTCTCGTGTCCGTCGCTGGCAGCGATAACATACAGTGGATACATTGTTGCCAGGTATTTCTGCAGTATCGCAGAAGGAACATCCAGCTTCTCGTAGCCCTATTACACGATCTCGTTCGAACTCAGTGATGTGTTGATAACGGCATCTTTGTCACTTTAAAGGTATACTTGAGTAACGTCAACTCACCACGTTCAATCTCACAAATAGCTAACGGTCACGACCGTTACAGCGTGTATTTATGGCAAACCTGATTTGCATCCTCATAGTGGCGCTACTAACGCCATTCTTATGCGACTGGCGCGGAATTTGAAAGGATATCATCATTCAGCTATTTACAATTTGTATAAAAAGCAGATGGCAGTTATAAGAGTCGAGGGACATGAAAGGGAAGCAGTGGTTGGGAAGGGAGTGAGACAGGGTTGTAGCCTATCCCCGATGTTATTCAATCTGTATATTGAGCAAGCAATAAAGGAAACAAAATAAAAGATCGGAGTAGGTATTAAAATCCATGGAGAAGAAATAAAAACTTTGAGGTTCGCCGAAAACATTGTAATTCTGTAAGAGACAGCAAAGGACTTGGAAGAGCAGCTGAACGGAATGAATATTGTCTTGAAAGGAGGGTGTAAGATGAACATTAACAAAAGCAAAACGAGGATAATGGAATGTAGTCGAATTAAGTCATGTGATGCTGATGGAATTACATTAGGAAATGAGACACTTAAAGAAGTAAAGGAGTTTTGCTATCTGGGGAGAAAAATAACTGACGATAGAGTAGAGAGGATATAAAATGTAGACTGGCAATGGCAAGGAAAGCGTTTCTGAAGAAGAGAAATTTGTTAACATCGAATTTAGATTTAAATGTCAGGAAGTCGTTTCTGAAAGTATTTGTATGGAGTGTAGCCACGTATGGAGGTGAAACGTGGACGATAAATAGTTTAGACAAGAAGAGAATAGAAGCATTCGAAATGTGGTGCTACAGAAGAATGCTGAACATTAGATGGGTAGATCACATAACTAATGAGGAGGTATTGAATAGAATTGGGGAGAAGAGGAGCTTGTGGCACAACTTGACTAGAAGAAGGGATCGGTTGGTAGAACATGTTCTGAGACATCGAGGGATCACCAATTCAGTATTGGAGGGCAGCGTGGAGGGTAAAAATCGTAGAGGGAGACCAAGAGATGAATACACTAAGCAGATTCAGAAGGATGTATGCTGCAGTAGGTATTGGGAGATGAAGAAGCTTGCACAGGATAGAGTAGCATGGAGAGCTGCATCAAACCAGTCTCAGGACTGAAGACCACAACAACAACATCATCTTTTAGATGTAGAAAGACACCTACCAACTTTAGTTTATGGCGCACAAGTCGTTCTTGACGCTGCGATTTTTTCCGTCATGTATTTATAACTACATCAATGAAATGAATGAAAACTTTATAGAACATATAAATCGATTAATGTCCACCAGTTAAGAGAACAACGATATGGATCTGTGAAGCCCATTTACTGTCGACAAGACACAAGGCACATCGCCCCCGCGCTAACTGTTCTGCGGGGAGGCCGCTGCCCATGTTTTGGCCGAGTGTTGCGGAGTCCCTCCTTTATTCCTCCTCGCCGCCGTGAAATCGCAGGACGTTAAAGCATGAAGGTGGCCACCGGGCGTCTGCCTGCAGAGGGCCATGCACGCTGTTTTTCGGTCCTGTTGCCGGACAATGGCACAGGATCTAGCTTCTTTTTCGTCTCAGAGTTCCACTCTCCGCTCCAGGATTCTTCCGGCAGCCGCGGGTCTTCGCCAACGGTTCCCGTTGGACCGTGGCCGTCTTGAGTATTACACATCCCCTGTTACTCTGGGTATTGTCATTTCTAAACGAGTCCCCCAGCTATGAACGGCGAATCCTGATAGAATCTACTTCATAACTGTATATATCCTTTATTTTCACACAATGGAGCTGCTTTCTCGCTGCTAAGGGAAGATATTTTTGAAAACGTTGTTCCATTATTGCGTCTCCGCAATAAATGCACGACATCGTTTCAATGAAGTAACCTGAAGAGCTGGATATTTAAAACAGGTGGTGCGAGTTTCTTAAACAGTCAACTGTACATGCCAGGCTGACGAAGTAAACCAGCAAAACTTTGATACACTGACTGCGAGCCACAATCACTTTCACAGGCAGAAAGACACTTTGAAGCAAACTGTACAAAAATTTTTAAAGGCAAAGGCGTTGATGTTCCTGAGCACAAGCCATATGTCACATTACTAAACAAAAATCTTCGAGCGAACAACCCTTAAACTGATAGCCCATAGCCCATAGGGGCTGTTTACCTCACTACGTCTGTGCAACATCTCTGATTCTTGTTATTTGTCTGAACATTTTTAAATTAAGTTTTATGAAATTAATTTTGATTGTACTTGTCCAGTAGAATTTGTACTGTATTAAAAGAAATCTCTCCGTCAGTTAGTCCAGAACAGTTTGCTAATTGGTAACGGCAACGAAAAACTGTAAGGAAACCGCTGCAGTGAGGTGGTGGCATCCCGATTGGCATCACCAAAATTTTCCTGGGATGAATTCCATTGTGTCGTAGAGTGATGTCATTGACCCAGTTAGTGAGGGAAACATCGCATTCTGTGGTCCCATTGGTTTTATTGGAGACGTGTTTAAGGGCAAGGTGAAATGCTCTTAGCGTGTCAGTGAAAGACTATTCTTTTTAAATTTTTTTGATTTTTCAACGTAGTCTTCTTTTAGTTCACTGCACTAAATCTGGTGATTTTTCAGTGAATGAACCCATCCCTGACGTGCCATCCTGGAAGAATCGGGGGAAGATTATGGTTAGGGCTCCGTCGACGACCCTTTCGTTAAGAACGGACCATAAATCTAGCAAAGGGAAAGGATGGGGATATAAATGGGCCGCATCTCTTTCAAAGGTACCATTGAACCATTCGTCCTGCGATTTAAGCGAACCACGGTAAGCCTAAATCTGAATGGTCAGGCGGGAATTTGAATCTAGTTGCACCTGAACGCAAGTCTCGTGCTTCTGGGAGCTCTGCAAAATAACTATTTCTGCTGCAATAACGTTCTCACTGAATTGAAAACATTTCCAGCTGAACAGGAAAAGTGGCAATAGTCACTAAAAATATATTCCCTGGTAAGTGGAAAGAGGAAGTAATGAGAAAGTACAGGACAGTTCACCGATCTGGACTTTCCTAATCTCCCTCCTACAGCCTTCTCCTTGTTACCTGTTTCTTATTGCCCTCTTCGTGACTTTAATTTTTGACTTTTGTCGTGGAGAGGAAAAATTAAAAATAAAAATATAAAAAAAATGGCAAATATGTGAAGTACGTTTTAAAGACGTTCCCCTTGAGATGTCACCTACCGCAGTGTACGCCTTCAAAGACTGCTTCGTAAAGTCACTAACGCGGGAAACGATTCGAACGCAGAAGCGGAATTTAAAAAACGTGCTGCTATGATTAATTCGTCTGTCGGATTAATTAGTAGTAATACAATCTTGATAGCAGCCTTTCAAGCACACTGGTGCGAAATTTCAAACAATATGTAACTATAGCTTCTATATGCCATTCGGCAGTTCGTAGTTCGTTGTAAAGGGACATAACATCAATTTTCTAGAAGGGTAAGTACCATACATAATATATTATCTCGAATTTTAGATTAATGCTGTAATTTACTTCTGTTTTTCTCACGTGAACGACATTTTTAAGTTACTTTTACTCGACCCAGCAACGTACAAAAAATTAAATCTATGATCAATGTCGAATCTGATTTTGATTTATAATACGGGAAGAAGTACCAAAACATTTGTTATCCTAATGTGTTTGTTGTCAAACAATCTTCTTTCAGAGCTGTAACAGGATAAAAAATCTTTGTAGAAGAGAAATAACCCGTCGAAGAGCGTTAATATTACAGTGGCGTTTTGAGCGATGATATCGTGTGTGGTTAGCCGTTGTTTTCTTGCAAATGGCTGCGTGCCGTCCGTGACACCGAATACAGAACAATGGTTCCTCGAATTCGACATTGGCACGATACTGCCTTCAATTTCAAGGATATGAAGGACCGTTTCTAAAAGATGCCATCGTTAGTAATGTGAGAAGATATTTCAGTACAGAAACATCGATATTTTCTTGAATGCTTAATGCATACTAACCACTCTTCAGCAAAATTCCAGCTGTTGCTGATCGAAATGAACAATTCAAATTGGGAATAAGGAGGAGATGATTATTGCTTCCTGCGTTTTGTTTTGAAACAAGAGCAATTCCTCGCGGTTTTCTGGGTCGGAACTCGAAAATTAGGACCCCGTTATTGTTCCTTGGTGGGGCAACACTGCTTTATTATTACTGCGTAATCTTAGAGTGTTTATCAGTTCGTGAATACGAAGTAGAATAAGGTCGACGACTCGCTTGACATTTACTGGAGTGTGTCTACTTTTGTCAAATCACATGTCATGCTTACGAGACGCATTCTTTACGTGTAATTGTGTTTACCAGAACGTGACAGAGAATGGGTACGATTCAAACCTGAACCAACGGATTAAAACAAGTAACTGAAGAAATCAAGAGCGTCAGATTTGAATATTGAGATTATTAGACACCTTCCGTAGTTATCGTTTAATGTATCCGAAAGACTTTCATTTCAACGACAAACGTTAGATGCCCGAAGAAATTTTTAATTTGTTCTCGGTCTCCCAACATTGAGTTGCTACTAGATTTCATTCTTCAAATGTTATCCCGTTTCACCTATAGTAACACTACGTATATAGGGTGTAAATTTTAAGCTGACAAACCAGATTAACTCGAAAAATAAGCTTCACACGAGAAAATGTGTAGACTCCAAAGTTGATTATTTTCGAGGGGGACATCTGCTGGTGCTAAAATTAGCCCGCCTGGGGGTGGGGCAGGAGACATCTTTAAAATTTCAAATGGGAATCCCCATTTTTTATTGCAGAATCAGATTCTACATAAAAAACTACGTACATTTTGCCTTAACCATTTGTTTTGATTCTTGGTATTTGGCACTGTAATTCAAGAAAATCCATGTTCTCATTTTTGCGTAGAAAATCGTTACGGATAAATAAAAATTACTTATTTACTTCGTAAACTTTGATTCGCTAAAACTAAAACTCTCCCTCTCTCCCTGTAGGGTGGGATTTGAGTGAGAGGAATTAGAGTTTTACAAATGTTGACCCACGTATAATTTTTTCCTCAGATTCGGGTAAGTTTTGTTTGGGTCAGCACTTGTAAAACTCTTGTTTCAGCGAAACAAAATTTACGAAGTAAATAAGTATTGTTTTATTTATCCTTAACCATTTTCCACGCAAAAATGAGAACATGGATTTTCTTGAATTACGCGCCAACTACCAAGAATCAAAACAAATGTTTAAGTCAAAATGTACGTAGTTTTTTATGTAGAATCTGAGTCTACATGGGGGCTCCCGTTTGAAATTTTAAAGTTGCCTCCCGCCCTACCCCCAGGCGGCTGGGGTTGGGGCCTAATTTTAGCACCAGCAGATGTCCCCCTCGAAAATAATCAACTTTGGATTCTACAAATTTTTCGTGTGAAGCTTATTTTTCGAGTTACTCTGGTTTGTCAACTTAAAATTTACACCCAGTGTACAAATATCATGAGGCAAATAGAATAAACTCATCAAAGAATGAGTTGCTTCCTTTTTAAGAATTTCGTTACTTTTGTTAACGAATTGTGAGGTCCTGAATATTACATCGCAGTCTATAAAAGTCTACCTGGGAAAAGAAGACCAAGCTCGTGTTTTCATTTTGCTCTACTGGAAAATCGGGCGGAAAGTTACGTCATTAGGTTATCAGGTTCAACCCCTATGACTCCGCTGGTGCAGCGTGAAAAAGCGTTGAAAGTTATTCGTGGCAGCTTGTGTTAGACCTGTTTGCGTCCACTTTTCTGCAGACGGTGTCGTCGTGAACGATCTTGGCCATGGGGTGTCCTGGCTGCTGAATCATTTATATCTGTTGCAGCCTTTGAAGGCCTTACGCTTAGCTGTAGCGTGCCACTACTACGGAGACAGTATACAACAGATCACTGACGTGGCCTACAAGTAACTTCCCATGTACTACGTGGACGTCAAAACGGGACATCGTACGTATTATTTTCTCGGAGGCCTTACAGTCAGGACTACAACTGTTTTATATAGAATAACGAGGTGCAATTTGAACAGGACGTACTGCAGATAGGTTATGCGGTACCTGAAGCTAGTACGAAAGAGTGACTGGATGTGGAGTACTATCGTCACAAAGAGCTACAGTAAATTAAGAGTTGTCGCACTTTGCTGGCTTTGATAGTTGGTGTTTGCAGCCTTTGTGATGTGTTATTCGGGTATTAGGTCGTGGCCCAATGCATGTTTCTGCACCTAACATTTCGTCTACTAATGCAGGAATTGACATCAGAAGCTATAAAGATTCAAACAGCAGTTTCAAACTTAAACAAGCATTGGGAGGCAAAACATCAGGCACAAAGCGTTTCGTGGCCCACGGAATTATGTCCACATAACAAAAGTCGCCAAAAATACCTGAGAATATAGGCAGTCGCCTCAATTGTACATTTTCAAAATCCATCAGAACTCTTTTCCATTGCGTTTAATCATTCTTTCCCTCTAGCGATTACATAGGAGATAAGAGCAACCAACCATTTTTTTCCAATGATATTTATTTATTTAAATAGCGCTCGTTCGAAACCGGTAACGGCGCTGTTTAAATAAATAAACAGCATCGTAAAAAGTGGTTGGTTGCTGCTATCTTCTATGTAAGTCAACCTATACTTATCATAATACTTTCAGTTGCAATTATTCACACTTGATAACCAGTTTCGATCATTTTATTGATCATCTTCACATCTGATTAATCACGAGCTGTGAGGAGTAAAAATTCCTTTTATGTTACAGTTTATGACTACCGGTATGTTTTTTTGAAGATTTCGTACAAGTTTAAAGTATAGAGGTGACGCTCTTCAAAAACATTCTAGCAAATAGCGTTTTTTGCACGTATTTGCGCTTAAAATCCGAACGGTCCACACACAAATTGTGTCATTAGCTGAGCATTAATTTCAGACAAATTAGTATCTTTTGCAAAAGGAATTAATCGACTGGCACAATTCGCCTGGGCGCCAGCTCCGGTTCGTTGTTCAAACCTTGCTTGATATAGTGTTACATAGCTACAGTAAAACAGATGTTCGAATGGCTATACAAATGGTCGCTGGTTCGTGCTCAACCAAAGACATTTTACCCCATGCTCTTACCTCAAATAGGAACTGAGCACCAAGAGCCCCCCTCCCATCTCCACTAAACCGTGATCTTGCGCGCGTCCTTCTCAAACATAAATGTTACATCGCTTCTGAAAGGTAAAGATTACGCGGTTTCAACCCAAACTTTACGAACAGAGAAACATCCATGTGTTCAGCTAAGATCGATCAATGTGTTGTCAACAACTGATGACATTGTCTTCAGAGAAGTATACTAATTATATGCAAGAGACAATAGATTGAGAAATATTGAATATTCAAATAGTACTCATATGAGATGCCTCGTTTTTTTAAATTCTTTAAGCTCATATTGTCTTGTCGAAACTAATCCATATTCTTTTCACTACACAAATAACGAAGTGAAACTGTCTGTACATTCAAAACCGTAGAAAGGTGTAATTATTACCACTTTCCTGTGGCTATCATGAGACCCTGTCCTTATAAAGGAATTAATTTTTAATTTTATTTTTGTGAAAGCAAGCCTTGTTGTTAGCTGCGCCACACGAAGGGATATTTTTAAATTCGTTCGACTTCTTTGTTTTGATTGTCCCTCTATGATATGGACCCTTGCATATCCTTATGTAGCTTGCATAGTAGGTTTTAGGGGGGAAATTATGTGACAAGTTTGAATCACGCAGAAACATTTCTGCCTTCGTGATAGTTACATGGCGATAGTCATGTAGCTTTTGCCTTTGACACAAATAATTTTGCAAGCAAACATCACCATCGATCTGTGGTAAGACATTTGTCTACGTTTGGGCCGTTAACAGCCTCGATTAGAAGCCCTAACATTCGAACAAATTAACTGAAATTAACTTATCCTAATTCATTTGTCCTAAGGTTCAGTTAATTATATCAGTTTACAAATTTCCAAAGGCTGATCAGTTACAAATTAGCGATCATGAAATGCATCAGTTTGCAGCGAGAACATATACTACATCATGAAAAAGAATGCTGCATCATAATTTAATCAATATACTCTAGATTCATGATGTATGCAAACACATAAATATGCATAATATATAACTTGTTTTGTCTGTGGTCAAAGTTCCAAAGCTGAATACACCGCATGGTACACAGAATACGAACTGTTAGGTATACCTATAGATAATGAAACGAATTCGACGAAAAATATTTTCATTTTGGTGTTAACTGTATTTAGATAGCCATAATTGAAGAAATGATCTCTTTGGGAAAACGTGATCACTATTAGAAGATAGAAAAAACACCGTATGGATCACTCATTGTTTTCATATGCAGGTGATAGGTTATCTTCATATCCAAAACTAGTATTACAAAACGCAGGTTGTCAGCAGGATGAGGCTGAAGAAGTAACCGTCTAAGGGGACGGGCAGGAGGGCGGACTCAGAATGGCACCAACTCAAGCTAATATCGACCAAAGTGGCGCAGTGGTTAAAGCGCTGGGCTTGTATTCTTAAGGAGAGTATTTCAAATTTCTGTCTAGTCAGCGTTTCCGTGCTTTTTCTAAATAATTAACCCGAATATTAGGAGTATTACTTTGAAAAGAAGACGATTTTCTGCCTCATCCTTGTTCGAACTTGTTCAAAAATGTTCAAACGTGTGTGAAATCTTACGGGACTTAACTGCTAAGGTCATAAGTCCCTAAGCTTACACACTACTTAACCAAAATTATCCTAAGGACAAACACACACACCCATGCCCGAGGGAGGACTCTAACCTCCGCCGGGATCAGCCGCACAGTCCATGACTGCAGCGCCCCAAACCGCTCGGCTAATCCCGCGTGGCTTGTTCGAACTCTAAAATCGGTGGTTATATACAGCGTCGAGCTTTTATGTTTCTTGAGAGGTATAATTACGCTTATGAGAGAATTACCAGCAGAATGTTTGAAAAGATTCCTACTGATCAACCCAACCGTCGAGTTACCCACATCAGTACGTTTGTCGTTTTGTTCTCTCAGCTTCCCCGTGTCTGCCGTCCTCCGCTTAGCGCTGTACAAAGCAGTCTTTGAAGACTACACTCCGGTTGGTGGCCTCCCAAGGACAACATCTTTAAAACGTAGCTCGCATATCTGCCATTTTTTTTTTTTGTATTTTTGTTGTTACTCGTGTCTCTCCATTGCAGGAGTCGTAAAGTCACATCACCTAACGGGATAGGTTTGGAGAAATCAGCAATAGCGAGAGGAATAGTTCTGAACTTATTAAAGAGCTCTAGAAAGGGATTAGGAGAGGCTAGAGACGCAAACCTTTATGTACTCCGAATGTGAGATCTGTCTCCAGTTATCTAGTCGTCGCCAACTCGTTAAACTCTTTTCTTTTTAACGATTATGAGACACCACTCAAATCATCTTAATTGATTTCTGTACAGCAGTTTCGAATCATCAGCGGAATAATGGTTGCTGTCTGTTGTCAGACCCAGTTACTTGTGTTTAACACTCAGTACTTGTAGCTCTTGTCTCTCACAAACTCCACAGAAGCTCTTCTGCGGCGATTGGGCAAAGGCTTTGTGGAAGCCATTATGCACACTTTATTGTGGAAACACGGTGCAAAAACCAACGGAGTTACAGCGTTATTAGAACACAGGTGTCGTTTCAGGAGGAACATCATTAAGTCACGGTCCATGTCATCACGTTTTTGATCCTCTATGGTTCTTATTTAATGAACAGTGAACATTAAGCACTAACAAAAATCGGTTCGTTTCGACACAATTCAACTACAGCACTGCAAATGCGATAGCGTCCAGAAATGAACATAATCTCAGAAAGAGGAAACCGGAAAGGTATAAGGTTAGCAATCACCAGCTAACCGGAACTGTGCTACATATGCAGGAAAGTAAGTGCTCTTTGCTTGGAGTACGCAGTTAGTTCATAGAGACCGAAATCCAGTGCGTCAGGCTCATTACGTGTTGACTATGACTGTCATTTCTTTGGAGCGAGAGCACAGATATCTAAAAATTAATGCCACAGAACCGCGGCTGGACTCTGATTTTCAAGGAAAAATCCTCATTTGACTTGAAAGAAGTCAAGAAGTCCGAGGTCACATTGACGATGGACGTGCAACAGAGTATCGATTCAAGCTTTTGGGGATGGTTAAGAACACAAGTGGTCGTTGGTGCTCATCAGATGATCTACCAAGTGTAGCCATTTCACAAGACCGATGTCTGGATTTAACTCCACGACGAAATCGAACGATGTCAAAATACAGTTGTCTGCAGACGTTACAACTACATCGAGTTGTATTTTATTGACATATTGTTTATCGGAGAATCAGAATAGTAGGCCTTTGTGTGAGCTTCAGTTGCGTACGACCCACTCAAGGCAGTACAGAAACACGTTAGTTTATTATGGAGTCAGGATTTTCAAACTGAACCATGAATAAAAGGAGGAATGTACTCTTGGCAGACGAATTCTACTTTAGTTTACAAAATGATTTTCGTCGCACATTTGCCTAGAGGACCGTCGCACATTCATCTCGAGAGTAAATTGTAGCTGTTAAAATAACAGAAACATTGTGAATAGTAAATGGATATAAGGAATCAACTTCGTTGATGGTCGGAGGAAAAGTGCTTCAGACTTACGGCATATGAATCATCGAGTTGTTCTGGGGGGTTGTAGGTGGGCTGGTCCCGAAGAACTCACGTAACTTTTTAGCCCAGCTGTTTTTCGGGAATGAAATCAACCACGAATGAATTTTTGAACATTTCTTTCTTTCTTTACATCACGCAGCTTATTCAGTTTTTGCTCGGAACACGAATATTTTCAAAGTAATTTAATTTCCAAGTGCACACCATCGCATGTTTATCATAGACATATGAGTATGCAGACCACCACAAATTATTTAAAGGACACCATTTTCGTAAATCTACAGAATCTCCTACGCTCACTGCGTACATTAAGACGTGATTCAGCTATATGTTTATAACAATATCAAAGCTGTAAATCAGTTCATATTACTGCTCGAATGCTACAGACACAAGATGGAATGTGTGGAAACGAGTTGTCACTTCAGCACCGGCAGCATTTATTTACAGCCACGATATTATTATGAAAATACGAGTCAGTCACATCTTGCTGTAGAGATGAGCGTAGATAGTTTGTGTATGTTTCCAACGGACGTGTCCAGAAAGCTGATTGTTCGAGAGAGGGCCAGATTTACACACATATCAGGTTGATCCCGGCCTAGGGTGCTAAGAGAAAAGTGGGCGCCGAGAGACGTCGATCGCCATGTATATTTTCAGTAGACTTAGTAAAAAAAAAAAAAACCACTATTGTTGCTAGTGAAGCGTTTGGCTCATCCAAGATCACTTGGATGGAGGAGGGGGGGGGGGGCGAGGGGTGACTGAACGTGTTATTGGTTGTCACAGCAGTGTGTAGCTGTGTTTTTGTTCGATTCGTAGGCAAGTTACTACTGCTTCGGTTGTCAGTTACGCACCACGAAGGAATCATCCGAATGCGACGGAAATTGGCTGATGTGATGTTCATGTACAGACAAAGAAATGAGACGAGGTATTGGCAGAATTGAAGTTGTGAGGACGGGTCGCTAGTCATGTTTGTGTAACTCAGTCGGAAGAGCACTTGACCATGAAAAGCAAAGGTCCGGAGTGCGAGTCTCGATCCGAGACTCAGTTTTAATCCCCCAGGAAACTTCAAAGAAATGATTACAATTAAAGAAAAATTGCTGTCCGGGGCGTCCTCATGCAGGTCATTGGGGTTCAGGGGCTCAGTTCGAAGCGAGAACCATCACTGACAACAATTCTACTCCAGTCAATGATATTCCAGGCCGAAGACGTGTCTCAAGACGCTCCGGACGGCGGTCGGTCGGATACCAACCTGGATGTTGTCCACCATACGTCCCGACAAACAGGATTTGGGGTGACATTTCTTTCCGTACTTCGACGATACTTTGCGCTCCGTTTTGCTGTTGCTGGCAAGCCGTCCTGGGCTTACATTCCAGCAAGATAATGCCCGTCCACGGCGACAGTTTCAACTGCTTGTCTTCGTCCCAACAAGGTCGCCGGGTATCCTCCCAATTGAGAACATATGAAGCATTGTGGACAGGGCCTACCAACCAGCTCGGGATTTTGAAAGTCTAACGCGCCGGTTGGACAGAATTTGGCACGATATCTCTCAGGAGGACATCCAACAACTCAATCAATGAATGCCGAGCCGAGTAACTGCTTACGTAAGGGCCAGAGGCGGACAAACGCGTTATTTACTTACTCAATTTGTGAAGCTCTTTCTCTTGAATAAGCCATGCAATTTTTTCTGAAATTGTAATCATTTGTTTGTCTGTCTATGTATATCATATTTAACAGAGTGTAGTTTCGTTAGAATGAAAGTGGAAATTTGCACCTCCCAATCGGCAGTAGTGACATTAACAGGTGGAATTTTAACATTCAGTGAAAGCATTGATGGCGCTGAAATGTGTGGCATAAATTTAGGAATGGAAGCGACATTATTGTTTGTGTTAATACTGAAGAAATGTTTAAAAAGTGGATGGGGGAGAGCGGGGAGGGCGTCGGCGAAAACCCGCTGTCTGAGACCTCACTGTCCATAAAAATTAGCTAAAGGTAAGATTTAATGGATTGAAACTGAAAATGGAATTGTATATTTTGAAATGCTGTAAGAAAAAAGTGAAATAGCTTTTATATTGAAAGAAGCTTTACAATTTGAAGATTTTTCAGTCCTTTTCCATCTCCAGCGCGTTGGAGAAAATTAAAATAGATGTGTTAAGCGTAAGTTGACTGATTGCCGGAAGAAGTAGTAGATAGCAGAAAATCAAGACCGGCCGCCACACAGATTACGCGAGGAGACGTGTGGCTGCTAAAAGCCACGTATCCTTCCCCCCATCATTACAGGCACCTCGACAAGTGCTTCTGTGGAAGCAGAAAGCCCTACTTAGAGGTAGAAATCCCTTAAATGTTCTTTGTAATAGAAACTGCCATTGTCTTATGTATTGGCATGTTTAATAAAAGCATAACTGCAACATTACGTACACTTCTGGCTTTTTACAAGGAAAGGAAACAATATGAAATAGAGTGAGGTACGGCACAATAACAGCAAACGATAATGGCTGCCTCACACAATAGGGAAGAGTGGTGCACTTAGAGGGTAGTGTAGGCCTACTGTGAGCTAGATAGCGTTGGCTGCAGGCAAAAACAGCTGACTATTGGCTGAAGCCTTCCGATTTCTAACGATTAAGGACTAGGGAGCTGGGAGCTGATCGGCCAACATACAGCTCATGTACTGTATGTATATTTATTCAGTATCGTCATTAACAGCTTTGTTTACAGTTTCAATATATACACTGAAGGAAAAAAACTGCAACGCTGAGAAGCAGTTCAGAGACTTAAAGAAAAGTTGGTAGGCCTCTTTCTACATCTGAAAGATGATGTCTTAAAATTTCGCGCCAGTCGCACTGAAGTGGCGTTTGTAGCGCTACTATCAGAATGCAGATCAGGTTTGTTTGAAATACACGCTGTAACAGTCGTGAGCGTTAGTTACTTTTGATACTGGACGTGGTGAGCTGATATAAGTTAAGAAAGCCATTAGGGCGACAAAGAAGCCATTATCAACACTTCCCTCAGTTTGAACGAGGTCGTGTAATAGCGCTGCGGTACCACAGAAAGACTTCGTAGGAACGTAGCCACCAAAAATGATCGGACTCTGAACGGTCACATGGCGTTACCAAGAGGAAAGACCATCGTGTTTGGCCTTTGGCTCTAGCGCTTCGTGCTGCGTCTGCAGCACCAGTTGTCAACACAGTGACACAAAGAACTGCTACGAATAGGTTACTTCGAGCGTAGCTCCTAGACAGGCCCCCTGTAGAGTGCATTCCACTGCCCCGAAACCACCGCCATTTGCGACTTCAGTGGTGCCAAGCGAGAGCTCACTGGAGATTGGGATGGATTTCTGTCGTGTTTGTTGCGTTTTCTGACGAAAGCTGCTTCTGCCTCGGTGCCAGTGATGTCCGTGTTTTGGTTAGAAGGTCGGTTGAGGGCCTGCAACCAACCTGTCTGTGTGCTAGACACATTGGACCTACACCTGGATTATAATCTGGGGTGCGCGATTATCCCAGGCACCCTGACTGCAAATTTGAACATCAGTTTGATGAGCGGGACTTTTGCGCTGCCATTCATGAACAGCATTCTAGGTTTTTTCCAGCAGGATAACGCTCGCTCAGATACCGCTTTTGTAACCCAACATGCTCTACGGATTGTCGACATGTTGCTTGGGCCTGCTCGATCACCAGATCTGTCTCTAATCGAGTACACATGAGGCATGACCGGACGACAACTTCTTCATCATCCACAGCCAACTTTAACCATCCCTGTATTGACCAATCAAGTTCAACATGTATGGGATTCCATCCCCCAAACTGATATCCGGCACATTACGACACAATGCATGCACATGTGCATGCTTGCATTCAACATTCTAGTGGTTACTCCGGTTATTAAGGTACCAGCATTTCACATTTGCATTGGCTTATCTCGCGCTTATATAAACCTGTGATCTTGCAATGTAAATCACTTACATACAGGGTGATGCACGATAAGTCACCTGATTTATTTCATAAATAACACGTGTTGTTGACAAGATTTGTAGTTTATTGATGTTGAAGTAAATAATACAGCTTGGAAATACAACCTAATGAGTCACATGTTCAATACTCTGCCGTTTTGATTTACAACTTCTTCAAGTCGCACACGTGCATTTATGATGACTCTCTGACACAAATCTTCTGGAATGGCGCAGCACTGCTCCACAATGATGGCCTTAAGTTGCACTGCACTTTCAGGTTTTCTGTGGTACACCTTCTCTTTAAGGAACCCCCAAAGGAAGAAGTCACATGGGTTAATGTTTGGGCTGTGGGATGGCCACGGTCCTCCTCCTGCATAACGTTCTGGAAATCTGTTTGACAATACCCTAAGGACAAGTCGTTTCTAGGAAATCAAGCACAGCATTGGCAGTATTGGGGGTGTGCTCCATCCTGCATGAACCATTGTGTCTGCAATGGAAGACACAAGGCCATGAGTTGAGGAAAGACCTGCTTTTGCCACAGGTGTAAATAGTGTTCACTGGTTACTGTAGCATCGAAGGAGATTGGACCGATGATTCCATGGCTTGACATTGCGACCCATACGCACACTTCCCCCCTGTAGGTGGTTCCAGTGCCCAGAATCGAACGTTCTGTTTATTCACAACACTGTTCACTTAAAAATAAGTTTTTTCAGAAAACCACGTGTTGTGTAGCACTGCCTCTTGGTCTTGCTCGAATCCACACCTTGCAAACTGCAGTCTCCATTCCTTATCTCTCGTGGTAAGCTTATGCACCACAGTCATCTTGTACGGATACATGCGAAGGTCGGATTGAATAATTCTGTGTACAGATCGGCGTGAAATTCCCAACTTGGCACTGGCTCTGCTTGTTGATTTACTCGGGCTACGAGTCAAAGCCACTCGAACTGCTTCAATGTTTTGCGGCGAATGTACGATACCTGCTTATAGCCACTGACACTTAAAAACGGATCCAATACCTTCAAATTTTTTATGTAATCAGCGAATTGTCTGTGGGCTGGGAGCCCACCGTGTGCCGAAATGAGCACAAAACTTCCTCTGTGACAATGTAACGCTGTTTGTCGCCAGGAGCAGTAACACAATCTTCGTCTTTTGCGCGACGGTCAACCGTCCTTTGTCCGCCATCGCGGCAAACAGAAATGGCCGACTCACAACGGAAGCGATGAACTCGCAACGACATCTGGCGTAATTTCCATGAACTGCACGAAGCTGAGCGCACAATTCGAAAGCTATTGCCCCAATAGTATACTTGCAGGATCAAAATTCAATCGGGTGACTTATCATGCACCACCATGTATTACTATACAGACGAATGTATTCCCGAAATTTGCTTGCTCCACATTAACCCTCCCGTTACCAAGCTTTTTCACACCTCTGTTTTACCAAGCGGGGTATTTGGACTATCCCAAAAGAGTTTTCTATTTTATTGTAATAATTGTTCTCAGATTTCGTTATTTCCATTGAATGGGTTTATTTAGAATTGAAAAACAGCTTTTCAGGTTATTAGAAGTATTTAATCAGATCACAGATACAAAGTACAAAAAAAATTTTATATCTTTCACGAAATTCAGTACTCAACGAACAGAAAATTAATAATCTATGTACCTCAACAGTCACTGCAGTAAAATAACACAAGACTTTTTTCAATTATTCAGTCTAGTACATTTTTGCACTGCATGCACTTCACAGTAACAGTTTCTTCTCTCTGTATATTAAAAAAGGGTTTTTTGCACGTTACACAACAGAATCTTGTTTTCCGATCTTCGTTTCTCTTGCAATCTTGACATCGTAGTGGCGTTGGTAAATTGGAACACTGGGTCTGGATCACTGCTGTAGGAATTGCAATACCACAATCTTTCAGTGCATCTTGTACATCTTTATGAAGACCGTTGATATTTTTGGCTCTTTCTTCCACGTTGCCTTTGCTGAGTCCAAATGACAGTTCAGTCGTGAAGAGTTTACGTTGGCTTCGGTTATTCTTCTGCCATTCAGGAAATCTTTGAGTTTACGGAATATATGCATTCAGTGTTGCAATATCTATCATTTCCATGAAGATTCTTAGTGACCACCGCCTCGTTCCTCTAACACAACTGTATTCTCTTGTCATTTTGCCCCCATTATCTACAGCACCTTTGGTTTTGTTGTAGCGCGGTATGATTTCGGGTTTGGGTTCACTTTCTTAACCACTCACTTGTCTCTCATTATGCCGAGTAGAGAGTAGTATTACTGCCTTTTCCTTCTTTGGAACATAGGAAACTAGGGTCAAGTCATTTGTGAAACCAAACATTGAAGAGGGAACTTATGTCTTTCTGTTTGGCAAGAATTCCTTCGGAATCTCTTTCTTACTGGAACGCAAGGTACCAACCAATGTCGTGTTTCGGTTTAGTAGTTCAGCAGCCAATGGAAAACTGGTGAAAAAATTATCAGTTGTTACACCATGACCGTTATTCAGAAATGGCTCCATCAGATCCAAAACAACTCTCTGTCCTTGATACGCTTCCCCAGTATTGTCCACCATTCCTGTGTAAATTTGGGTCCGTAATAAATAAGATGTCTTCACATCAGCACAAACCCAAATTTTAATGCCAAAATTTCCAGGTTTGCTCTTCATATAAACCTAAAAGGGAAATTTCCTCGGTACGTTGCTAATCGTTCATCAATAGTCACGGATTCATAATGACAGAAGTTCTTGCACAAGTTAGATTGAAATTTGTCGAACACTACCCTGATGGCTTGCAGCTTGTCCTTGGTTTCTTCAATTCTCTGTGCTCTTGTGTCTCTGTTGTCAAATCGCAAGAATTTCAGTATAGACAAAAATCAGTTTCTTGACATGGCAGCAGAAAAGAATGGTTGCCGAAAGGCAACATTACCTCCCAACAGATCGGAAGCACTTGTGCTATGTCCATGAGTTCGACCAGCTCCTATTAGAACTGCTAATACAGCGTACACTTCAGCTGCATTTATATCTCTCCATGTCGTTTTGTTCGAAGAATGAGCTGCATTCCACAAAGAAATTACTCGTTTGGCTTCCCTATTCGTTTCTTCTACATGGATGCTCACGATTTCCGGTGAGATGAATAATAAAAATGACTCTGTTATTGTTTTGATTGTTTTTCCATCATTCATTGGGTCAGGTGTTAGTTCAAAATGTTGCGACGTCGACGCCGCCCACCTTTTGGTGGTTCACTAGAAAATTGTAGTCCACTTCTAGAAACAAACAAATTTCCAGTGTCTTCGTCTTCTTCTTCTTCATCGTCCTCTTCTTCGTCTTCTTCTACTACTTGTTCGCATGAATGTGTCGTGTCTTCTGATATTTCATCATCAGCTTCATCTGATGCTATGATATGGTCTTTGTCAAGAGGTTCCATTTATTCATTCGTTCAATATCAATGTCCCATTCATTTTCATCGTCACTGACACCAGAATTGTATAGAATTGATCTCTTCACTAGGAAGTCCTTTGGATATCCTTACTTGCAGATGAAATACTGACTCGTGTAATGTCAGCTCAACAGTGAACGTCAAACTCAACTCAACAATAGTAACCAGCAACAATAACAAACATTGGATTATGGCAAAACTCAACAAAGAAGATGAATGACAGACATATTTCCCAAAACCTCTTTTCCTACAAATAAGAAAATAAGACGTTTCATACCAAGCGGGGTAGTCTCACAATCCCACCAATAAATGACTTGAATAACAATGAGAAAGCCAAAAAAATTAGACAGTCGTGAGTGTGAATTCAACGTCAATCATTTTAGTACAAAGTCATGAAACCACAGGCAAGTGGCCCTTCATATAACTTTATTATGGGGAAAAAAATCAACGTGGGGTAGTCAGAATACCCCACCTGGTAATGTGAGGGTTAATTATTTTTTGGTATTGCGATATTTTTCCCCATCAGTGTGTATCTTCGATGTCAGATCGAGTGTCGTTTGCCAGATATCTAGTGAATAAGTACTGCTTCGTTACCTTCCCATTATCGTTTACGGGAAAGTGCTCTCATTAAGTTGAATGGAACTTAATTTTTGGAATTAGTGTATATCTCATTTCTGTCCTACAAGCTGATTCTTCTAACGCGCCCATACTCCAAGAGTGGACGTCGTCTACAGTGGTACAGTGTCGTCCCCTGAGGAAGAGTAGCCGGTACGGCCCTGACCTGAGACGGCCAGCGGCTCATCCGGTAGGCGAGGCTGGTTTCTGGGAAGGCCCGCAGCTAGGCCGGCGCTGGCTCGCCCGCTCGTCCCCGCCGTTTCGCGAGGGACGCCGCCGTCGTATATAAAGCGGCGGCGGGCGCGGCTCGGCGCACTACCGCCTTCCTCCCACCGCGTGTCGCCATGGCAGCCGCAGGCAGCCCCCTAGCGCGGCTGGCGCTACTTCTGCTCGCCGCAGCCGCCGTCGCGGCCCTCGACGCTTCGGACCAGCCGGCACCAGGTGAGGGCTCTCCGTGCTGCCGGCTAGTGTCTTACTCGGCTTTTCATTACCCTCACAGCCTACGAGGGCAACGACGCTCTCGGTCTCGCTACCGCGAATTAAAACTTTGAAATTGTAGGTCTATAGGCTTCCCGATGATAGTTTAACAGTGTTGTAGAAGATCCTCCACTATTTCCGTCATTAACTGGAGGTACACTGCTGTCTAAATCGAGCACAAATGAAACTGCTTTCGTATTACCGGCGTTTGATACAGTGAACTGCTCTGGAAATACACGAAGTTGTGAAGCGACAAAGTAGGTTCAAATGGCTCTGAGCACTATGGGAGTTAACTGCTGAGGTCATCAGTCCCCTAGAACTTAGAACTACTTAAACATAACTAATCCAAGGACGTCACACACATCCATGCCCGAGGCAGAATTCGAACCTGCGGCCGTGGCGGTCGCGCGGTTCCAGACTGTAGCGCCTAGAGCCGCTCGGCCACCCCGGCCGGCGACAAAGTAGGCTTCAACGGCCGGCGTTTACTGCCAACTCTTAACTCTGTAAGGTACACTACTAGGAGCGGTCTCTGGAAACCTAGTGTTTCTACCAAAATTCGAGGCGTAAATCATTTTAAAATTGTAATAAAAGTTATAAAACATTTGTTTTTACCTTACACGCCGCCTAAGGTGGGTCTGCAATGATTAGAACATGTCCAACCAACGTAAACAGAAGTCGTAATGTGCATTTTATTGGGCATTCTGATTTTTTTATGATATAACAATCATCTGTGAGGGCTACATGTACGGACACGGTTGTGTGTACAAGGTACTTTTTGATTATAAGTCTTTTATTTATGGCAAACCTATGTATAATGTGCTACATTTTAACCACTAAAATGACAACTTGGCGTGAGGTTCCAGCTCAAAATTTACGAATAGGGCTAAATCGTCCACTGAAGGACAACACAGGGCACACAACACTTTCTTGGAGAAGTTGCACTAGATCAATTCCCGTCAGTTACAACTAACTGTGATCTTTATGACAGGAAATCGCGAATCCAAAGGCACAAAAAACGATATTCCACAGGTCCGCAATATGATCAGAAACCACCCGTGAAGAACTATGTCAAAAGCTCTGGAAGTCTAGAAATAAGTAATCAACTTAAGAACCATTGTGGACAGCACTCATTACTTCCTTTGAATAAAGAGCCAGTTGTGTTTCATAAGTTCAATATTTTCTGAATCTGTGCCAGATTTCTGTCAATAGATAGTTTTCTTTGAGATAACAATATTTCAAGACGTTGGAACTTCCAGCCTGAGACAACGAGGGTGATATATTTTTGATGCCAATACAGCTGTTTTGTTGAATAAAGCTTCCTCTATAAGAGCCAATTTACCTTTGATATTTTTCTTACTTGCCAGTCAATAGAAGTGCTATTTTTAACTGTTTCTTTAACGAGTCGGTCTCATCATACGAAGCCTCAGATGCAACGATGCACGGAGCTGTGCATTTGACAGGATTAGTTCGTTTCAGTAGTATGTGGAACAGATGACAGAATTGACTTTAGTGACCGGATATTAAGAAAGTAAAGTTCGCTGACTACAAAATATTTGTAGTATTTTGGGGTACCAGTACTGCTATAGTATGTTGGCGCTTTCTGAGGATGGAATAACAATGAATGTCGAATTTATACACCCAAGGGTGGTACGAAAAGTCGTGGTTTGTGTATGTTCCAAAACAGTTTTACAAAAATATCAAATACTCTGAATTATCGTTTGCTTTACAAAATCCGCATGTGATGTTTCAAAAGTTAGTTTTGGGGAATGAATGTGTGCTCTATTCCATAGTCCCTGGTACATTTATAACGCAAAGCGGATTTGCAAATGAGGTAATGTAACAAAGGGAGACCTTACGATGTCTGTAGAGGTAGGAGGGTGGGGGGACTGGATCTGGAAGTATGGAGTACTTTTAATATTTTGGAGGACGAATGACGACTAGTAAGTAACCATAAAAAGTTCCAGTTCCAACTCTGTTAAAAACCTGCATAATACCAACTTTTAAATCATATTCTTGAAAGCAAAATACCTGATGACACTACATTTTTTTTTTCTTTCCCAGAGAGATAGGAGAGGCTGCAGATCCCCTTGCTTCCGAGCATCTAATGGCGATATAAATGCTCTTCTCCTCTTTGAAGAGTAGTGGGTGAGCCTGTCCTGACTTTGCAGAAAATCCTAAGAAATTTTGGTCTTACGTCAAAGCGGTAGGTGGATCAAAACAAAATGTCCAGACGATCTGTGACCAAAATGGTACTGAAACAGAGGATGACAGACTAAAGGCCGAAATACTAAATGTCTTTTTCCAAAGCTGTTTCACAGAGAAAGACTGCACTGTAGTTCGTTCGCTAGATTGTCGCACAGATGACAAAATGGTAGATATCGAAATAGATGACAGAGGGATAGAAAAAACAATTAAAATCGCTCAAAACAGGAAAGGCCGCTGGACCTAATGGAATACCAGTTCGATTTTACGCAGAATAGGCGAAGGAACTTGCCCCACTTCTTGCAGCGGTGTACCGTAGGTCTCTAGAAAAGCGTAGCGTTCCAAAGGATTGGAAAAGGGCACAGGTCATCCCCGTTTTCAAGAAGGGACGTCGAACAGATGTGCAGAAGTATAGACCTATATCTCTAACGTCGATCAGTTGTAGAATTTTGGAACACGTATTATGTTCGAGTATAATGACTTTTCTGGAGACTTGAAATCTACTCTGTAGGAATCAGCATGGGTTTCGAAAAAGACGATCGTGTGAAACGCAGCTCGCGCTATTCGTCCACGAGACTCAGAGGGCCATAGACACGGGTTCCCAGGTAGATTCCGTGTTTCTTGACTTCTGCAAGGCATTTGATACAGTTCCCTCCATTCGTTTAATGAACAAAGTAAGAGAATATGGACTATCAGACCAATTGTGTGATTGGATTGAAGAGTTCCTAGATAACAGAACGCAGTATGTCATTCTCAATGGAGAGAAGTCTTCCGAAGTAAGAGTGATTTCAGGTGTGCCGCAGGGGAGTGTCGTAGGACCGTTGCTATTCACAATATATATAAATGACCTTGTGGATAATATCGAAAGTTCACTGAGGCTTTTTGTGGATGATGCTGTAGTATATCGAGAAGTTGTAACAATTGAAAATTGTACTGAAATGCAGGATGATCTGCAATGAATTGATGCATGGTGCAGGGAATGGCAATTGAATCTCAATGTAGACAAGTGTAATGTACTGCGAATACATAAAAAGAAAGATCCTTTATCATTTAGCTACAATATAGCAGGTCAGCAACTGGAAGCAATTAATTCCATAAATTATCTGGGAGTAGACATTAGGAGTGATTTAAAATGGAATGACCATATAAAATTAATCGTCAGTAAAGCAGATGCCAGACTGAGATTCATTGGAATAATCCTAAGGAAATGCAGTCTGAAAACAAAGGAAGTAGGTTACAGTACACTTGTTCACCCACTGTTTGAATACTGCTCACCGGTGTGGGATCCGTACCAAATAGGGTGGTTAGAAGAGATAGAGAAGATCCAACGGAGAGCAGCGCTCTTCATTACAGGATCATTTAGTAATCGCAAAAGCGTTACAGAGATGATAGACTCTGCAAGAGAGATGCTCAGTAGCTCGGTACGGGCTTTCGTTGAAGTTTTGAGAACATACCTTCACCGGGGAGTCAAGCAGTATACTGCTCCCTCCTACGTATATCTCATGAAGAGACCATGAGGATTAAATCAGAGAGACTAGAGCCCACACAGAGGCATACCGACAATCTTTCTTTCCATGAACAATACGACACTGGAATAGAATGGAGAACTGGTAGAAGTACTCAAGGTACCCTCCGCCACACACCGTCAGGTGGCTTGCGGAGTACGGATGTAGATATAGATGTATTTGTGAATAGATCATAATGTATGTGTTTTGATTAGTGGTCAGAAAATTTGGAAAAACAAGTACCTAAAAGGTACCTGACTCTCTCTCTCTCTCTCTCTCTCTCTCTCTCTCTCTCTCTCTATATATATATATATATATATATATATATATATATATATATATATATATATATATGGTCAGAGGATGTGTTGAATGATACGTTGGTAATGGAAGGCATCTTTGGTCATCTCGTATATATACCAAAGATCCATTCTTTCAGTGTGGATGCACACCATGCTTGATCTTTTGTCGGAATCCGAAATGGGGCATGAGAGATTAATGGGCAGTGACGCTATGCCACCAGTGTGCAGCAGGCTGGGAATTTGGGTTAGATGGACTGAGAAAGTTAAGGTGATCATTCACGTTAAATGGGAGATCTGGGTTCCAGTCCTGGTCGGGCACAAATTTTCACCTGTTGCTACTGATTCATTTCAGGGCCCAAATGCAGCTAATGTCATACAAAATCTTTGTATAGCATTAACTAAGAGATATCCTTTCCTTTCTTTGTTGTTATATATCATGTGCATTAGAATTTAATTTGCTTTGTTTTCTGTCTTTTTTTCCAGAAGGGGATTCGTTTGAAATAGCAGCAGAAGTTGGCCGAGGGGAAAAGCGAGACAAAAGAACTGTTTTGCTTGGAGCTGGCCTCGGTTTTGGGAAAGGGCTTTTACTTGGTAAAGCTGCTGGTTTTGCCCTTGGGTAAGTCACTTTTAATGAATTTTGTTAAAATATTAGTCATTAAAAGTAGTTACAAGTGATTTAGTTCATGAAGGAATTCTGAATAATGTTCTTTACTTGGTCAGCTTCCTTTGTATGCTGTCTGTATACTGAAAATGAGATGTTTCTAGCATGCAAGAAGTGAGGAATTAGATAATATAGGTGACCTTGTCATTTCCGTAACAGTTTGATATAATCTCTTCATAAACAATTCCACAACCCTCTGATAACTATTTTTATGACCAGTAGTGAATAATATTCATAGCATGCAATATAACAGCATGCAATTTTCTAGAGCAAAAAATAAATGTATCTGAAAATTGTTTTAATCAACACTTCTTTTCTGGAATGAGTAACATTTAGATTCTGAAGCACTTCTTATAATTCCGCAAAATCTTATTCTCATTGAAATTTCTGGAAGTAATACCACTATTAACAATATTAATTAAACACAGCGAAAAACAGTGAACATTGCTAACAGTGAGGTTTAAATTTGAGAAGATAGAAATTTTTTTTTTTTTTTTTCGGGGAAATGGAATACTGAAAATTTAGGACAGAATAAGAGCAAGTGAAAATTCTCCCAGGTGATGAGAAATGACACAGTAAAAGTGCCACGAGTAGTTAAGCAGAAGACAAGAGGAAGGCAGAAAACAACAGGCACAGTGAAAGCAGATGAACAGCAGCAACGGATAACTCAGGAAATTCTCTAGCTTATCAACAAAAAGTACACAGCACCTAAATTATTATGCAGAAAAGAAACATCTAAAGAAGTTGAGAAAGAGACAGATTTAGACAAACTAGTTTGGTTAACAGACAGATGAACTGTTGATTAATGATACAAATGGAAAACCTTTCTTAAGTACAGAGAAGTGACCAGATAGGAGTCACCACATACATATTGCTTGTTCAGAGATCCACAGAAAGACAAGTGTGTGACAATAAAATAATGGAAATATTGGTATAAAACATTTTATTTTAAAAATATATGTTTTTAGTTATTGTCACCCTGAATTCCCCTCCTCTATTCCTACAACACTCCAAGTGAATTTTCCATGGATGGAAACGGTGCTAGAACTCATCCTCAGTGAGCTCCTGAATGATGCATTATGCTTTTTCTTTCATTGCTTCAACGGACTGAAATCTTTTAATGCAGATTTGACCTTGGGAAATAGATAAAAGCCATATGGTGCTAAGTAATGTGAACAAGGTGGGTGATCTATCACTAGATGCTGTACTCCACTAAAAGCCTTCTAACAGACAATGCAGTATGACCCAGTGTGTTGTCTTGATGCAGAACCCATGACTTCTTGTTACACAATTTGGGTCTTTCTCTCTCATTTTCTCATAGAGTTGTGCAAGAAGCCAAAGGTAGTAATGGTGATTAATAGTTTGATGTCAAGAACTCAGTGGAGGTACACAATTCATAATATGTATTATAAATCATCAATGTTTTGAATCTTTATTTGTTCATTCAAGCTTTTTTCACTCCTGGTGAAATTGGATCCTTTCAGTGCTTGAATTGGTACTTAGTTTTTGGATCAGAAGTGAAAAACCAAGATTCATCACCTTATGACTCTTCCAAGAAATTATGATCATTTTCAGTGGCATTCACAGTGTCAGTACAAACTTTTTCACAAATTTTATTTTGTTTGGTTGCGATAATTTTTGGCAACAAATTTGCACACACTTTTCTCATGTTAAACTGGCTGTGCAAAATTTGCCTTATGTACTCTTTGTCAACTCATATAGTTTCAGCAATCGATCAGATGCTCACCAAACAGTCAGACCAAATAAATTACCTATTTTTCCAATATTTTCATCTGTTTTTGATGTTGGAGGTTTCCCAATGTCCTCTCCATATTGGAAATCTGTGAAACACTCAAAACCTCACGTACGTGATAAACAGTCTTTGCCATACACTTCTTTTAGTGAAACATAGGTTTCAGTAACAGTTTTTTCAAGTTACATGTGAAACTTGATGACAATTTGTTCCTATATTATTGCACTTATCATTTTTCTGGCAAAACAAAATAACAGCTCTTACACAAACAGAAGACATTAGCACACTGATTTGTCCACAGACACCAGTCATGCCACATTTGAACAAGATAGCTACTTGCTTCATAGCTATTGGTCATTCATCTTAAGGCACACGCATATTTATGCTGTGGCAATGTCAGTCCCATTATTTTACAGCCACACTTTGTGATAAGAAATATGTCAATTTGGGACCTCATAAAATCTTCATAAGACACTCTGGACACTTAAATACAAAATGAATGTATCAGATAGAACAGAAAATTGGAATGTAGAACTAACCGCACAAAGGAATGAACTAAATTAACCGCATGAAATGTGTTCCACTTTAAAATAGTATTATGTACTCATTGTTTAGAAAGTAATCAAACAAACTGAAGCACTGGCTATAAAAAAAATTTGACCATAAACAACAAAATGCATATGCCACAGGTTAAACAAGTTATAAATATCATCAGATCACTGAAAAGCAAAAATACTGGGGACATAGATGGAATATCTGCAAAAGTAATCAAACACTGCTCACAGTATCTAGCAAAGACTCTGACATTCCTCATGAACTTATTAATCGAGAAAGGGCTATTCTCAACTTGTCGGAAAAAGAATAAAGTAGTGCCAATTTATAAAGTTGGCGACAAGGAGGATCCTGCAAACTACATATCTATAATGATTGCAACCACCTTATCAAAAATGTAGAAAAGGCTATGAAAACAGTTATAAAATACATAGCGAAACAATATATCCTAGATGAAGAACTGCATGGATGTAGGAAAGGAAAATCTACAAAAACAGAGGAAACAAAGTTTGTGACACACAATCAGAGCATTAGAAGAAGAAGAGAAAGTTTGCAATATATTCCTGGAACTCTCAAAAGCTCTTGCAAGTCATTGGGAGTTAATGCTGTACCTTTGGATCAGTGGATGTCTGTGGGAGGTACAGAAATTAGAAAATTATTTCAACTATTGTTAATGATGCTGTACTTATTTTCCAGTGCTGTTAAGAAGTTTCAAATCAGTGTATGTTTACTTGAAAATTAACTTAAAAAAAGATTGCATTTAGTGAGGACTCTTTTCTACTTGCAGGAGTACATTGAGAGGTGGCTATGGAGGTTACTATGGAGGTGGTCATGGCTACTACGGAGGTGGCTATGGACACAGATATAACTATTATCCATCTGGTGGTTATGGACACAGATATAACTACTATCCAGATGAAGGATATGGCCACAGATATAACTATTATCCCCATCACAACTATGGTGGAGGTTATTATCCAGGAGGCGGGTATGGTGGAGGCTATGGTGGAGGCTATGGTGGATCCCACAGCCAGTCCTCAAGTGCAAGCTTCTCTGGAGGCATTGGGCCATACACTGGAAGCTTCTCTGCCAGCCATTCATCTGCAGGAGGATATGGGTAAGAGAATAACTTTAGCCTTTGAACTTACCACTTATATTTTGCATCTGTAAAATAGAGATATGAATGATGTAGGTAGGGGAGAAAGGTGAGAACCTGGGGAGAAGGTAGTGATGGATGAAGGAAGAGAATAAGTATGGGATATGTTGGGGGAGGAAAGTACATTAGGAAGTGTATAGTGTTAAAATAACTGGATTGGTTTTAAGTGACGTAAGAGCTTATTGAAAAAGAAGATATTGAAATATGCAAGTTTTCTCAAAGAAAATTTAGTAGTGCTTTAATATGCTACTACTCTAATAATATAGCTGTCTATGAAACTGCTGATCAGTTTCCTAATTCATCTAAGGTTTTCACATGAAGATAAAACACATAAAGTTTATAATTTATATTTAGTATCAATGAATATCTAAGATGTATGTTGTATTTACATAAAAATTAGGAATCAGAACATTGTTATTTGCTGTTATTTGTATAGTTGCTCAAACTCTCTGGTTATTTGTGGGTTCTTATGACAGTGTTTTTAATTCATAACAACAATGTATGTGGTTATAAATTTATATTAAAATGGATATTCTTACAATGAGAGACATAAGATTAAAGAAACACCTTAGAGAACAATGAATATGTCATCCTGTACATTGTTTCACATGTGTCTTATTCATCAAATAAACACTGTGGAAGCGCGCACATGCGCTCTCTCTCTCTCTCTCTCTCTCTCTCTCTCTCTCTCTCTCTCTCTCTCTCTCACACACACACACACACACACACACACACACACAAAGAAAGAAAGGAAGAAACATAGTATGCTACGTCTGTAATCTCAATGAGATGCAACTTGAATTGGTCACTTCAGTTTATTGTTAGAATACTAGGGAAATACAATTAATCTACAAAGGAGAATGCTTAAAAATCATTTGTGTATGCATGATGCTTCTTAAAATACCGCTCAGTTTTGTGAGTCCCATCCCAAATAGCGGTAACAGAGAGTATTGATTGTAAATATACATATTGCCACAGGTTTGTTTGACCCATAGGAAAGTGTCACAGAGATTCTGAAAGAACTGAACTGGCAGACTCTTGAAGATGATGTGAATTATCTTCAGAAAATCTACTTCCAAATTCCAAGAAGCTGCTTTAAATGATAACTCTAGGAATGTACTACAACTCCCTACTTATAATGCTTACATTGATCCCAAGGACAAGATTAGATTAATAAAAGCATGCATAGAGGCACTGAAACAGTTATTTTCCCCATGTTCCATAAATGAAAGGAATGGAAAAAAGCTCTAATAACTGGTACAATGGAACATTCCCTCTGTCATGTCCTTCACAGTGGTTTTCAGAGGATAGAAGTAAAAGTAGATGTAGATGTTGATGTTGAAATAGTATTTGCTCCATTTCTGTGATTATATGTCCCTTTTTTATGAACTTTCTTGTCTAATTTATCCTTCCATAAACATGTATCATTATTGTTCACAGGTATGGAAAAAAATGAACATTTGGCCTGGATCCACAAAGTATTTGGGAGATGAGGGATAACTGCACTAAAATTACATGTGATGTTTGTGTAACAGTCTCATCACTTGTCATTTTTGGGCAAAATATATAATGACATTTATGTCACTGCCAGTATTATTTAATGTGTCATATACTGTACTTTAGAATCTAACAGCCAAAAATAAAATATTGATATTATAAAAATCATAGACAATATTATTTCATTGATCCATCAAATACCTTACATTATATTCATGGACACATTCCAGAAATTGAAAGAAAATGTAGACAGTAAATAATAGAAGCAGCATGGCTACTTGTGCATACAGAAAACATACAAAGGAAAATATGATTTTCATTCATTATTTCATGGGAAATGATGTGAAATAAAATTGAAGGGGCCACTATAAACCAAATCTGCACACTTAGTAGCCATACACAACATTACTATGTAATATTTAAGCTTACGTAGGCTAAATACAGTACACAGTAATCTGTGCAGCTTAAGCTTCTGCATAATTTCATATGAATGTAAATTGTAGTTATGTTATGCCTGGAGATGTTTTTTTTTTAAGTTACTATCTTTTTAAAGAGTAGTCTTTCATGTATATACAAACAAGGCTTAGCTTTATTTATCATTCCAATAATCATTTTCTGTAAGTTAAACATGTTTTCTTAAACTGTAGAACTCCCACAAAAATGATTCCCTACATCAGCAGCATCTGTATATTTCCATGGTACACTGCCACCACTGTTGAGCAGCTTGAATGAGAATCCAAACAACATATGTAAGTGTATTCAGTTTTTTTTTTATATTGTTGAGGTGTATCTCCCACTTCAAATTGTCCTGAACGTGTAATACATCTTCAACTGCTATGCATATGATAAGTAATTAGCTGGTTCTCTGACTTCTTTGTGAACTCACATCATTTCCTGTTTGATGTACTTATTCTATTATGTTAGTCTTATATTTGATCTCATAGGCATACAAAGAAAATAAGAAAATTGAGCATCTGTTACATGATGGTCAAATTGGCTTTAGGAAA